>NC_047040.1:69286307-69595640 GCF_011762595.2 Tursiops truncatus | reverse complement strand
TTTATAATGTTTGCCGATTTTCATGATGTCAATACTCCCATCGTGGCCCATTTCAAGCTAAAAGAGTGACATCAAAAAATTGGCAGGAAAATATTTGAAAATTAAACAATTGGTTCTTATAAGTCTGTATGAGCTGGCTCCAAAATACTGCTGAACTACATTATTCAATATTAGAAACTTTAAATCATTTACAGCTCTCAAAACAAGAAATTCAGATTTCCAAATTAGTAGTCAACTTATTTAATATCAATCATTCAAAAATATTATTTGCTTTTAAAATATCAACCTTCTGCAAAAGCAAATACCACCACAACTTAATTATTAAAGTTATGTAGTTGATTAAGTAGATCTATAAAACCGGTGTTAACAACTTAATGTTGAATGCTGTTAGTCTGCTACTCTCTAAGGAGTAGGAAAACATTTTTCCTAGACACCAGTTTATTTTTTTAAACTGAAAACATCTCTATTTTTCCCATTTCTGTTTTAATTATACACCAAAATTTGTATTTTCATACTACATATGTTGCTTGTTGTTTTTACATAAGAGCATTATAATGGCAATTATCCGATGCCAACAATATAAATATAAATCTGCATTATCATTTTTAATGGCAGTATATATATTTCCTTGTATGGCACATGTTTTAAAATGAACTAAAAGACTCCTGTTTTAGAAAGAAAGTAAGCTATGTAGTCATTGTTTCCCTTTCAAAGGAAGTTGTTTTCTTTTTTTTTGGCTTTTATAATTAGACAGAAATATCACTGATTTAACTGAGAAATTTTCCTTGTAAAATTTTTTTCTAAATATTAGTGGAATCATTAAAACAGAATGTGGAAGTAAATGAAGAATTGCCCAAGGTGATGTTACCTTTTTGGCTGTCCTGTATGCTTGCTGTTTCCAGATCTCTCCACCTTATAAATCACATATTGCTTGCTCCTTGTTCTTCATGAGCCCATGGTAGGCCCTTGACATTCACAGACTTTCCAAAGCTCCAGATCAACAAATATACTATATTTACCTCCCCTTTACATATCGTATAGAATAGCTAAAATATAATAAAGCATTCTTTAAGTGGTCCTTTCAAGTATCTGCATTTATAAAGTTAAATGTAGAACTAAAGCATTTAATATTTTTGTCACTGAGACAAACTTGAGACTATATTATTAAACTATATTACATTATTTGTACATTACTTTTTACTGTACAAATGACTATGTAATCAAAAGATTCATATTTTACCCCTTAATAGCCTGGATTTAGTAAACAGCAAATCTGGCTTAATCATAAATTTGCTACATTGCCGCAAGCAGAAGAGTTAGACTTTTCTTGGCCACTGTGAGTCTGAACACCCCATTCTCCTCCTTGGATATGGATATTTGCAAAGTAAGTTCCTTCCAGTGAAGACATATTTTATCTACACCGAACACTTTTTTTTTTTTTGGCCTTTAACCCTTGTCTTCTCTAAGCTTCACTACAGTGTGGTCTGCTGCTACTGATTTTCCTGTTAATAACAGCAAAAAATCACTTTCTCAGAATGTTCTTTACTCAGAGTAATGGTTTGTTCCATAGCCGCTCTCCCGCCTGTTGCTTCCCTGAAGTGTTTGCACAGTCTCTGGCTTTAACTTGAACCACATTGTCACAAAAAGACACATGTTTCTTGAATATATCCCCAGACCACAAGTTAACCACATTTTCAGCTTTTACTTATTTTTTTTTTCTCCCTTGAAAACCCATTTTTGCCTTGGTTGGAGCATTCCCTGAGATAGTTTAATGAATGATGATTTCTAGCTTCTGTATCAAGCACCTGGTAGAGGCCACATCATGTATCTAAGTCTACATCACATATCCGAGTCACCTAGAAATTCATCATTTCATTCTTTATCTCTCTCAAACTTATATTTTAGATCTTTTCACTTTTTCTTCACTTCCATTACCAAATCCAGTAGTTGGTTTTCTTTTAGAGGATTTTTTCCTGCCAGTAAAAATCTCTTTATCGTTTTGTGAGTGTTACTGTATACGTAATAAAGCTGTGTTGAGATGAGGAGTCTAGCCCCAACTCACAGGCTAAGTGACTAACTCCTCCCTCAGAACGAAGAATTTCAAGATTAGCAAAACTCTAACTCACTGCACCTCATGATCCTTTGGGTCACTCAAACGTATCAGAAGTTGCAAATGTAAACACTTGAGAATGCAGATTTCATCTATATTGTATATAGACGTCAATTCATACTCTCTCTAGCATTTCTCATTTGTTTCTTTCTTCCCTAGAGAAGTGGAATAAGCATTGGTTAACTGAATCCCTTTGAAAAGCATTAAAAATATCCACTTTTTTTAAAAAAAAAGTACATTCTCTAAAAGTGGATAGTTAGATATTATCTTTCAGAAAAGAAAGTTTCTGTTAAGATACAACCGTGGGCTTTTCTACATGTTTCTGTAGACAGTTCAGCCTTCTTTTGACATCATTTTTAATAAACAGCAATACAATTCCAGATCACTTGAGTAAATGGATGCATTTGCAACATTCATTTGGCACTACATTCTCTTGATGATTATGGCATTTGATATGTTCTTTTTTGCCCTCTTTGTCAGCCTGGTTCTTCATGTCAATCTATAGTCTTTTATGTGGTTAACTTGACAGATGCAGGAAGTTGCTGCCAAGCTTTGAGACGAATTTTTTCAGCAGTGGCATCTGGGTATCAGATGGTCCTCTTGGCTGGCCTCTTGTCTTGCTGCATGTTGGTTTTAGTGGGGTCTGGTGCAGCATCACCTGTTGCTATGCTCCCTTTTCCTCCCATATGTCCATTTCCCGTGATTCATGGATGAATGTGAGAATAGAAGCTCTGGTTCTGTCTTTATTTCAGAAAAAAAATCTACAGAAATATGTTAGAAGGTGCACAGTTCTCTCTCTGACAAAGGGATACTCCCCTTTGGCTGGCATGCCTATCAGCTAATAATATGGTTACAAAGACCATGTTTTTAAAGACATTTTAAATGAAAGGCAAGAAGAAGGATAATGACTAATTAGTGGAAGTGCCAGAACTGCTTTATTTCCTTTGATTCACATTAAATTAAGATGCTCCCATTGTTGTATAACATAATCGGGGGAAATTGTATTTTTGTTTTTATTATCTACTTGGACTTTACAAAGCTTGCTTTCTAAGTTTAAAAAGGAAATTATTCCCTCGGAAAGCATTATTTTGTCTGCTTCCTGCAATCTAGAATCCCACTGTTTACATTTGTATCATATTTTTAAAACACTAAGACAAGAGCTGTAGGAAATCACTCTCATGAAGGCCTTCCTCATATTATTAAGCCATAGGGAGCATGGACCCTGGGAGAGTCCAGGGTGTGCTGAACGCACAAGCCTGACTCTCAAGGCCCCGTGTCCTTTGCCCTCCTCTAATGTGTACCTCTCAGCTACTAGCACCTCTTCCATTCTCTCTTAGCAGTACCACAACTTTGCAAAACTGCCCAGGGGGCACCATTCACATTGTATTGCCTCAGTGATGGAGGCTTAAGGGTCAGGTCCTTCGCTGTTCTATATTCTTCACACTCCAGAGGTCCCAGGACAAGACACTCCTCTAACTGGTTAAGATGTGGTCCTTTAATGGGACTAAAATTTGAGTTCTATGCAACTACATTTTCCAAAATGTTCTGCAAAAGGACCAGGGGACCAGAGTATGGCCCTAGTGAAGCTGGTTACACCTTTTTGGTCATGCTGACACCAGGGTGTTTCTCTTCCCACCCTCCATCTCTTAATAATGAAAACCTCTCCTGAGTTACTAGCAAAAAAAGTTTCTAGAGTCGTATTCACAAGGGAAATTGAGTTTAGACATTTGGGTGAACTGGAGCATTGACCCAGCTCAGCTGACCCAAGGAGGGGTGCCACGGAATTGGTGACAATGCAGGAGGAAAAGGTCCTTATGTGGTATCTCTCATTTTCTCCTCGCTGTCATCTCCTACACTTTTATAATTTGTCAGGGATAAGCAGAAAGGGAAGGAAGTACAACCGATTTTAAGGGTGTTTTTCTTAATAAAACAACAAAATAAAATAGCAGAAAGAAAACACTGCCATGACAAATACATGTCAGATACTCAGTATGTTTCACCCTCCAGGCTCTAATAGCTTTCAGATTAGCTGGAAACTGCTTGCAGCTTGGTAAAACTGCCTGTAAGAAAAGCCAAAATTATTCCTCTAGAATAATTGGTAATTTTTGCTCATGTTCATAATACTAATTTTAACAGCTATATTTCTTTTAAAATTATACCTGTTTGATTCTAAAAACTGTTTCAATAATGCATATTTCCTTTTAAAAAAGTCAATCTGTAACTTTATGATTGCTTATTGTACGTCAATGATTGCACTAAAAACTGAGATATACTGAGAAATTGTATGACAAGTTTACCTGCCCTTAAGAAACATTTATATATTTTTATTGAGGATCCTTGAAACAAGTGAGTACAAAAGAAAAATGTATTGTTCAACTGCTAGAATATAATAGCCCCTAACATTTACTGGGTACTTACTAATATATCAGACATTGTTCTAAATGATGTGCAAAATCATTTGCAAATTATTTAATTCTCACAACAACCCAGCAAGATGTCTCCTGTTATCATCACCATTTTTCAGACAGGGAAACAGAGGCACAAGAAGTTAAATGATTTGCCCAAGATCATTGGTTGAGCCAGCATTTGATTCCAGGCCACCTGTCTCCAGAACTTATACCCTTAAGCATTTTATTACACCACCTCTCATGAAGTAGTCATTAACAGTTGGAATGTAAAGTAGCATTTGCTGCCTCTGAGGCTTTACACTGTCAATTTCCTACGGGGGATGGAGGAAGAGGGTAACTCGGTTCTTCTCCATTCTTCAATTTGTCTCCTCAGAGAACTCTTAGCTAATCACCCTCTGCTAGGGAGCAGTCTCCAGGTCCCCACACCTCCACATGTCCCTTGCACCCATTTTTCCTCATTTACATTTCCCGCCTGGTTCAAGAAATCCTCTGGAGGCCAGTGATAGCACAGGAGGATCATAGAGGAGATAGAAAACACAAAAACTATCACTTTAAGGAGAGGCCAAATTTTTCCAGTGCTGAAACTGAAACAGATGAGAACAAGATGCAGTAGTAATATATATATATATATATATATATATATATATATATATATATATATATATATATATATATTTTTTTTTTTTTTTTTTTTTTTTTTTTTTTTTTTTTGCGGTACGCGGGCTTCTCACTGTTGTGGCCTCTCCCGTTGCAGAGCACAGGCTCCGGACGCGCAGGCTCAGCAGCCATGGCTCACGGGCCCAGCCGCTCCGCAGCATGTGGGATCTTCCCGGACCAGGGCACGAACCCGTGTCCCCTGCATTTGCAGGTGGACTCTCAACCACTGCACCACCAGGGAAGCCCAGTAGTAATATATTAAGATAAAAATGAGTATATATGGAAGTTTAGGTTCTATGATATTATTTTTCCCAGTAGAAGTCAGCCATTGAGACAAAACAGGGCAATTGGAAACTGAGGGTTTAAGAAGAGTTTTTCTTCAGGAGATATTAGCAGAAAGGCTTCTTGGGTATTGTCAGGAAGTGGTTTCTAGTCACAACCAAGCCATTCTTAGCTCTGCTGTGGACACAGCCCATACTTTGTTTTCTCAGCCTGATGCCTGGTATATAATTGATGCTCAATATTCTTCATATGAATTAATGATGAAAGACTAGACATATGAATTGCAAATTAACCTGCCCATTTAAGGAACCAAAGTGAAGTGACTGTATTTGATAATGACTACCTATTCAATAGAAGTAGAATGGAAACTAATGTACCATTAAGCCAGAATTACATTAAACCTATTAAAATATGTAGAAGCCACTATAATCATGATTACAGTAGGAACACCTGCAACTTTTCTTTAAGTGGATTATATATTTTGAGACTGTTATCTTTTTAATTTATTTTGCATTTTAGAATCAGTTATACAAGATTCAAGATAGTATCTCTTTTCTATTCTTTACTATTCTATGGTGGTGGTGTCATTGGTCTCTATGCCAAATTCAGGTAGTATGAGAATCCTCTTTTCTTTCTCTTAACAGAAAGGTTGTGGGTACCATCTGGATCTATTAATGGTGGCTGTCATGCTTGGTGTGTGCTCCATCATGGGCCTGCCGTGGTTTGTGGCTGCCACTGTCCTCTCCATCACTCATGTCAACAGCCTAAAACTGGAATCAGAATGTTCAGCTCCAGGAGAACAACCCAAATTTCTTGGCATTCGGGAGCAAAGGGTTACTGGGCTTATGATTTTTATTCTTATGGGTTCATCAGTCTTTATGACCAGTATTCTGAAGGTAATGAAATCTGCCTTTATGAATTTGAGAGAAGGAAGAATATATTTATTATTGTTTACGAAATTTCATTTGAATCTAAGCCATCATATTGTACGGCATGTGATGAAAGTGATGAATTTTTACCATGTTTATATAGCTTCTTAACAAGGGAAATTATGTGCTATATTTTAGAATCCTTAAATACATAAAAAAATTAAATCTGGCAGAGTAAAATTTGTGGAAATTATTATTGTAATTTTGAAATGAAAATCAGGTTATGGGAAAGAGTCACTCATCTCTGACTGACTTGTGACCTGAGTTTACTGTAGGCCTACACAAAATGAAGTTTCTATTTTCTTGTCAGTGGACAGATATACTTGCAATTAATATTACTTAATATAAGGTGGAGGTACAGAGATAAGCAATGCCATGGTCACGGCCACATATGCAGTTTTGTATTTTAAATGTTTCATAAAACTACTACATGAACATCATTATTATACATACTTATTTTTTATGTTTCAAGTAGTTGAATCCTGAACTTTCTGAATGTATTTGGGTTTATTAAACCCCATCATAATTTTACTAACAGCTATTTTTCTGTGTATAAAATTCATCTCAATTTATGAAATAAAGTATGTCTCACTTCTATCCTTAAAAAAATAAAATAAAATAAAATAAAATAGTTGAATCCATTTTAAAGCGCATTAAAGAGTAATTGTTTTGTCCTGTAATTTTGACAGGTACTTCAAAGGTGTGTTCATTGTATTTTAAATTATAACTCATTTTAGTTGTCCATACTTCGAAAATTCTAATTGAATTATTTAATAATTTATACAAGTTTACCTTTATTTAATAATTTACACAATTTGCAAGAACTAATTTCTATGTTATATAAGTAATTATAGAGAAAAAAATGATGCTGAGGTATTCCAATAAAAAGAGAAAAATTGAACAATCCACATGTTTACAAGTATCTGGTAAAGTGTAGGAACAATGTCTAGATGTTAGCTCCATCCTTCACCTTTAATCTAAATATCTTACCATTGTGAAACAAAATTCAAATTTCCCTAAAGCAGCATAATAATAATAGTTAATATTTATTGTTTATTACGTATCATATGTGTTTTTATTGGTTTTGACCTATTAAATACTTATAACAGACCTATTATTATCCCTTTTTAGATATTGGGAAACTAAGGCACAGAGAGCTTAGGTAACTTACCTAAGGTAATGCAGCTAAAAAGTGCTTAGAGCTGGGATTTTAACCCATGTCTTCTGGCTCTGCCCTGTACTGCTTCTAAAATATTTATTTATTTTTCTGTGTTTTTCTTTGGAAGTGCAGAATATATTGACCACATTATATTTGAAAATAACTTGTGCCTTTTTTCTAATTGTTCTTTTACAGTTTATTCCTATGCCAGTGCTATATGGAGTGTTCCTTTATATGGGTGCTTCATCGCTAAAAGGGATTCAGGTAAATTACAGTAATACAAGCACATCTGTGATGACTTATCTTAAGGTCTGTTGATGCTGAGTCATGTGGTAGCTAAAAAAATGCCATTATCTGAGGAGCAGATTTCAGACTACAATTAAATTTCTTCAAACTGGTTCATAATCTGAGGATACTTTTGTTTACTATGAGTATATTAAAACTGTAAAAGGTTTAGACTTTATAATCCTTTTAGAAAAAGATAGCAGTACATTTAAAAATATATCCAAATACTTTAGATCTTTGATACTGTGATCATGTATGTGGACACCTATCTATGAAAACAGAAAAAAAATTTTGCACAAAGATGTTCCTTGTAACACATATTATCAAAATATTGGAAACAACCCAATTATTCAATAGCAGTAAAATAATTAAGCTATCTAAGGAACATTAGTTTAAAATTGATAAATATGATGACTATAAAAACAACACAGTAAAGATGCTTATGACAAAGTGAAATGCAAAGTGAAAAAGTGGAAAAATGAGTTGTAGCTATGATAGGTTTATAAAACTGTGAGTGTGGGTGGATTAAGAAGGAAGGTAGAGAAATAAAGACAATTTATTAAGGTAATGAGCTCCTGGGTGATATTTTTTCCTTTTATGTTTGTTTTCCTGTTGTTATTACAATTGTCTTTATAGAATTATTTTGTAAATTAATAAGGAAAACCTTATTAATTGTTTAAGTATTGGTTAAATAAATATAGTTTTTGTATTAATTTCCCATTGCTACATTACAAATTGCTATAAAACTTAGTGGCTTAAAACAGTAAACATTTATTATCTGACGGTTTCTGTGTGTCATGAATTTGGGAACTTACTAGCTGGGTGATTCTGGCTCAAGATGTCTCACGTGGTTGCTATCAAGATGTGGACAAGAGCTGCAGTCATTTGAAGGCTTGAATAGGACTAGAAGGTGTATGTCCAAGATGGCTTATCATATATAGCTGAGGGCAAGAGACATTAGTTCCTCTCTGGCTATTGGTAGGAGGCCTCTCCATCAGACACTTAAATGTCCTCACACTAGAGAAGCTAACTTCCATCCCAGTGAACAATACAAGAGAGAGAATGAGGGCAAAGTCACTGTGCCTATTGACAATCTCCGAAGTTACGCACGGTCACTTCCACTTTTTTTCTATTTGTTAGAAGCAAGTCATTGTGTCCAGTTCGCACGCACAGGGAGGGAAATTAGAGTCCATCTCTTGAAGAGAATAATACCAAAGAATCTGTGGACACATTTCAAAAGTACCACAAGATTATTCTAAATTTTTACGGAGGCTGTTGACAAATTATTCCTGCTTATGTTACTGTAGTGGGTTGAATAGTGCCTCTTTCCACCATTCATATCCACCTGGAATCTCACAATGTGACCTTATTTGGAAATAGAGTCTTTGCAGATGTAATTAGTTATGGATTTCAAAATGAGCTCACCCTGGATTTAGGGTGAACCCTAAATCCAATGACTGGGGTCCTTATAAGAAGAGGAGAGGAGAGGACACAGAGAGACATAGGGAAGAAAGCCACATAAAGGTGGAGGCAGAGATTGGAATTTTGCCACTACAAGCCAAGGTACATCAGGAACCAACAGAAGCTGGAAGAGGCAAGGAAATTTTCTTCCCTACTGCCTTCAGAGGGAGCATGGCCCACCAACACTCTGATTTTGGAATTCTGGCCTCCACACTGTGAGAAAATAAATTTCTATTGTTTAAGCCACCAAGTTGTAATTTGTCACAGCAGCACTAGGGAACTAACACAGGTTTCGACTTAAATTTGCCTTTGAATCATCTTGTTTTATAACAACATTATTGTTCCAAAACACTTAAATTTTCTTGAAAAAGAGACTACTTTTGAGGATTATTTATTGTAATGTATAGTTTGTTTTTGTTGGCGAAAAGTCAATATAAAGTACCACGTTTTCTTTGACAAGCCAGACTCACTGCCATTCAGAGACCTACAGAGGAACAGTCATCTGAATAAGTGCTATGAATTTGTCAAATTAACACTTTTTAAGTGGAGCACAGGGTGCTGGATGGTGAACTGCGGTTCAACAACAGACCACAAGAGAAACTGAAATAGAGAAGTTTATCACTCACAGGTCTACACAGGAAGTACCTGGCCTTGAGGGGCCGCATGGGGAGGTCCAGACAAAGTGAAGACAGAGAGAGGGAGACAGGACTTGGGACACATGCTTTTATTAGGGTCAGTGGGTGGAGTGCTTTGGGATTGCTGGGCTAAGGCCGAATTGGACTCTTCAAATCGAAAGAGCAGGGTTTTGGTAAGCTTTGTGGGAGTCTTATCTAAGGGGTGTATAAGGAGAAGGCAGTGGGGGGCAGGGGTGGTTGCTGATCACAAGGGCCGTTGGAGAAGCTACGTCAGGAACTTATATCTATTTGCGACTCTACAGGCAGCTAAGACGTACACTTGCATGAGGGGTTAGGGTAGTTTAAGGTCACCTCAGGCTGCTTGATCAAACAAAATGGATGATAAGGCAGCAACACTATGGAATAGCTTAGCTAAACTCTCAACACTGAGGGACAGGCAGCACAGGAACTCTTTTCCTGAATAAACAACTAACCAGCTTCTGCCTTTGGGAGAAGGAAAACCACTTTAGCCTTAGGATACTACTGAATGTCAGAACCGAGGCAAAACTTTAATATGAAGTTACTGTAAGATCACTGAACACCCAAAGTACATAGCATGACTCTGTTCAGCCTGCCACTGGGTAAAATTAACTTGGGAGAAGGAGATGGTTGAGAAGTGTTATGCATTTAATTTTACTCAAACTACATTTAATTTGCTCAGCTGTAACTTCATGTATGAAAAATATATTTTAAAAGAATTGGTTTGGTAAGGCAGATAGGGAAGAGTATTGAAAAGGTTTTGTTTATTTGTTTTGCTGGGTTTTTTTAGGTGTTTTTTGCCTTTGGCAGAGGTTCCATGAGTACTAATTTCAACCGTAAGTGAAAAGTATTTATTCTTAGGCCTCGGGCTCACATCAATACAGCAGCAGATGTTTAAGAAACAAAGTAAAATCATTTTAATAGGCTGCAACAGGTTTTTCCCCCTAATTCCACTCACATGATTTTATACCCGTGAGGTTTGGAACTAAACAAGAATGTCAAATTTTGGAATTATTTGGGGTGTGAATCTTTCAAATGAAAATTGAGGAAAACATTATCAAAGGCCCATGAGAAAAGTACAATGAGTTCTAAATAGCACCAATGAAACAGCAAATAGGGTTTCACACTGAGAAACAGAGTTAGTGAAAATTTAAGTGAGCCCCAAACTCAGGGAGTTGAAATTCCTATTTGGTATTTTGTGGTTCACTGGATGGGGAAACGGGATACTGATATTAGGACAAGATCAAAGGCAAATGCAAAACTCAGAATACGTTTAGCATGATTATCATTACTTGAATAATAATAATTAAAAATGTGCCTAATATCAACCGTTCAGGAAGCATGTCAATTTGTTACCCTGTTTGTTGGAGGGCTCTATGTGTTACCTGTTCAGTAATATTAAGAAACTTATCTAGGCTTCTCACTGTGCAACATGGCAGAAAAAACAGATTCGTGTTCTCATGAATGCTGTTTCTGTACTCTGATATATAACCACATTTATATTCACTCCAGCACTTCAGGAATCCAAAGTAAAGCAAATGTGCCATTTAAGCAATAACAAGTGAAGCACTCACACACTGAAGTACATTTATGCAATAACATAACTTCACAAATGGAGAAATGGTGGCTGGGAAAAATTAGTTCTATAGAAATTGAAACATTCGGTTATAACCCCAAGGATTTTACTTTATTTCTTCCCTATTGCCACCTCCACTGCGCAGAGTTTTATTTATTTAATGACATGTAATTTTAAGACATATTTAGGTGGTAGAAATAAAAAGACCCAGTGAAATATTTGTGAACAATATAGAGATGGATAAACCAGAAACAAATTCAGCACTTAGTACTCTGCATAGAAGGTTTTCAACAAATTTTTTGGAATGTATAAATGAATATGAATGAATAAATGAACAGTGGATGGGCTAAACTATGTATGATTCTGGTTTAGAAGCCTGAGGGAAGGTCATGCTGCACACAGAAGGAAAGATGGGTTTATGTTGAATTTGGGATATTAGGAGGCTTTGGTAAAACATGATTTTTTTTTTAACATCTTTATTGGACAAACATGATGTTTTGCCACTAACACTTACTTGACTTCATGGGCATTTGTTCCTTGGCATATTAGAGTAATTTTGGAATATTTGATGAGAATTGCTTACAATTTTCTTATATAAAGTAGCTAAGGACTAAATCTGATATTACTCTTAAAATGCATAGGAGATATTCCTGTAGAAATGGTATGATATAGAACTGACTGATTGAAACTGTCATTTTCTGAATCATCGCTTCTTGTTGGAAATATTGAAAACTGCAAAATTTGGCCTGAGAAAAATTAAACAAAATGATCCACATAAAATAAAGCTAACATGCGGTACAGTTTGTTGATAAGTAAAATGTGATTGAAGATCAAATTTGATCAAGAAATTAAACGGAGTTAAAATTTGCTCTGAAAAATACTTTATTAACAATAATTCATCTAGGTTAAATCTTTATGGCCAAGATGTTTGTATTTTTAGAAACAGCACCGAAACCTTGTTGGGGATCAAAGTGGCAAGGCCAAAACAGCAGAGTCAAACTAAGGAGGTCAGGACATCCTACTCAGCAGCTGGTTGTGGGTTGAGAGCTCAAGACAGACAGAGCTGAAGTAGAGTTGAGGTCTGAAAGTCTTTAGCAAGTACGTGAAAATTGAAACAATGGGAACGGATGAGCTATTCAGGAAAGAAGAGTCCAGGAAACCCTAGTGCTTAAGGGGCAGGTAAAAGAAGAAATTGTGATGTGATGATGAAGAGGATGATGATAATGTTTTCTTTCAAGGCTATACTCTCTGAGGGAGCAACATTTAGCATCGGCTTTAATGTTATTAAACTCTTTTAAATTATAACATGTGTCCATATTCAAGAAAATGTGGGATATTATAAAACTGAAACTGTATTATTTCAGAGTGTACGCTTAACAATAGTATTGTCCTGATGTCAACTTAAGTGTGATCTACCATATATTGGACCATATTATACATTTACTTATCCTACTTCTATTGCTGTCTGTAAAAAGCAATTTAGTCTGTTTATCTTCTAGTTCTTCGATAGAATAAAGCTCTTCTGGATGCCTGCAAAACATCAACCAGATTTTATATATCTAAGGCATGTACCACTTCGAAAAGTCCATCTCTTCACAGTTATTCAGATGAGTTGCCTTGGCCTTTTGTGGATAATAAAAGTTTCAAGAGCTGCTATTGTCTTTCCCATGATGGTATGAAACTTCTAACTCAACTCTTTTTCTCCTCCTCTGATTTTCTGCTCTCTTTGAAAATCCATGAACAAACTGGATCAATAGAATAATTTTGAACAATTTTTGGAAATCTTGGTATAAACTTTAGCCACTAAAACTAGTAACTAAGATTGGGTTTCAGATTATATATGAATTTCAGTGATTCATACTAGCTTCATCTCTATCATTCTGAATATTAGCAGTAGTTTGAATTAATTGAAGTTGGGTGGAAGACGTAAACTTTCAAAATTTAACTTTACAGATATACTAGCAAATTTGAAAATGTAAGGGGATTTTTGAAATTAAATTTTTTTAACATCTTTATTGGAGTATATAAAATCAAATTTTATTAACTATTTTAAACCAGTTTCAAATACTTCAAAAATAAAATGAGCTTGAATTACTATAAGTAATTTAAAATATCATCAGCATAGGTAATAATGATTTAATGTTCATTTAAAATAATGTAAACTATTAACTATGTGTATTTAAGGAAACAGTCAAATATATAGTTTTTTTCATTGCTTCTTTAAATGACTTGTATAATGGGTAAAATGATAGCCATTATTCTGGAGATGTGGTAAGAAAAGGAAGTGAAGGAAGCAAAAGTACACTCAATATCTTTTATACGCACATATCTTCAGATTTCACTTTAATGTCAGCCCTAATTGAAGTTGACTTGTTTGTACCAAAAAACAAACAAATCTAAACCTTCCATTTATATTTTTTCCCTGTTTTAAACTGCTTTATTATTTACTTCAGGTGTTAGCTCTGGTATTTGTAAGAAAGTTGATGGACTTGCTGTTTACCAAACGGGAACTCAGCTGGTTGGATGATTTAATGCCTGAGAGTAAGAAAAAGAAACTAGAAGATGCTGAAAAAGAAGTAAGTCAGAGCAAAATCAGTATCTTATAAAGAAAAGAAAAAGGAACACTTGCACAGTAATAGCTCTTTGCAAAGCTAAATTTTTGTGTTTAGCTTTAGATAGTGACTACTAACAAACACAGGTGGACTATTTTGGAAGATTGATGTTTAAAATCATCAAGCTGGAACTTGAACAGAGAGAGGACAAATCTTACATGAGTAAACCAAACCCTAATGAAATATGCAAATACTTTGTCCTTCACTATCCTTATAACTGCAAAGTTTATTTTTCTGATTCCTCCCTTCAGGATTTCAGAAACTTATTGATGCTTAAATTTTTCCAAATTATAGTCATGCAATGATTGCTTTTTGGTTGAATATGTGAGAAGAAAAAAAAAAGACATTATTACTGTTGGTATTTTCCTAGGGAGCAAAGTTTTAATAAAAAGATTCTAATTCTAATTAAAAGATTAAATTAGTTATTCTTGAAATAGATGAAATACTTAAGAGGAAAACACGTTGATCTGATTTGCTTTCAAAGTGCTTTGAGTAAATGTTGTTAGAGAAACTTTGGGTATTTAATTACTTTCACAGACTGCTGATTTATCCTATTCTGTTTCATATGTTAAAACAATTGGTTTTAAGTTTTATGACTTATTTAAATTAGTGTATAAGCCTGGGTCTATTTTGAAGGCTAGTAATCATAATATTTTTAAAGTATGTAAAAACTAAAAAGAGTAAAAATGAAAAAAATGACAAGTTCATCATTTAGCAGAATGATCGGGTCCATAGATTGTAAAATATAAGAATAAAATTTTCATGTAACTGGAAATAAATATGAAAGAAAATACTTGGTAAGACTTACGCATTATTCTTTCCATTTTTTCTTCTCCTATACGGCAGTCAGTAAATGTATTCAATTTCCTACCTGTGGTGTATTTTCTCAAACCATAGGTATATTCCTCTTTCCTTTGGGGAATTTGTTTGCAAACATTTCAATGGTCTTAGGTTTTACTTAGCCATTAGATGAGTCCAGATTAGGCCACAGAGTCTAATGGATTACAGATAAGTCTACATAATATGTGACTGTCTGGCATTTCTTCACTTTTCCATGTTGTCCTATTACCGACAATGGATTCCACATTTAAAGATTGATCGTAATGGTGTATCTTAATTCTATATGACTATTTCAATTTTCCCAAATGTTGTAGAAGTCATACTTAGTATCATACTTCTAGCAATACTTATATAATGTTAAAAATGTCATTATAAAATTATCATGTTTCTTTATTTTTGTAAGTTTGATATATTCTTAAGTATGAGAATTTTTTAAAAATAGTGCTTTAACTATTTTTCCAAGTTAATATATTCTCATTTAAGTATGAGAGTTTTTTTTTAATAGTGCTTTAACTAAGATATTTGGATAATTTCTGTTTGTTTTTAGGGCTTTAGTAAAGGTATGCTCTCATCCTCAGGTACTGTTCAAGAAGAATATGGTGTAAGACAGAATTTGGTGTAAGATAAATGTAAATAAATAGACACAAGAATATAGAAACACTAAAGCCTTAAAGTATCCATGCTTGACATAATTAAAATTTATTCAGGTTGAAAACAATTTCTGAGAAGGTTTAAATTCCAAGGAAGACAACTTTGAATACAAAACTCATTGACCACAAGCTTCCGCATAGTCTTTTTGATAATGAGAATGTTAAGTATTCTGATGCAGTAACTTACAAATGTAATTTTGCTTTATTTTCCTGCTTTGACTTCCTGTCAAATATCTCGACTAATTCTGTAGGAATAAGCTAGCAACACCCCCAGGCATACAATCATTCCTTTTACAGCATTCTCCTTAGGCCATATCCATACCGTGGAACATTCTTGCCCTTCTAAAACTTTGTAAAAAGAAAAATAATATGTATATATAATATATTATGCTTAATATTCTTCCCTTTTTTCATTCAAAGAAAATTTCAGATTCTTCCTTTATATGTCTGTGAAATAGGAGAGAACAAATTTGACAGTAATCATAAATGTATTAGAATCTGCCGTTTCCATTGCCCAGAACCATTCACATAGCTACATATGTATGGTACTTATATGTATGTGTGCCATATGTCCATTTTGGAATTTATTAACTTCAGATAGGCAGAGATGCTATGTAATGAGCTTCTAACCTTTTTATATTATGAACCCATTGTACGCCAATGGGGTGTTGACTGTTTTCTGATTGTTATAAAGATTTTAGAAGTAATTAAATATTACCAAAATTCCTAGAACTCAAGTTTTCTAAAAGGATTCAAAAAGAGATTAAAGATTTATTGAGGCAAAGTTACAGCTGTATCCTTCGGTTCGGCGTATGAGAAAAAGTAAGGGAAAATGCCTTGTAATACATTAATCAGGCAGGTTTACAGACCTTTAAATTCTCAAATAGATTAATATGATGATACTTTAATGTGATCCTCAGTACATGGAAAGAAACAAGTAAACAAATAATACAGTCAAGAAATAATCCATAATTGAACATTAAAATATAGTCTGACCAGTGCAAAGAAAGAAAATTCTCCATCTGAGAAGTGTAGAGAGAAAAGTTAAATTAAAGATATTAACTTTCTAACTTGGAATTAGTATTAAAAGAATATGATCAGTATAGAGAGTTGGAAGATTTAAGAAGGATTACACTAAAACTTGGATTCTGGTTGAATTTCTACTTGGTCACCCAGATCTCGGTATTCCATTTGCTTGAGGCTATGGTCTCCACCGAAGGATGTGATCTTCTTACTTGGCATCTTATACCAAGGCTCAGTCTTCCAAGAGATTGTATATTAACATGGTAAATGAACAAGTTCTTCAAAAAGTGTTGCATTTCTGCAATTACTCAAATTAATTGCATAACTTTGATTGTGATCTGGAAAGATGGTAAAGAGCAGAAATGTCTCAGCTCCCTGAGACTTGAATTTAAAATAGTCTCACCTCTTGTCCTTTTGATGATAGTTACAAGCTTGTACCTTTATCATCCAAGGTTTTACTCTCAGTAGCCCACTTCTGGTCTTATGGCACTGAGAAAACATTAGTTTGACCTTAAAATTCAATAATGAGTTAAGCAGAATAAATAGCTACACAGGCCAGTCCAAGGTCGCAGAGCTTCTGTTCCAAATTTTCATGTACTTCATGCATATGCATATGCATATGCTTCAGTTTTTAGAAAGAAAGGATTATAATCAGGATAGAAATGAATATTGGAACCCTGACATTTTGCACATTGCTCTGTGTAAAGGGAAGACTGCAGAATCAAATTCTGGATGTCCAAATGTGCTCAGAGTACCAACACGCTTTCCTTCCTACTTCAGTATTCTCTAGGACATTGTACACATTTGACAAAAGAGCTGCTGTTAAAGCAGTAAGCCCCAGCAGAATGTTTGCTCCTCGGTGAGGGAGAAGGAGGTTAAAGTTAGATAAATCCTGGAAATTCAACTCTGTGCAGTGATCATGATATTGACACCTCTTGGTTTGTGGGAGGTTCACTCTAACATATATGCTGTAGGGAAAAAAAGGAGGGGGGGCAAGTGGGACTTGTGATCTGTATGAAGCAGTCTCATGAGCAAGGCCAAGACGATGGAAAAGCAATCTAAAAACAAGTGCCATTAAACAAATTAGAGAATGTGTCTTACTGCTCAGAAAGATCAGAATTGGTTGTGGATTTGGGAAGCATGGCCTAATGATTGCACAGGCAAATGTTATTTCTAATTGAATCTTAGAGCAAGGCAAGCATATTCTTCTTCCTCAAGCAGTGGTTTTCAAAGTGTAGTCCCATGACCTCTGCTGTATCAGCCGACACCTGTCAACTTGTTACAATCTGAATTCTAAACCTACTGAGTCAAAACTCTGGAGATAGGGCCAGATTCTGTGTTAACAAGACCTCCAGGTGATTCTGAGGTGTGCTAACATTTAAGGCAAGACCTTTCCTAAACCCACAGACTTTACCTCACCAGAATATAGTCTTCTAAATCCAAGAATTATTGTATTTTATAATAATTTAGATAAGTCAGTTAGAGAAACTGAATCAAATATTCTGATGAAAAAACATGTTGCATCCATGAATTCTGTATAGACTACTTCTCCTCCGTATTTTTTCTTTTCAGTTTTCATTGTTAAAGTGAGTTGTCGTATGTATTGGCTCTTCTACATATTGGAAATTTTAAGGAATACCTCTTATAAATATAACATTTTATGGTTTACAAATTATTATAAGTGTGTACGTATATGTGTGTGTGTGTGTGTGTGTGTGTGTGTGTGTGTGTGTGTGTGTGATGCTTGTAGCATTATCTATTCTATTAGTAATTGGGGAAGGAAATGATCAAACACTTCTTAGGTTCTGTAGGCCCTGTTGTCTTCTTGGGTAAAAATAAAGGGGTTAAACTTGATTTCTGAAGTCCCTTCCGTTTTTTAAGATCTATGAATTCTAAAACTGCTGAATGTTATCTCTCTCTAATACGATAGACATCTTTATGAACATTGGCTCTGTGCTGCTGTTGTTTGTACTTTGAGCTATTTGAGGGCTCCTACACAGATACAGACTTTACATGAGAAATGGATACAGTAACAGATGTTACCTATTTCATTAGGTAGAGCATTTGTTAGGTATCATAATATATGAATTGTATCTTTTACACTGTCACAAACTATAATTCAGATTCATGATGTAATTTTATATGTAAGATCGTATTCATCAAAACACACCACGATTTAACCCTGATTTTATTTTCCTTTTCTACTCAGCACAGGCCTTTGGCCCCAACCAGGCTAGTTGTTCATTGTCGTGCAAACATGTCCTATTTATTCCTACCTTTTATCCTTGACCCATATTGTATCTTCCCACCTAAATTTCTTCCTTTCTATTACCAAACTGATCAGATAAGACTGGCCCAGATACCACTGCCTCTGGTCCTATCCTTCTCATCCTCTGAGAGTAGAGTTTATGGCTTTCTTTTCATTGTTGTATACCCAGTACCTAGCAGATTACCTGTCTTGAAGATCATGCTTAATACGTATTTGCTGAATGGATTCATGAATAGCTCCTGGATTATTCTTTTTATTCACTGTGTGCCTAGCACATAATACATGCTCAGTAAATATTTGAGTGCTATTGAATAGATTTGTTTTTAAGCCTCTATTTTTCTGCCTTTTACTGGATATAGCATTAACTGTCCTTCACTTATGTAGTATCCGAACAATGCTTTGGCCCTCTCAATTAAAAGATGGTGTTCAAATCAGAATATGGACATTCCTCTAGTCAAATTGGCAAAACCCCTCAGGTGCTCTTGGGAAAATTTTGATCATCATCCTTTGTAAAATCTCCATGTTGTAGAGCTCAGCATATTTTTTGATGGACACTGTGTAAATGAAATGCTGAATGGAACTCATTTTAGGATACTTCAGACTTATAAAGTGAAGGATACCCAGTAAGCTTTTTTGCTTTCTCTCTCTTTTCCTGTATGATTGAGATAAACTAGGTTGTGATTGTCATGACGGCTGGTGCCTGGTTTGACTGCTCCTCCCCAGAAAGTCTCAATTTTTGGCTTCCTCACAGTGCTGCCTAGGATGCAGCCGGCCCTCTATCCCCGAGCTCTGGGGCCCACCCAGCTTCCTTCTGGCACTGAAGGCAGCGGCTGCTCTGCCACCCTTCTCTTCAGATAAGCATGGCTTGGAAATGCTATCTTTAGAGGTGATGAGTTTTTGTTTGGATAGAATTATGACTAGTATAAAGCCCACACATGCTAACAAGCCACAGAGTGCAAAATAATTATTGAAAGCAATTTGAGAGAAAAGTGGAAAATCATCTGAGGAAAAAACCAAAATTGTTCCCAAAGCTTTGGTCCAATTTTTTGCTGTTAGATTGAATCTCGAGCCTTAGTTTTCTGCTGCCAGGTAACCTAAGCACTGATGGCTTTTTTAGAATTTTACTCTTTATTAAACCTTTTCTACCTGACTTCTTGACATTTTATTCCAAGTTGGTCAGAAAAGATACTACATACCAAGCTTACCTTTCAGTGGACAACCAAGGAAAGAATTACATTTTGTTTGTATTTGGTTTTACTTAAATAGTGTTTGGGGTTGCTGAATATTTTCTCTTTATGTTCCTCCATGTGCATTAAGATAACCTTTTCTTCCTGAAAGGATACATACGTTCTGCCCATGGCCTCAATGATGTGCATATAAATTAATATGGCACATGTATTATTTCCATATAGAGAGACTAACCCATTTGCAAGGCATGCATCATTTTAGACTACAGATTAGCTCTGCTCTAATGCTTAATTTCAAACCAATGATACTGTCTACTCACCATGAATTAGTACTAATGGTATCTCCAAATAACATGGGGAATAGGCATAATACATAAGAAATAATGTACATCTGAGAGGTCTTAAAAGAAAAATTTTCCTTGAAAAGTAACAGGGAAAGAGAATAGAATGAATTCCTGTAATGCAAAGGGGTAACAGACACATGCCCATAGCACCGCAGAGTATAAATATAACACTGTGTTTGGGCGGGGGGGTGTAGTTTATAAGCAGAGAAGTGGCAGATCTCATACTAGTCCCCTGGCCTCTCCATTATTCACAGCATAGGCTGAGCATAGATTTTCTGTATGCAGCATGGCTAAGGTCCCAGCAGAGGGGAGCCTGCCTTAGTCACAGGTTGGATGTGTAGGGAGAGCACTTCAAGAGTAAAAACGAGACCTGCCCACACATTACGTTATATATTCATAGGTTAGCTGAAGAGACTGTAGAAAACACTGTTTCTTTAAGTAACAAGAAATATGGCAATGGTTCTTTAGACTAGGCAGCATGCAAGTTGAGGACCCTAGGAGCAGTCTTGCATGCCAGGAATAGTGACATCAGCCAAAGGTCATGTGTTTCTGGAACCTGCTTTAGACCAGCCAAGCTACTGCTAAGCTACTGAAAGAGGGAAAGCAATGAGGCTCCAGGGCCTTCCCTGTTTTCTGTCTTCAGTTCCCATTTGGTCAGGAAAGTCACCTAGCTCTTCATCTCTACACAACTTAAAATTCCAGTTCTGGAACTAGAGCCAATAATTCTAACATTTTTAAATGGCCCCAAATAGTTCTCTAAACTTGAACATTCCTAATTGACCCACTTGAAAATAAATGCATTAAATAGGAGCTATAATCTGGAGATAACTCTGTTTATATTTTGGTACATGGAAAAAGGTTAACTATAACATTATTGAAAACTAAACCAGGACATGTCAGTGCTACATAAGATTATCTTCATCCCAAAGATATACTCTTAAAACATTATATATGAAGAAATGAATGTATGAAGCATTACCATCCTTTGGGGGAGGGTGGAATATTGTCATTGTAAGAAGAAATCTGAGACCTAAAACAAAAGCTTACGAGGAGTCTAAGCGGAAAGCACTCCTGTGTTTTGGTCCATAGAGAAAGATACCTTCTACTGTCTATTTCCAAGTCTCAAAGTATTGTCTTCAGACCAGCATAATCAGCATCACCTGGAAACTTGTTAGATGTGTTACTTGGGCCCTGCTCCAAACCGACAGAATCAGACTCTGGAGGTGCGGCCCAGTAATCTGTATTTTTAATAACCCCTCCAGGTGATTCTGATATAAACTAAAGTTTGAAAACCACTGCCCTAAATACATCTCTCATTCCTTTCTAACAGAGCATTCTGGGAATGTAATTTCAACAATGAAAACGATTACATTACCCATATGTTTGTCCTTGTAAAATTTAGATTATTTAAAAAAAAAATCTTCTTGGAAAATAACCATGTTTTACATTGAGTGACATGAGGGAGGTTATTGTTAGCATTTAAATTACTTTGTGGTGTAAGACTCATTAATTACTTATGTTCTTGGTAGCTGATGCTTTATTGAAAAGACCTGTGCTAGCATTAATAAATGCAAACAAAGTGGAAGGTTCTGAGGTTAATGAGATAGTGAACCATTAATCTCTGTTTCTTCTTTAATGTAAAGTGGAGACTCATCAGGTTCACTTTGTATATTTTACACTTATCTTGCCAGGAAGAACAAAGTATGCTGGCTATGGAAGATGAGGGCACAGTACAACTCCCATTGGAGGGGCACTATAGGTAAGATATAAATGTAAGAACACACCAATATGAGTACTGGAATGTGTTGTTATACACTCTACTGAAGAATTTCGTATGTGTGGATTACTATAGAGGCTTGTTGACGTTATGTTAGAGTAGAAAGAACTGAAACTAGGTGTTAGATTACCCTGTCCCAGTACTAAGTTCTGCCACTAGATGCTGACTATAGCCAAGTTGCTTAAAATGAAGCGAGGCAGGGAGCTGTTGTCTGATGTCTTCTCCTATTTTATAATGAATACGAAAGCTCTCTTTCATCTTCTGTGAAAGTAGTACCTGAAGACAGGTCAAGATTTAATTCTGGGATAAATGAGCTAGGTATTTATTGAATTCATCACATGTAAATGAACTCGGGGAAAAACAGCGTTCACCCCTTCAAAAAGACACTTCCAAAGAGATAAGCCATTTCCTGAATTGAAGGATTCAGGGATACCAGCCGTTTTAGGAAATATTTATGTCACTCTCCATAAAGAAGATTGTGCTAATCTTCTTTATGCACAAAGACAGAGCAAAAAGAGAAAACAAGCAGACTCCTCTAAGTTATAATAAAACTTTTGAAAGTATTGGGCAAAAAATTATGTATATGATCTCAAAGTGCTTAAGGATAATATAGGGCCGTACCAGTAAAAGAGCATAGAAGACGTTTGTCTGAGGAGATTTTTCATAGTGTTAAAAAAATAGGAGTGAACCTTCAGGGTCTGACTGTAAGACCATATTCCCTAGATTAAAAAAATATAATTATCATCTACCACTTAAGAGTGAGCACAAGTCTAGAAGGCATTTTTCCTTTCTTTCTCTCTCTCTTTCTTGTTTTTTTTTTTTACAATATTTAAATTTTAAAATCCTGTTGATTGTTTAGTTGAATCAGCATATTCCCAACTGTATTCTATAGAAATCTACCTAGTCTCTTGTGGTACCCCTCTTAAAAGGATTTTGTGGTTTAATTAGTCTGAAAAATGTTCCATACCACATTTTAATTTAGAGATTCATAATGCACGTTGGCACATTAAAGACTCTAGTACTGGCATTAAAAAAAAAAAAGTTTAACTTTGTTGTATCCAGCATTTTCTAAACTCTTTTGCTCACAAGAGTCTTTTTCACATAATATCATGAAAAACTTATATTCTACATGACGCTCTTTTGGAAACTAGTTGATTTCATGCTTTGAGTTACCAAGGGCTGGATGAATTAGAGGTATTAAAGAACACATGTCCAGTTTGGGCAAGGAAGGAGCCTGTGAGACCTGTTTTGCTTCAGACTCTCAGTGTTCCTCTTAAAAATTGAATTTGTTGCCCTCTTGTGAATGTCCACAATGAGCGGCATGTGAGGTCAGCTTAGAATTTCTGTAGAACATGACTTTTTCCACAGCAGAGAATCTTTTTTTACGTGTGGTAAGAAGAGCGCTGATTTCTCACCCAATGAAACTTTCTTTGACTCGGCCTGTGTTTTATCTCTGTTGATATTTGGTTGCCTTTCTAGCCCTGGGAATGTTTTAGAGAGTTCTAAATGGCACCTATAATTGGTGCAGTTTTAAAATGTAAAAACTGCACGCAGCATAGTACAGGCCCTGATATTACAGACTCCCCCAGTCATTTGGAAAAACCTCTGTCAAGTACACAGGCTGCCTTCATTTATTCAATGAATATTTATTGAGTGGATACCAAGTGCCAGGCTCTGTCTAGGTCGTGGGGGAACAGCAGTGGACCAATGGGCAAGAATCCTTGTTCTCATGAAGCTGACATTCAAGTAGAGTAGAGGTGGGGGGAGACAGGAAATAAACAAATGAACAAGTCATGTAATACAGTATTTCAAATGGTGAAAAGTGCAACAAAATCTTAAAGCAAAAAAGAGGGATGAGGTTGCTATGAGACGATGGAAACAGAAATTTTAAATGGAGCAGTCAGCAAAGGCCTATCTGAGCAGGTGACATTTGAACTAAGGAAGGAAAGGGTTATACCACGTAAAGGAATGTTATAGGCAGAGAGAAGAGCAAGTACAAGGCCCTGAGGGAACAGAAAGCCTGTAGTGTCCCAGGACAGTCAGGAGGCCATTGCATTGTGGCTGGAGAGGAAGGAGCCAGGGGTGTAATAGCAGAAGGTGAAGTTAGAGGGTAAGGGTAGGGATGGGGCCTTACAGCCCATCCACTGGGCTTTTACTTTGAGTGGGTGGGAGCCACTGTCGAGTCTGAGCAGAGGGCTGAAGAGCTCTGCTGGGCTATGAATGTAGAGGCAAGAGGCCCAGCAATGAACATGCAGAACCTAAACTCTGTCATTTGAAATGGATTAGGAAAACTGTACCCCAAACCAGTTTCTATATAACTAGAATCTTTCATTTGGATTTTTATTCTTCATAGTTTTTTGGGAGAGAACTATTTAATACTTAATTTTTAATTATCAAAAGTACTGTACAGAGGCATAAGACTGTCCTATATTTAGTGTCTATCGCTAGATAACTGCAGTTTCTTATTTAATGTTTATTGTTTCATTTTGGGTAAACTCCTATCTAGAGATGATCCATCTGTGATCAATATTTCTGATGAAATGTCAAAGACTGCCTTGTGGAGGAACCTTCTGATTACTGCCGATAACTCAAAAGATAAGGAGTCAAGCTTTCCTTCTAAAAGGTTTGAATTCTAAAATAATGTGAATTTATAATGATCCCAGTCATTTAATGACATGAATCCGTTAAAAGAATAGCATTGGTTTCCATTGAACTTAGATCTAAAATCTTTCAGAAAATTCTTTTAAAAAGTGGATAGAAATCGCAATTATCACATTTGTTGGTATGTTTTCAACATCTCCCTTTCAAATTAAAAGCTCACTCCAAAACTATGACAGTGGGGAGAAATGGTGCTATAAATGAGTCCCAATGCAGGACATTTTTGGACATTCATTTTAGCATACTCTTTTGCAGTAGGATTTTAGTGTATTCCCTCATCACCCACTTCTCAGGACCCCCTTAGATGTCTGACCATGTTTTTCATTCTCCTGTTGTCCTTTGTAAAACCCATATGGCACATGCAATGGTAATTTTGTATTTAGATTATTTCCAGTCCCTTATTCCAACCCCCTGAAAAACCTTCCCTAACCTTTTTACCCCAAAACTTTCAGTTCCAGAAAGTTTTATCCACTTTTTCTTCTCTGTATGCAAACATTACAAACAACTCCTGCAGTTGTGGATGATAGTTTTAAATGCATGAGGTGGGAAGAGTGTGTCCTTAAATATCAAGAGTCATCGCAGGATTTCCAACTGCATTTTCCAGAATTTATAAATAAGAGTTCAAACCATCCAGTCTTCTTAGATGTTGATCTGAAGAAAATCTCTGTATTATGCCGATATTTCTTCTTATTAAAGAGTGATTGAGGGATTTGGGACAGTGTTTAATTATTAATTTCCTTTATTTTCATGACCTTAAATTAACTTTTTCTACTTAATTTTTATATTACATTTTTGTCATAAGCTCCCCTTCCTAATCACTCTAGAAGCTGATTCCCCAAAGGTAAGACCCTTTCCCTCAAACCTATTCCTTGGTTGCATTTCCTTTTGTTAAATGGTGTCTTCTAGAAACCTGGTCAGCCTATGTTCTTTGTGTGAGTTTTGGGGAGGCAAAAGGCGTGGAGAGTCTTGGGTTTAGATCCAGTGTCACATTGAGTGTTTACAGTGTTCCTATAACCACTCAGCTCTTTAAGAGGGTTTGAAACTTGAGTAAACATTTTTCCCCACATGACTTATACAAATGCATCATATATAAATCAACAAACCTCTTAGAACTGTATTTAATAATAACATCAAATTTCTATATTTGATAAAGAAAATTTATCCCTTGAATTAAGAAATTGCAAAGCTGGGAACTTCCATTTACGCACCAGCATGCTTCCAAAACTGCAAGCTTTATCTTCATGAGAACTATCTGGAAACATGGGTTAGGAAAAGAGGCGATATTAGACAAGGATATCTCTTATTGATGGATTTTGTCACCCCAAAATGGCATGCTGCTTCAGTGTCATATCTATCTTAAACAGCATAAACAACACCAGCAGTGGATGTGCAGAGAGTCTAGGAGTCTTCACCCCATAAAGCTGGGGGATTACTTCATGTTCTCTCTCTTCCTTCTCCCTCTTCTCCCCCTCTCCCTCTCTTTCTCTCCTTCGAATACCTCCACCACTTGCTCCAAAAGGAGGTTAATGTAAGTTACTCAACAGGCTCTCTCAAAGACTTTTGGTTGATATTTTCTGTCTTTTAACAAGGCTTTAAAATCTTCATGTATTTCTTTGCTTGGCTCAAGCAGAAGTAATATTTTATTCTAAAGCGTGCTTTATCTTCTTTTCCCAAAGATCCCTGCCACAGTCTGATAGAGTCATCCTCACAGTAGCTCTGATTTGCTAGACGTCTTGGAAGAAAATCAGTCATGAGAAGGGCAGTTTCTCAAACCTATTGAAATATATGCTTGTGGACCCTTTCTCATTAAAAATATGGCATTTCTCTGATTTTTAAAAATGTGAACTCTAGGTTTACGAGCTCAAATTAAAATGCCAGCCATGGGAATATGTGTAGAATTTGAGACAATCAGACTTAGAGATTGCTTTTCTTCCTGTACTCTACAGATCCATAGTGAAAACTCTTTCTCTATTTTTCTTTGGTTCAAGCAACAGTTTTATGTCATGATATTTTAGGTACTCCTTAAAGTAAATAAGTCAAGTGATGCTTTTCACCAGAAAAACTCAATTGTTTAAAATATGTGTCAGATTACTTCTCACAGTAGACTAATTCTAGTGAACAATGTAGTGTGCCTAAAAGCAGATGCAATTTTAAATAGATCACCCTTTATATTTTCATATAACCACCTTTTTCTTATTCTTTGAACCTATGTTCCCACTAACATGAGATTCAAAACTATTGTGGAATGAAAGCTTACCCAGTTTTCTTTACTTTTAAGTGTGATAAAATCTGTAGCTTTCCACGTGAAAAATATCTCTCTGTTAGTCTTTCTTCTTCATAACAGAGGAAACTGGCAGAAAGAATGTGGCTTCCAGAAATCCTAAAACCACCAATACTAACAACAGCAATACTCTCCCCAAGCCACCGCTTTCTCTTGGTATCTGTTGAAGGCATTTAAGTGTGATGACCAGGAACTGTAAAAATGCTATACCTGCTAGCGTGTCCATTGGCAAAAAACGCCCTAAAGACCAGGTTCTCAGGGTCTCTCTCTCGAGACCTCAGCTGGTTTCCCAGCAGTCTCTGACACCCCACCCCTAGATGTTTTCATCCTATCCCCCACTTTAGGCCCTAATGCCTATCAGAGAAGCCTAGATACCTTTTCTGAGTGGAATTTGGAATAGCAGTTATATTTTCTCCATTATTTCATTCGCTTTCTGTTGTCCAAAAAAATTTACCCAGCTTAGGGCTTCCCTGGTGGCGCAGTGGTTGGGGGTCCGCCTGCCGATGCAGGGGACATGGGTTCGTGCCCAGGTCCGGGAGGATCCCACATGCCACGGAGTGTCTGGGCCCGTGAGCCATGGCCTCTGAGCCTGTGTGTCCGGAGCCTGTGCTCCACAACGGGAGAGGCCACAGCAGTGAGAGGCCTGCGTACCGCAAAGAAAAAAATAAAAAATAAAAAATTTACCCAGCTTAACTGAAAGAAGGATCTAAGAACTGACTACAGGCTTTACCACATCTGCAGGATGTCTAATTTGATCCTAGTTCAACAGCACTATACATGCATGGGACAAGCTCCTCCACAGCTTATTTAAATGAATTGACAGAAATAGGTCACATTGAAAACCACATCGCATCAGAATAGGTGAGCAACTGCTGTGATACGCTGACACCCAAGACCAGCATTTCTTGGGCAGGTACCTGGCAGCACTTGGCTTTGCCTTGGTGGCAGAGGCTAGGGTCTAGGGACCCTGCCCCTGCTCTCCTGTCCCCACACCCCTGCCCCCTTCCATGCTGGATGCTTCTTTGCTCTAATGTCCTAGGCCTCAGCCCTCTCATGACTGCTTGGTAAATGTTGTGTATATCAACTACTATGGTGTCATTGACAAATAACAGTTTCATAGAGTGCCTGGCAGCATGAAGGTAGTGGGTCACATTTTGCCCTCTCTTGAAATATTACTTCCTTATGTTTTGTCTCATCCATCTTGTGTCCCTTGGTCCTTACAAAGTACCTGGTGTATCATAGATATGCAATAGATATGCAATATCTATATGTATAATAGATATATGCAATAGGTATGCAATATTTGTTTATTGTAGTAGCATGTAATAGATATGATATACATTTAAGAAATATATATTGATATAATGTATTGATTACAATGGAAGTTTAGAATTGATTGGCATCCTGAAAATGAATGTAACAGGGAATAAAGAGAGTAATAGCCATGCACTGAGAAGATTCAAGTCAGTAATATTTTTTCATAGACGTCTTGAGCTGGTTATAAAATTTCTGCTTCACTGCTGCAATCTGATCTGATACCAGAACCACCGGTTTTAAAGGGGGGGGGGGGGAAGCCCAATCATTTAATTGGTTATTGTTTTGGAACTAAACAACCAGTATGACCAAAGTAGGACATCAGGAGGAAGCATGTCTGTGAATGATACTGACTTCCTGAATCGCTTTTTTTTTCACTGCCTGGTGGCTAATAGTGTCACTGGGAATTTGCTCACTCATGGAAAGGTTATGGAGCACTGTGCACACAGGAACTGTGCATGTGTAGAGACCAGTATGTCTCCGTCCCCACAGTCTCCTACAGATAGAATGTGCTTTGCTATCTTTCAAAAGTTAGAGCTTGGTGGAATTGAGACTTCCAGCCTCAGAAATCTGACATTCAAGCTACAAGAAAATTTAGAGGCCATTTAGTCCAAAACTAATGTACAGATGAGGAAACCAAGCCCCAGAGAAATTAAACAACTAGTCCAGGGTCACACAGCTCCTTCTTAGCTTCCTGAAGCTGAACGTCATCTTCCGACTCCAAGCCCAGGGCTTCCTCCACCTGCCGCCGCTGCCTTTTCTCATTGGCTTTGTTTGGCAGAAGACACTGGGAGCCAGGTAGCACCCAGGGAAAAAATTTGGAAAGTAGCGTAGCAGACACTTGTCATCTGAAAGGAACTTAAAGTAGAAGAAAGTGAGTCATGCAGATAGAGGAGTTAAAAATACAGTTAAGCCTCTCAACACGTCATGTGCACACTGTCATCTCTTCTCATGGAAGGAGAACAGAAAAGAGGAAAAGTCGCTTTGCTCTGACCTGTAAGTACTGTGTGCTGAGAAGTGTGGCAGGCACAAACCCGGGTGCCGTCGACACCCGCTCACACCAGCTCTCAGTGCTGGCGGCGCGCCAGAGATGGCAGAAGCTGCGGCGCTTCTTACCTGATGGCGCCGGGTGGTGGTGACAACTGAGAAGGGCTGTTTCTAGCTTGAATCGGAGGAAAAACAATTTAAAAAACACACTCTTAGAATGTGTCTATGTTATTGACCACTATGAAAGCTGCACAGGAGGTCCTGTAGGAAAAAGGGGGCTTTAACTGTCCCTTTCCTATTTGGAGAAGAGTTATATAAAACCAAGGGTTTCCCCACCATCAACTATTTCATAGTTATATTAAGAGCCAAAGTTAACAGTAAAAATGTGTGGGTTCTTGCAGCTCAGGGCCCCAGCGGCCGGGTGTGGGGTCCCCTAGAGTCGGCAGCAGCAGGGGCCCGGGAGGGGCCTCAGCGTTCGTCTTGGCCCGCGCCAGACGTGGCCGGGAGGGAGCAGAGCTGCCCCTCGGGAGCCTGCATGTACTCTTGGTGTGAGCTTCACGCGTGTCAGCGCATTATTTGAATTTCGCGTGAAAATTGTCAACTTGAGAGTAGGAAAAGTGAACATCGGAAAAATATTTTTAAAAAAATGATAGAGTCACATTACCAGTTTGCCCATTGATAAAGTTAATTGGAGAACAGTTAAAACAGAAGCCACTTGGGAATGAGTTTATTCTGGAAGGAGTGGGGTGAAACATGCTTCCTCTGATGGACAGGAGGAGGGTTTGTCTGTGAAGAGACGGCACAGGTGTTTGGAGGGCAGTGTGTGGGGTGACCGGGTCCTCCCGACCAGCAGAGGCGTGTCTGTCCTCTGGACGACAACGCAGTTCTCACCAAAGATCAGAATCCAGTCTGTGCGCAAAGGATGCGCCACTTGCAGCCGGGCCCAGAAATACCTACTGCGACATCCATCTTGTTTATGTCATTCATAGTGTCAGTGCTATCTTAAGACAGGGGCATGAATGGCATTTTCAACAATCATCAGTGATTCATTTGCACAAATGAGGACCATGGTATTAATCTTGCATGCTTTGGGTACAGTTTTTAAAATGTCTGGTTTTTGTTTTTTAGTTTCTGTTTCTTGAATTTCCCTTTTTCTGCAGTTCTTGGTTTCTGTCTCACTGAGTGCAGAGGATTTTAATTGCTGCTATCTATCTATGCTTTGCAGCATGAAAGAGCAATGCCTAAGGGCCCTTGTGGTGCTTTGGGGTTGATGGGTTTTGTGTCTGAACCAGCAGACCTCCCAGTAGCCATGCTGGATTGAAATAATGCATTTCTCCTTTTTCCCCTGTAGCATTGAAAGCCGAAATGAGAAGAAAGCTGACTCAGGGAAAGGTGTTGACAGGGAGACTTGTCTATGACTTGATCTTCAATTTATTTTTTACATATATATGAGAGGAGTGCCACAATTATTCAGAAAACTGCTTTGATCATGTATTATAAATTCTGTCTTTCATCCCAAATCCACCTTCATACTGTAAGTAGTGCAATACTCGTTTCATTTCTGTGTTTAAACTTCTGAACGGTGAGACACCCTTGTGAGCATATACAATAGCTAATGCAAGAATCTCTGTTCCTTGCTGTATTTTAGACATTTGTAAACACTAGATTCTCATTGTCAGTTTTACGAGAGCAATAGCTTTCTTAAAGAGATAAGTCATATTACCTAGTTTGTATTTTCCTACTTAGAGACCTGAAGATACCTGATAATTTCATTTAGAAGAATTTTGAAAGGTAGTCTTACTTCTTTTTATTTTTTATAGCTTAGCATTAGTGACTTATTTCAAAAGACCCAAATCGAAAAGTTAGTTTGAAAGCATTTTTAATAATTGTATTTATGCATTTCCTTGATTTAATATGATACATTTAATACTTAAGAATTTGTATGTAACTAAAACTTAAAGTCATTTTGAAAAATATATATGGAAACCTATTCACAACTTGTTTAAACGAATCAGATACTAATGCAAAGAGTCAAGTAGTATTTGCTTAATATTCAGGTTGTGATTACATGATCAAATACTAGGCTTGTATGAAATGCTTTAGAAAAACTTCGTAGGTTTTGTGAGATTTTCAATATAAACCTTTACCAGAAATATGCTGTTAAATTTACCTCCCATTGACAACAAGTGTTTTCCAAATAAACCTATTATATACATACTTGTGGAATGCCACATGGTGAGTTATTGTACATGAAATTCCACTCCTGTACAGTTATTCCACTGCTAAAGGTCATGAACTGCTTAATGCTGCTTCTGAATCATGTTCTAATGTTAGACTGATAGGTCCCCAATTGTCATTTTTTCTTCTGCAGAGCTCTTTTCCACATTTTAATTAAATGCATGCTGTAGAAAAATAATCTTTTAAATGAAAATTTCAGATTCTGTTTGAGAAGCTTCTGTAGATATTTCAGTCTATATGAAATAATCCATCTTTACTAAGTTTATACAAGAGGAAGGAAAGTTAAGAATTTTTGAGCATTACTAAAAATACAGTATTTTATTTCACTTCAAGTGAATGTGAATTAATAAAGATGAAATCTCATAGTGCTCTTGTTTCCTAAGAATTACCAATGATCGTCAGCCTTATAATCGTCAGTGTCCAGTTTTACAATAATTCAGAGCCCTGTGGCTTTTCCAAACTATGAATTAATATTCTGAGTATAAGTGTACATGAAAAGTGAAAAAAAAAAAAACCAAAACAAATCCTCTTGTGATTAAGCTTATGAAGGAAATAAACAACAAAGCCTCCACTGGGTTCAACATTTTGATGCCTTCTGTAAAATTCCCCCTCACAATCTTTCAAGGAGCCATTTCGTTTATGGAACATAAGCGTAAAAAATATAAGAAGAGTTTGTAGTTAATGAAGTCTGTGTTTATAAATGCCAAGGAAAAATACAGAAACTTTACATGCCAAATGCATTGCCTTTGTGTATTTTATAATACAGATACTACATGTAACCATTCCCATTGTTTTATGACTTAGACTAGCTGTACATGCCAGTCAGTCCCAAAAGCAGCCTCCTAGTGTTTTAATATATTAATAATTGTTCTGTTTAATATGATCATAGTGAATTAAAACCTTCACATGATCACCTGTTTGAATAAGCACTCATATCCAATGAAATTCTGTATTTCTGAGTATTTTTATAGGCATTTTGTTCTTGTGTGAATTTTAATGCTATCCCTATGTTAATCTTAATATTTTGAAATCATATAAAATATAAGAAAAATGTAGTGTTATATATTTCCTCCTAATTTCAGATTCCTGGTCAAAATTACTGAATATCTTGAATGTAATTTATTGCAAAGTTTAAGTAATGTGTACATGTGACTAGGATATTGTGTTTTTCACAACTAAGAAATGTTATGTGGAAATAAATATTTATCCTAACTAATTTCCTTGCAAATTTTAAATTGTGATGCAAAGTGTTTTGTCTTTTTTTCCTTATCAATGTAGAACGTTTTGATTGAACGTAATATTTAAATTTAGACACACCCCGATGTTAAGCAAACTTGGTGATGTAGACGTTTCAAGAGTATTCAAACAATTTGAACTTTATGAACAAACTATGATGAGAGCTATATTAGGACGTACCTCTTCAGTTTCCCGGAGAGCAGTGACTTAGATACAGATGACATTGTACCCATGACTAGTAAAAGCTTCTAAGATCGTTAGTAGGATTTCCCATTATTAGAACTCCTTAGGCTTCGGTTTTTACCCCTCATGGGAAAAGCATTTTCTAAAATTTGTCTCCTCCCTGTTTGTTACAGTAGATCAGACGGGACCAGTATTCTTTTGTAGCCATCTAGCAATATGTTATGGAGGTAACTGCATTCAGAACTGTAATGTACTGGTTAGTATTCTCCTCTTGACTCATGAGTTTACTTTGTAATTGCTATCACTTAACAGCCTTCAATATTGGGAAGTTTCTCCTAAATATAATTTGAGTATCTCCTTGGTGTAGTTTAGCCTTATAGAAACTCTCCACTGATGATTCACTAGCAACTTGTATTTCAATACAACCCCTAAATCTTTTAGGATTTTTCTTGGCTTTTAAAAGCGTGGCTCATTATTTTTGTAACCTACACTGATCTACCTCTGTTTCTACTGAAATTTAGCCTCTTTGCTTCTAGGTGTGGGACTATTTTACTATAATTGCAATATTGCTCTCCAAATTTTCCAATATATCTCTCTTGTATATTCATACAATGAAATGAGATTACAACCAGTTGAACATTTTATGAGAGTAATTTGGGTAATATGATGATTCTCTAACTATCTACTTTGAAAGTCTGCTTGTAATCAGTCCCTTTGGAGAAGCCCAATATTCAAGGCTTACTCGTAATACTTTTAGAGAGCTCTTTCGGTGTTTTCCTTAGAAAACTGTAGCTCACGGACACAGCTGTCACTTCATTACAGTTTCTATTGGTGTAATGGCCACTACTTTTTGTGCTGGAACTTTGAAAGTAGGACTGTGAGCCTCGCTTCTAAGGGCAGGGTAGACACATACCTGTAACATAATGTGATGTGTACTGAGTTGGTTGTATGATGAAAGTGAGTAACTCAAGGATGGAATTTTGAGCAGGGCTAAGTTTGAAGAAAATGTTATATAAGAGGTAGCGTATGAATTAGGATGGATATGGGGAAGGAAACCTACTCCAAGAACTGCAAATATCTCAAACATGTCAGTATTGAAAAAATAAAATAGAAAGTAAATATATGTGGTATAACAGGAGCCTGACGTATGTGATGTATGACATATTTGAAATCCAGCAGACAGCCCAATATGGTGGAGTGTTAGGAGTGTGGTCGGGACCTGTATGAAAAGGTAGGAATACAAGTTGGAGACATTATAAATGATGTTAAATTTTATGTTAGGGTATTTCAACTTTATCCATTAAGAGTTTTGAGTAATGGAGAGGCAAGCATTTTGGGAAACATTAGTCTGGCAGCATGGTAGAAAACATAGTGGGGGAAAAGTGAAATTATTTCCTTAGGGATCCTGTACTCGGGATGACTCTCAGAGGCTCAAACCAAGCTCTCATTGAGTGGTCTATAAACTTTTATTATGATTGAAACAAAACAGGCTCAAGCATATTCTGTAGGTACTTAATAAGTAACTACAGGCACAAGAACTTTATGATAAATCCTTTCACATAGAGCATTCCTTTATATAATGTTTTGGGTTGTATTTTTCAAAAATGTTCAGAAAAACATGGTATCAGCAGTAATCCTGAGATGATTAAAGAAATCTAAGTGTAATACAAAATTCAGCCAATGGCTGGCTCATATGAGTCCAGAAACCACCCTCCCCCTGCTCACCTTTTCATCCCACTTATCTCATCCGTCCAATAGACTTAGCTTTAGAGCTAGGTACTTTTACCTTCAAGCATGTGTAGAGTCATAGATTTCTTCCATTTGTTTATAAGCTCCTTAAAGGTAAGGATAGTGTTTTATCCCTTCTTTGTAACTCTCCGGAGCCTAGTTCTTCCTGTGCTTTGCTGTTTATTCAGCCAGCAAAGGCTGTAGACAGAATCGTAAGAAAAATATACCGAAGATGTGGCCTCTCAGTTTATTAAGAATCATTAAGGATCCAGAAAGGATTCTCACTGACATGGCAACATCGGAACAAAAGCAAAAGCTTACTGAGCACCTTCATATGCCCAAAACCCGTGGACGCAAGACGCCTAAGGGGAGAACTGGTGTAACCCATGGAATCAGCAAACCAGGCATGGTGTATAAACCTCCACAGCAATGCAACAGGTATGGGAGGTAGGTATTTTGGTATCTCTTTCAAATTAAGTAACTGGGGTTCAAAGAGGCTAAGCAATGTTCTTTAAAATGTTCCTCACTGTGAGTGTCAATGCTGAGATTCTAACCCATGTCCGCCTAGCCTCGGCTGGAGTGCACTGACTGTCCAGCAGGAGGCAAGATGTGGCCGCCTTCCTCCTTGACCAGGCAGTCATTCTGGCTCATGCAACCAGAATTGGGTTGAGTAATATTTCTTCTCAGTATGTTACATTTTCTTTGTCACTCATCCTTCTGTGATTAACACTAGAAACCAAACCTACTCAATGAAATAGTATTTTTGTTCACAAGTCACAAATATCATGACTTTGGATAGGAGAAACTAATTGGAACAATTAGAGTTTTCGTTGTTTGATGGGTCACACTTTTCACCATACATGTGTTTTAAATACACTGACAAACTTGGGATGACTGCTCAGATGAAAGATTATTTAGAATAAGAATTTTGACTGAGTTTGCTGGAGTTCAATTCCAGAAAAGACACCCTTCTCAATTTGGCAGTAAGAAAATTATCTTTCTTTTTATTAATTCAAAGCCTTGAGTTTAAACGTTAATATTGTCACAGAAAGGTGACATTCAGAGAGATGATACATTTCTACTGAGCATGACATTGGTCTTATTAATCCCATGCTCTGAGCTTTTCTTAACGGTAGTGACATTATGCTTTATTACCCACATTCGTCTCTCATTCTCAACCATCCGTGTCCCTCAGACATCCTGAATACACACTCCAGATCTTTCCGGATGTATGTAATACTGTTCTCGGACACTGCTGTCACCAAGTTGGAAGAACGAAATTCTCTTACTTTACTCTGAAAAAAACCTTCTTCTGTTTTGGTGTTGTTTTTCATTTAGAGCTTATTGAATCTTAAATATTGTACAAATCTAATACTTTTATAAATTGGAATTCTCACATCAACTTAGAGCAAAAGCAACAAATGCCAAGTGGTGAAACTACTAGCCTCAGTGACCACCTGTGAATAGAAAACACTCAGAATGACATACAGCCTGATGTGATCATTGATCTTCATGGTGGTGGCCTTGAGTCATCACGATGCATTGAATTATGGTCTATGCCGGTTATTTAAGAAAGCATGGAGATATATAATCATTTCTGGCAAGATTTCCAATTTTAAAGAGTTCAAAAATAATTTATAAAGTGATTTTCTAAAAATCTTGATCAAAACTTTAAAAAGAAACACTGTATCCATAGAAGGGATGTGACAATTTCTCCTTTCCTTTGGCGCCTGTGTTCCTGGGCACCGGTGCACTCTAACAGGTTGTTTACGAAAGGATCTTAGCATCCAGGTGCCTGGTGAAGCTGAGACAGTCAAAGGCAGGCAAGTCTACACATCTTACTGGTATGACTAGTTCCTGTGTGTTTCAAACCTACCCTCAGACTAAGTCTATCTCGAATTTGTCAATTTAACTTCCTTCCTCAATAAACTAATTTAAAACTCTTACTGGAGAGTAAAACTTGTCCTATGAGGGTCAGATGAAATTTACTTTAACTTCAGTCACATCATCACCATTTGCAACCCTCATTATGTGAAAAATACGTGCTGGGATTTTTTAATTACCTCTGGGCTCCAGAGACAACATTTTGAAACTAAAGAAACAATAAATTCATACAGTTTTGACATTGTACAATAGTTGTACAGTATCAGATATTATATAATCCTCTTAATATCTGTATAGTATCTGATATTGTACATCTCCTGTTGTAAAATTGTCTTATTAATATCTGAACAATACCTGATATTGCACAGTGTCTGGTTTCAATTAAGATAAAAGGAGAATTTTTACTTAATTTGCTTTATGATTACTAATTCAATCCAGGATGTGAACATATGACCTATGATTACTCTTTCTGGATATAGAACTCCGCAAAGATTGGTCCAGGTACTCACAATGATTGCACTCTATTATTAGAATTATGACAAGAGCCCTATAGGGTTTGAAGGTTGGCTTATGGTTCCAATGAATGAATGCTATTTGAGACTTAATTAAGACTTATGGTTCCAATGAATGAATGATATTTTGAGACTCAATTACTCAATGCCATGCGCTGAAAATACAGTTGAAACAATTTCACAATCTTCTGTTCATTCCTGTGCATGACTCACCAGTCTCATGTTGAATTGATAGATTTTTTTCCAATTCTTCCATTTTTAGATTTTTATGCTGTAACGCATTGTGTCTGGGACAACTTTTTCCAGCTATGTTTGAAACTATGTTTGAGTTCCTAAAATCAATTTTTAAAAATAAGGCCATTTTGCAAATAATTGAACAAAAATATTATATGTCCTCAGTTATCTCAGCATCTTAAATGCATGGTTTCATTAATATAGTTATGTCAACCAAAAATAATTAAACACTTAAGTTGTTGACTTTTTTTTTTTTTTAACTTCTACTGAGCCATCTGGGCTACCAAGATGATACTGTCGAGATTATCTGATATTATGAGCCTCATCGTAGTTCCCCGGAATAAAATGATATAGTATGTATTATATAAATAACCCAAACTATTTTGAGTTGATTTTTCAAAAGCTTATATATATGTATGATAACAGTAATTGTATATGTATTAGATAAAATCGCTATGAATTGCTTAATTTAACACATTTCTATGTATCTATTTCTTACAAAAACTGAACCCTCTCCATGTTTACGAGGCAGTTTGGGATAACAAGCAAAATAAACAAGAGCCTTTCTGAGTAAGCGTGTCCATATGCCAATGCAGTTTAGGTCTGATTCAAGACACAGAACTCATTACCTCTGAAAAAATGAAGGCACATTTATTACTGACCAGGAGAAATTCCACCGTATGTAGAATGGGAATCATATCACACACATTTGTAGCTAATTTTCAATTTTTAAAAACAAGTCCAAGGAAGTTAAAATATTCTTTTAATTAGATGCTCAAAGAAATGAAATAAGAAAAACTGATGCAAAGACTCCTTCAAGTTAGGATTTGCAATACAAATATTTTCATCTCTTAACAGGGCAAGCTGATGTGTTCACATCTCCGTTCCAAGCTGCCTCTCTCACTAGGAAACATCAGTATTTTTAAAGCACATTTACAATGCTTTCCCATCACCCTTGCTGTGTTTTTGTAGCACCTATAGCCATAACTGGCACCTGGGGGCCCTGCATTGTTGGCAGTTTCTCTCTCATTTCTTTGGAGTCTATTCAACTGCTGTGGTTTTATTCAGAAGTCAGTGCTTTTGCATATATGATTTCCTGAGACTGTTTGAATAGTCTTTCTCAGAAAACTGTGCCAGTCTGGCTGTGAACAGCTCTTCGAGGAGCTGATAGCAGCCTGGTTGGGTCAGCAGGCTTGGACTGGGGTTCACAGCCTCGCCCTGCCAGCTTCTCTCCCTACCCCCTCTTTTCTTACCCCTGCCTCAGTGATATCACGGCCCACATCCTGCCATTCCTTCCAAGAAGAGAACAAGTCTAGTCCAGTTAGAAAAAAAGGCTGCCCAGGGAACCTCTGCAAAGCTCCCATAAAAACAATTCTTATTTGTTGTTTCACTAACTGAGATGGAAGTGATTTTAAATAATAAACAAAACCAGACTGAATAATTCAAACTTCCATAAGGTTGCAAAGACAGAAGTCCCTACCTCGGGTTATAGATATGAAATTTGGGAACAAAGGTAACCTTACATTTCTTGATTTGAGGGTACTTTTTTAACATCGTCATCTTGATGGTGCAGTTTTGAGATAATGAGAGCAAAAGTGGCTTTTCAGAAGCTTTAGATGGCATGCTGTTCCAAGGTGCTAAGGTAGCGAGAAGCATTGCTTTAGGAAGTGGCTCATGTGGGTGTAGATGTGTTGGTGTGCCGTGCTGCTGGCGATCCCGTGGTCTTCATCTGTATACCACTGGAGAGACAAGAAGAAAGGTCAGAATTAGGAAGTCAGTTGTCTTTTTTTTTTTTTTTTTAAAACCCAAGTGAGTTCTCATTAGCATACATGGAACAACACAGGATGTTTTAATTCTTCAATCAGTTTATAAACTGAAATGTGATCAAAGAGGGTTTCTCATTTCCTCCCAGAGCTTTTCCAGGGCATGTAGATCTGTCCTGCAGGAGTCTCTGATCGTCCTTTGCAGGTGCTGAGACAACTCACTGTGAATTTGGCTTCACTGCACAGTGCTTTAAGGATATGTACAGTTAAAATATCCAAGTCCGTTTTCAAATTTGACTCAAAGGACACTTAGAAACACATCATGCATAGGAGGGAATGTTTATCCTGTAAAGCCCACTTTAATTAAGTGTTATCAACTGTTAAATTTCTCCTACACTGCAGTAAGATAAACTATTAAAATAAATGAGTTTTTAGGAAGCAATTTTTCCTAATATATATCAATAAGGCACTAGAAAAAATCTATTTCAGTATTCCATATATATTTTTAGCATAACATATGAAGTCAAAAGTCAAATGTATTATTTGCAAACACTTTTTCACTGGAATTTCACTGGAATCTCTTATCTGCATGTCTGACATTTATGTAGGATGAGTTGATGACCTGAGGCAAAAATTTATCAACTCATCCCACCACGTGAAACAAGTGGGACGTCACTGCCAGGCAAACATATATTATGGAGACATAAATTAACTTTCAAAAAGGGCTTAATGTATCACGTCTTTTCTTTGAACAGTGGAAGGATACACCCCAACCTCATAAGAATCTAACCCCCAAAATATATGCCAGGTTTTGTGGTATCAAATGACTGTCCCAGTTTTACACAGTAGGCGCTGTTTGAACTGAGCACGGAGCAAAATGTGTACATTAAAAGAGAGTGAGGGAGAGCAGGCTTTTTAAGCTAATACAGACAAGAAAGGACTTAACACAAAAATATCTAGTGCAACACACACACATATATAATCTTTGTTTCTTCTTACTCTGAAAAGGTCTAGTGCATAAAATGAATTTGACTTAATACCTAGAAACATCCTCTGAATAGGCAACAACAGCTCTAGCCATTCCCGACTTTATAAAACCAGCCTAATTGTTTATAACCTGTGGTGTTCAACAGAAGATAACACGGAAGTTGCAAAAACTGAAGCGCACTGATTACTGATACCCCACTGTCGTGAGAAGGGCTAGTAACACATACTATAGATGGATTTGCATATTTGACCTGAGCTATTATCGTGCTGGTTTCACTTTAGAATTACTCTGCCACACGTTCACTGGCTAAGTGATTACTTTTTAATCAAAATAGGGAGAGACGGGACAATCACAGGACTAGGGTTTTGACCCTCTCAGGATATGCAATATTGTGCTTCTCAACCCCCAACTGTATGATATTGAACATGACTCTCTTTATGACTCAAGGATATCACTTCTTCAACTTCTCATTGGAAAAATGACTCCTTTTGCTTCCGTCCCCCGTCTCCTGGAACCTCTGTGAGGAGAAGTAGTTCCAAGAGGGGAACCAGACCCCACCAGGAAGTTCCCTCCCCTTGCAGGAAGTTTTGCTATACCATTGACTGGAAATCCACTCCAGCATCCACCAGGGCTTTGGAGATCTGAGCTGACTGCTGAAAGTGAACGTTATCTGCAGGGAGAGAAAGGAAACATAAAGTAACTAAAAGCCCGCTCCACTTTTCTGGTAGGAAGGGTGGGAAAGGCACAAGAAGAAAGGGACTGTTTGAAGTTCTAGGATTCAGCATCCCATTTAGGCCAAGACAAGTGAGTTGTGGAAAAGCAACACTGTTTTATTGAAGTAAATGTAACAGTCTTGCCCCTCATGCTTTTGTTTTGTCAGTAGTGAAATTGCAAACCTGTCTGTGATACTAAAAAGTCTAATTAACTGAAACTCACCATCTGCTGTTCCATGAATAAGGAGGTACTCAACTTGTTTAAAATTTTCAGCTCTGCTCATGACTGTTGAATTCTGGAATTGGGAAAAAGAATGTCATTATTCAAAAAAAGATCTGCCATAAACTGATTTTTCACTTCAGTTTACAAAATAAAATGTTTTCAGCTGGGGCCCCCTTTGATACAAAATATAGCAAACCGATATTCAAGCAAATGCTGTCTCCATGCATGGCAGAATGTACAGCATGCCCTGTCCCTGTGAGACAGGACCGGAAAGGGAGGATGCCACATCTTCCCTGTACATGCAGAAGAGGGCATCTGCGCCCCCCCACCAGGCTGCATGCGAAACCCCTTGAGTCCCAGATCCCAGATTGGCTGTGTCCTATGCATTAGCACAGGGCAGAGTCTCATATTAGCAATGTATGTTCCATGGGCTTATGCTGTAGTTCAGCCAAAAAGTGTATTGCCATGGCAACCATGTGTCACATGGTGCCGTACATGCTACATTTCAAAGAGCCTGTACATAGCATTTGCAACTAAACATACTCTGCAATATGTCATATGAACTTTGGTCTACATTGCTAGGCTCTGAATGAGAAGCAAGTATTACCTTGTTTGGAACAGATGTTTAAAACCTAGGCAAATGTAACATACCGGAGGGGAAAGGGGTGAAAAAGATCAAGTATGGCCTTAGAAAATCAGTGGGTGGTTGTCTGCCTCATTCTGCATTGGGGAAAGTGCTGCTTTTGGATTAAGCCAGGGAATTAGAAAAAACTGGGAGGTCAGCTTTTTGAAGGCTGTTTCATGACCTTGGACAGGTAGGACTTCTAGAATGAAGGTGGAGTCCTTGGTGGAAAAGCTTTGAAAGTATAGAACTAGTCATCTGGTCTTAATTTGGAGATGTTTGCAGAGTTGGGATGAAGGTAAGAATGTCATAGACATTGTAGCAACTTTGGGAAGGGGTGAGCGGGACTCTGCTTCTGTTGTTGGGCAGAGGAAGGGCCAGTAGCCTCCCTATGGGTTTAAAATCAGCCGGCTTATCCTGCAGCATCTTGGTGAATCAAAGTCAACTTTATGAGAGGCAAGGTTTGTGTTTTACAGATATCTTTGTAGCTAACATCAGCTTAATATTTTGATGGGAACCCTGAAGGTCTGGCTGGAAGGGGATGGGGCTAAGGTCTGAACGTTTGTACTCTAGCCCCAGCTTCAACATCAGAGAGCTGTGCACCTAGAGACATGCTGCTGAGTGTTGTTTTCTTGGAAATGGGAGGAAGATTAACTCTTGCTCTCACTGAAATAGAAATCAAGAGACATGGCTTTTTTTAAGGTTAAATTATGGTGATGTGAGGATGGTGTGACACAGTGTTTCTGGAAAAAAGACATTCTGTCTACAACTTTAGGACAAAGTCACCCAACATATTTGTGTTGACTGAGGCGATCAAGGTGATCTTCTCCTGGAAAGCTTAGAGCAAAGGCCCTCCCACTCCTGTGCAGGCTGGGTCCCACTTGTCCTGACCATATGGCATTTCTGACCCAAATTGAGAATTTACCCACGAACTTTCAGAATAAACGCCCAGGACTCATTAAAAGTCGCACTTCTGTTTTACTTTAAGAAACGTGTTATCCGGTGAGATGTCCCAGATGAATCCATCCCTCCATCCCAACATTATACTCCGTTCATGCTTCCATCCATTCATTCATTCTTTCAAGTCGATCAATATTTATTTGTCATATACCCAACTAAACAATAAGATCCATGAGAAGAGGAATTTATATTGTTCATTACTCTATCCTGAGCATTTAACAGAGAGCTAAATATCAATTAAAGGAATAAACCAAAGAAATGTAGGCAATTATATTGTACTCTTCACTACATTCGGTCCTAGTTTTGCAGAGGCAAGTGGGAACAGCTAGGGGAGGTGGAATAAAATATTCTCATTCTGAAATTTACCAAGATATGTTTTGCCCACTTTCAATCCACACACCATGCCATCAGTAATGAGAGCCGATACTTATTGTGTACTCCGTGCCGGTCACTCTGCTAAGCATCTTAAAGGACTTATAAAAGCACTGTTCTATTTAATCCTCATGACATTCCTGCAAGATAGGTCTATAGCAACCCCACTTCTACACAGAGACAATAAAGTACACCAGGTTACATCAGGAAGAAGTCGGAGCTCTGAAGGCAGAACCTCTTTTACCTCCTATGCTGTACCGAGTCTCCACTAAACTTCCAAGCTGCTCACGATGTGATCTTCCAGGAAAGATACAGGGAGAAAGAAATTGTTACTGAACTGTTCTGGGATTTGCAGTACACAAACACACTGGGTGTTCTTTGCCCCCTGCGTTCTCATGCCTTCTTAGAGTGAATTCATTGGAAGAGAGCTGGCTCGCACAGACCTTGGAGACTTGTGAGGCGTTTTGGACTGTGTGGTTGATGTAGAGCCTAATGAAGCAACAGAACCCTGAGCGATGTCCTGCCCTGGAGAGAGGAAAGGGTCAAAATCAATCTCCCAAAAGGCCAGTGCAGGATTCAAAGCTGGCGACAGCAGAGGCTGGGGCTGAGCCACCAACGGTGAACGTTGCCAGTCTGAGCCCCAGACCCGGCGCCCTCATCCGGGTCCTCCTGCACCATCCTTTCTGCGGCTACACGGCTGTCTCCTCCACCTTGTTTCTCCCCACAAGAAACCCAGCTCTTCGCGTGCCAAAGATAGTCAACTTTAGCACCTAGACGTGGCCCAAATATCCAGCTGTGTCACCTCCCCTCCCCTCCAGAAGCCTCTCGGGCCTTCCTTGCGTGGCAGAGTGCACAGCCAAAGCTGCTCCACGACCTCCCTGAGCCATGAGACTGAGAAATGTCGCTGAAACATAGAGTAATAGTTAGGAGACATATAAATACGCAGGACAGTTAGCAAGGAATGTGATAACTACTGGAGTTTGGACCAAAACAGTTTCTGGCTGCCTTTTTTTTCTTAAATGGAGTGAATACAGGCTGAAAGAAGACAATTTTTATAAACAAGTAAAACCCTGAGCCTAAGATAAATGTTGTGATGTACACACTGTAGCTGTGATGAACTAGACATGGTGAGAAATGCAACATACTGAGAAAAAGACGAAAACTGTGATAAAAGTGTCATGATGCAAATTGTTTTACATTAACAATATTACACTACAAAGAAAGAAAGACAAATACTTTAATGCAGCAAGGGAAAAATAAAACAAAAGCTTCCCCTGCAACCACAAGATAAGTGTGTCATTTCCAATGCACACGTCCCCCTGCTCGCTGGGAGTTGCGTCAAGAGGGACCTCGCAGTGCACGGGAGCCAGGCAGCCTCAGGCACGCACCCATTTCAGGGCTCGCAGGCTCCTGAGAACTTTCTGCCCTCCTAGAAAGATGCAGCTGTGTCACCTTGCCTCTGGAACCACCGATCATTCCCTACTAGACTGAACATCCTGGCTTCTCAATCGAGAGAGACTCTTGACAGTCCGGCACACTTTAACCCATGAAAGACAGCCAAAGTCAGTGAAAGAAACGCATGCACTACGTTAAGGGAGAATTAATGACCAGAAATAATTCAATTGTGCTATTTCAACCCACCAAAACAGGATAATCCCCATTTGCCTATCGATGGAAACAGAAATAAAAAAGGAAATGGATGACTAAGTTAGAAGCCGAATAGTCTGTCACCAGCTCCTAAAAAGGAAGTTTAGAGTGATAAATGGGCAAGGATGCAATGGTGGTGCAGTTGGCACTCTCCCGAGGCTAGAAACTTCCGGAGAGCCCCGCTGCCAGCAACAGCCTGGCAAAGTGAAGTGGGAAGGATGGGTCCAGTGGCAGCGCTGATCCACGGCATCTCTGCGAGGAGCTTTTCCTTCAAGCCCCAAGAAGAACCATCTGTAGCTGCTCATTGGATCGTGCTGGTTCCTCAGTTACCTTCCAGCAAATAAATCTTTGTATTTTTGAAATAAAAGAGAGAGCTGATAAGAGTGGGGAAGGGCTGTGAGAAACAGAAGGTCTGACAATTTCTAAGCTACCCCTTGCGCCATCCAGGAACCATACGGACAATTTGCTTCCTGAGAATAATGGTGGCAGCCTCCATGTTTTTGTAAGCTTATTTCATGGCAGGCATAGGTGTCTCCTTTAATCCTTTCAATAATCCCATGAGGTAGCTCTGATTCTCCCCATTACTCAGATGAGGAAACAGAGGTTCAGAGAGGTTTAGTAACCTCTCCTAGCTAATAGGTGGTGGAAACAGAATTTTAGCACAGGTCAAACTCAAAAGTCCGTGCCTCTTAACATCATATTCTAGTGTCCCTTCACTTCGCAGCCAAACAACGCATTGTCATTTCCAAGCTCTGGTAGAGAAAGCAAACAGCCACAGGTGTAATGGACACCCTATTACTTCAGTGAGACAGTACCCCGAGTGTACGGACTCACTCTGTGCATTCTTCCACTTGTGACCGAAGCCTCGTAAGTAATATTAAGTGAGGCTGTTTGGGGAAGCACCATTAATGCCACAACAGAGGCCACAGAAAATGTTTAAGGAAAAATTAATTCAACCCACCACATCAGATGTTTTACTTGTCCGTATCCATCAAACAACTGTACAGGTGAGATGCCAAGGAAAGAGCTCCCATCCGCCTACAGGGGGCCCTACCTCAGGCCTCACCCAGCAACACTGGCTTCTTTAAAGATCACACAGCAGTCAACATTTTATCAGCACTCAACAAACAAGTTAAGGTTTGGCTTAAATCTGAAGGTCTCTCTCCCTTTGGCATATTCTAGGATAATAGAACAAATGTCAAATCAGTACAAGATGGCATATTTACAAAATTGCACCCTGTTTTGCATAACCTAACGATGCAGCAGTTCTTAAGGATTGAACATTTCAAATCTGCTAGCAGAAGACTGCCAAATCTATGACTGTTTCATACACTTGCCAAAAGCCTATCAAATTCTGAGCAAAATGCAAAATAAATCTCCTCTACAAGTTAAATCAGTCCCTTCTGTGTGTTCCAGGCTGCCCTCTTCTCCTGGCAACGAGGCTCAGGACTTGGGCCCTGTTTCTCTTGCCCTTGATCTGACGCTGCTCTCTGGAAGTCCATTCCCTCCCTGGTCTCCCATCCTGCCTTATTAGCCACCATGTGGCCTGCTCCTCCCACATCCCTGCTCTGTGTCATCCCTCGGTTCACCCAACCTGCTTCACAGACCCCCAGAAAACCAGCTCTGCTTGCTGCCACTCGTGTGTCTACTGTGCTCCCCTGCCTTGTCGGTCCCTCTGGCAGCCTGTGGAGAGCACCTACGCTATTCCGCTGCATCTCCCAGAAGTCTTCCTTAACTGGCTCCAGATAAGTGCCCTCTCCCTTTCCTACCCCTCAGTAGCTACATCTTATATAACTTTTTGTGCCTCCGTTTCTGGGTCAATAAAATGGAGATAATTAGAGCACTTATCTCAGAGAATCTGAGGGAGAACTGAACCTAATAACCCATGGAAAGAGCTTAGAACAGTGTCTGGCCATAGAAGCAACCACTTACTAAGTGAATTAAAAAAATGAATGAAATAAATGAAACCAGATCCCCCCCCACCCCCGGTTGAGAGGAGTGGGGGGAGGTGAAACCCTAACTTCTCAGCCACTTCCCTTCCCTCCCTACATGCTCAGAAGGCACAGAATTCCTGGGGCTCCAGAGTCACAATTTGGAACTACTAGTCTTTTCCATACATACTGGGCACTTTGTCATGTTCAAGTTCATGCTTTATTACTACTCTCTTTTGTTTTTTTTTAAAATTTATTTATTATTATTAATTTTTTGGCTGTGTTCGGTCTTCGTTTCTGTGCGAGGGCTTTCTCTAGTTGCGGCAAGTGGGGGCCACTCTTCATCGCGGTGTGCGGGCCTCTCACTGTTGTGGCCTCTCTTGCGGAGCACAGGCTCCGGACGCGCAGGGTCAGTAGTTGTGGCTCACGGGCCCAGTTGCTCCGCGGCATGTGGGATCTTCCCAGAGCAGGGCTTGAACCCATGTCCCCTGCATTGGCAGGCAAATTCTCAACGACTGCGCCACCAGGGAAACCCTATTACTACTCTTTTATTTCTCTCCAAAAATTTTGCCTGTATGTTTTGTCTCACCAACAAGGTAATCAACTTCTGAACAACTAAAACACCAGGCACCTTGAATGGGTGAATGAAAGTCTACCAGGTGTTAATATTTTTTTTTACAGGTTTGACTAAAAGACCTGTGATTGACCATAGAGAGACCATTCATCAATGTTAGTCAGGAACCCACTCCTCAAGGTGGGACCACGGTTGCTATCTGCTTATCGCTATTGGGGGTGAGGGTTGTCTCATTGTCCATCTGATTCTTTTGCTCAAATCTGTCGCCATTTCTGTCGGCTGTGGACTGAGACTCATGGCACTGAGTCTGCTTATACTGCTTATTAGCTACACTGTCATCCCTCCACTCTGCCTGCCTACTTAGAGCTTCTGGGACCAGCTTCTCGGAGTTTCAGGTAGATGAACAGCTTCCTTCCTCTTTGAGTCCCTGGTATCCTTTAAACGTGCTCCTGCCCTGCCACTCGGCAGTGGGTAGGTGACTATCTACAAAAAGCGTCGTATGGAATCACTGTTTGTATCATTGCATTGTGTCCAAGCCTTAGTCCCAGGGTCTCCTAACTTATATGGCAGCTTTGTGAGAATAAGAAAAGGCACTCCCTCCGGTTGGATGCGGCCCCAGAGGTACACGCCTTAGAGAACGAAGCATAGACTAGCTTCCAGCAGTGCACAAGCTGAACAACTATACAGGACATCCCTGCCTGTTCCATTTGCATATATAAATGGTTCCTTCAACTTCCTTTCCTAAATAGTAAGTAGGACCTTTATTTCACAAAATGTGCTTCTCTTGGTGTGCTTGTCTAAATTCTTTCAAATCTGGGTCATCAATGACTTAAAAATGAATCCTCTCCTCATTTGAATTTTATTAAAAATTACGTTCTCTTCCAAAGGCTGTAATTCTGGCTACTGATAATGATTCTATAGCCGAAAAGGTGTACAACGATCACAGGACCTTGCTTATTACACACTTCGATCATTCCTATTCTGGATGTGCTGAAGAAAGTCAATAGTCTAGACTACCTGGGACTCATTTTCAAACTATTTCCTCCTGACCTACAGAAATGCACAGAGCAGCGAAAGCCAGTAAGGAATTGTCTCCTTTGTCTTTTCCAAGAGGGCAGAAGGAGGGAGGGAGAGAAGGAGAGAGAAAGGGAGGAAATAAAAACAACCTGGGAAAGAGATGTAAAAGAAGACAGGGGTCCAGAGGGGCAGCTGGGGCCTTGGAGGAAAATAGAATCTTTGAATGTGTTCCTGCCAGAGACAAAAGCACAGGCTCATTTAAAAAACAAAGGAAGGCAGCTTTCTTCTAAAGCCTGCTGTGCACCAAATATAGGTACTTAGATTCAGTTCTCCACTTTCTGAGGATGCAACTTACAGGGCAGAAACAATACAGTGAACGCATTTGCCTTACTTTCTCCTACCCACCTTAACTGTCGCCCACCCAAATAATTCCTCTGAGTAACACATTGGGAACCTTTAGCTCTCTGGTACTGGCAGTTTTAATGTGTCCATTGCCAGCAATGAATTTTGTGCCAAGAAAAACCGACTTCTGGCGTGGAAGGATTAAACAGTCCTCGGGTGCCATCTGTGCAGTGAAGTGAGACAGTGACTTTGTGCTCCCAGCATTCGTGTATTGCCATCGGTAGGAGGAAGAGACTTCTATTTACATGACTACCTCAGGCAGAGACCATCTAAGGGGAGAGATGAAAATGGCCACCGCAGTGGTGGGTAGAGCTGGAGAAGAGGGGGATGGGTGTGGGAAGGAAAAGCCTATGGGAAAATCTGGAGAAAGATACAGGTTGACATGGCAGAGTAAAACGAATTATCCTCTAGGGGGAGGGCTGGTTGAAGAGGAAACACCCTGTTGGCTGATGTCCTTGAAGTGCAGTAGGGTAGGTGCTACGGACTTCCTTGGATGCCAAGGTTTAGACTTGACCCTGTACTTCTAGGTTCAAAGGCTTTCAAAATGGGATTTTTAAAATGAACTTTTGACTCATCATCCACCAGGTTCGAGTCAGGATGAGGGTCCCGGGCAGTACACCTCTGATGTTTTGGGGAGTTTTTAGTACTTTAGGATATTTGAGAACACCCTTTAGCCATGCCCCAAATATGGCTCACCACAGGAGGGATCCTGGTCGGGTCACTGGCAAGAAAATTCCAGCCGTAAAATGAGAGAAATGATGGAGACATATAATTTTTATAACAATGTTTCCCTTCAAAAAGTTTTAAAATTAACTCAAAAAAGGTTTTAACGTTTCTATTTCATACTGGGTGATCCAAAGAATACAATGTTGAGCAAAGCCTTGAATGACTAATAATACTGCAGAGGAGAAAAAGGAGTACAAACTAACAATGGGTCCAAGATGGATAAATTGAGGATTAAAGATATACAAGGAGGGGCTTCCCTGGTGGCGCAGTTGTTGAGGGTCTGCCTGCCGATGCAGGGGACACGGGTTCGTGCCCCGGTCCAGGAAGATCCCACATGCCGCGGAGCGGCTGGGGCCGTGAGCCATGGCCACTGAGCCTGTGCGTCCGGAGCCTGTGCTCCGCAACGGGAGAGGCCACAACAGTGAGAGGCCCGCGTACCACAAAAAAAAAAAAAAAAGATATACAAGGAAAATGTCATGGGAGTCAAGAGAAAATGCTAGTCCTCTGGGCGAGCAGGACAAATTTCCTAGTGGATGAAGACAGAGGGGGAATGACATTCCAGGTCGAGGAACAGAGGACAAAGGCACAAAAGGGAAGGCCCAGAAATATTCAGTGAACATTCCAGGTAGACTGGGCCATTCTAAGAAAGGTGTTGAACACCTGGTTAAAGAATGAGGGCTTGGGCTTCCCTGGTGGCGCAGTGGTTGAGAGTCCGCTTGCCGATGCAGGGGACACGGGTTCGTGCCCTGGTCCAGGAAGATCCCACATGCTGCGGAGCGGCTGGGCCCGTGAGCCATGGCCGCTGATCCTGTGCGTCTGGAGCCTGTGCTCCGCAACGGGAGAGGCCACAACAGTGAGAGGCCCGTGTATCACAAAAAAAAAAAAAAAAAAAAAAGAATGAGGGCTGGACTAGTTGAGTGCACAGGAAAAGTCCATGAAAGTGTTACGGGTGAGGCTTAACCTCACACCTCTGTGTGGTACAGGCTGGAGTGTAGAAAGATAAGCTAGGGGGGGACCCATGGGGTTACTGTTGTAGAAGGAGGTAGTCATGTGACAGCAGCAATGTGGTTATGGAGCAGGGAAAGGATGTCTAAAGCAGCTTATTGGATGTGGAGGAGAAAGAATGGGAAAAACTGAGTCCAAAGTATCATGTGGGACACTCAGCAGAAATAAGGACAACCTGATTACGGGACTGCTTTGTAGTGGAAGATGATTGGTACGTCACACTTTACAGGTTGTTACTTTTCTATCTTGACTGAAAAACAGAGATGAAAACACACACACACCCAGGCACAAACACACGCATACACCTCCCCGCCCCTGCCCCGCAAGCCTTGCTAAATAAAACTGAAAGGAAGAGGTAAAACTAAACTGTCTGTACATATCTTGCAAAATTAGACATTTTATTTGCATTTTCTTGTGCTTTGATCAAATGGCTTCAGAACCAATCATAATGATGACATCTTACAAAAATGTACAAATATGGCTCAGAGCAATGTATGAATAGGAGGCCAAGGCATTGAGAGCTGTGGCGCAGATGAGGAGAAATTGTGGTCTTAAATTGTATGGGTTATTGTTTTTTTTTTATCCTGGGAGGAGTTTTGAATATCCTCCAGAGAATGTAAACATCAGATGATTGACCTTGTCATCTGTAAGTTTCAGGGTTTTCAATTTACATGACAGAATCAGGAAAGTTGTGTTTTTTTCTGGTTGGGGGGCAATGTGTTGGAAGGATCCCTAGTACTTTGGCTGACACTTCCAGCTGCAGCAGGCTGCCACCAAAGAGAGGACCCTGGCTTTGCGGTGGCACCCACACTAGCACACGGGGGCCGCCAATGATGGCTACACACAGACCATATTTCAGATGCTGTAGCCCATCTGTACAGCAACCTGCCCACTGACTCTTCCATCAGGCAACCAGCCCGTGGATGCTATTCAGTAATTTGGGTTCAAGGGCTTTTCAGAGTATTACCCTCCTGTACCTACACCTCACCTGCTTTACTCAAATCTTGTGTGAAAAAAACTGTACATATTTGGCTATGAATAAGAAAATTATAGGCTTGTCCATACAACTTAATTATGATAATACCATGAGAAATTTTAATATGTAGTTAAAGGTTTAGAGAGTCTTCTGGGCTCTAAAGGAATACGTTGAATTTGACATGTTTTCTGAACTGAAATTTTTATAATTAAAGTAATTATCTGGTGTTGCTTTGTATTTCCAAATGAACGCATATTGTGACCTATATAGCGTACGATAAAGGCTGTAATTATGCAGAATATAGTACGGGAAGCTATTGGAGTATCTCTAAACCACCTGTGTTATTTCTTTTTAACAAGAATTTCATTGGAAATAAAAATATATATATTTTCTGGAATAGATCCACTTAAAAATGTTCTTATACCACTTATAAATAGGTTATAAAATGGATCTAGTTCACCATCTCTTACCCTGTAATGGTCAAGGTTGTCTTCTGGAATTGGAAGACCCATGTAACGTTCTGTGTACACTGAGTCTGTGATGGAGAAAAGAAAAAAACTTAATTCATACAATAAAAACTTTTTTCCCTTTTTTGGGGGTTACTTTATATGCTTTCATATTCTTTACTTGTGCAAAGGTCTATAGTGTTACCCTCAGAATATCTCCTCCAGATCATCTCTACTTGGCTTTTTAAAGCAGCCAGACTCCTGCCTTTCCATACTCAGCCTATAGTCCATTCCCTTTAGCCCTTCCTGTGAGGGCAGAGGGAGACCAAACCAGGTGATCTAAAACCCAATCAACAACCCGCCTGTAGAAAAGTCAAATGGGAAGTGCTAAGTGATGAGGACTCTACATTATCTTCTGACCCTCTCAAAGATCTTGATTAGCAAGTCAGGTAATGTCTCAATTGTCTTGAATTTCTTGGTCCTGACATCAGTCAGTATATGCTTTACTTTAGGATACTCTCTTTCCTACTGGAAACTCCTCATAATTTTCAATTACTAGTTGCTTACTTAAATCATATATTGTTTTTGGTGGGGGGGGGACACAGATCAAAAGGAAAGAAATCAGTTATCATTTATTTGCTGTAAAACCCTATAACGTCTCAGCTACTCCATCATAATGCAAGTTAAACATCTGTTTTCTCTCATTTTGTGGAGAGGCCTCAATTCTGATGTTATAACTATTGAGTATTGAGAAACAGACTACATTAGTATCTGTGCTGAAGCGACATAAGCTGTTTTATCTATAGATATGGCAGAAAAACATATGCATTGTTGGTTTGGTTATTTAAACATATTTTTGACCTAATTTTAAAAAATTAAATCATGTATCAAATGTACGTGTGTGTGTATATGTATGTGTGTGTGTGTGTGTGTGTGTGTATTTCCTAAAATATCAGTGAGAAAATTTACTGTGGCTGAATTCCAATATAACTTTAAAAATCTGAAATAACTGTTTTTGAAACATGACCAGGTTACAGTAAATAAATAAGTATAATATGTTTCCATTGTGCTACATAGGTTAATGGCTTGAATTTCACTATAATTGTACCGGTATTTCAATATTGATTTAATTAATTATTTAGAAAAATATATCATCAAAATAACAAGCTTAAACAACATCCTAACCCTTTGTGAATGACTGGAATTGGAGATTAAAAACTACATTGATAACTAATGTTAGTTGTTCCATGTGTATTGCTCATGCTTTTCCTATGGAAATCAAAATATTTTCCTCCAAAATGAGTAACAGCAATATTTTATCATTTTGATTAAAGTGAATACAGACTACAAGCAACTTTACATATCTAGAGGACACTAATATATAAAATATAGTATCTTAAAGTACACTTTTAAAGTATAAGATTTTCCTAAAATGCTCATCTTTTAACATTTAAATATAAATAACTTAGGTTATACATTTAATGGAGGAGGGTGGGGGAATAGCTTTTCAGGGCAAAATAAAAATTTCCCCAAACAGCTACAGTTCTTCTTGTCCTAGAACATAATACCCCTTTCTTATTATGCTAACCAGGTTTACATGTGTAAGAAGGTCTCAAATTTTAAAAATACTATTTAAAAAATGCTTAGTGTTGTGGTTGTAAACTTTTAGAAGTACGTCTTGCAATACCACTTATGTACTCCTTCAATTTGATTTTTGAGTAATATTGTTCAAATTTGCACATATATAAGAATTCTAGAAAGTTCCCAAGTGTTAGGTTGGTCCATATATGTTTAATAACGTTCTCTTCTTACCATTATGTAGTTCCAGACTCACAAAGGTTGTTTCTATTTTATTGACCACCAGAGGTCTCCAAAAACAAGGCTTCCAATAGAACAATTAATATTAAGCAGGAAAGAATTACCTGAAAGCAAATCTATTGTGTGAGGATCAATCCTAACTATGTTCTCCAGTTTTTTTTGGAACTAAAAGACGGTGTTGTCTCTTTTATACACTGGCTTCTCTTGACTTGGAGAGGCTTTAAAGAAGAGTTTTCCACAGGACTGGTACTGCGATATATTAGGACATTAAATATTTAATGAGCATATTCATTATGAATGATTCTATCCTTATACTGAATAAAAGACTTGGGATGGGGTAGGAAAAGATACAGGAAAATAATTCACCTTCTCACCACCTCTGGCTCTTCCCCCCTACCTAGTGTTTCACTGCTTACCTGCTCTCACTTGGGAATTATACCTTACATGTGTATGATAGAACAATACTTTCTCAGCAGTGAACAGGATATTCTAGAGTGGCTTTCACCTACTCAGAGACAGTGCAAACAAAACCCCCAGGAATTCCCCTGCCCTAGTCTCTTCTTTCCACCCAAAGTCCTACTTATATTTGACTTTTACCTGAAGGGAAAGAGATACATACTTCTCTTATTGTTCTAATATGCGAAGCTTCAAACTCAAGTTAGAATAAAAAGAAGGAAGGGTTTATCTCAAGAACTGTAGCATTGGGGATGTTTTAAAATGTGGAAAACTGAATTTGTTGATAAGACATTTAGAAAACAAAACTGGTTGGTAACTAAACGTGTAGATAGCATTTACTACCGTCTAACATTTCACAATGGCAGAATAAGTGAGACTGTTTCATTACAGGTATCCATAAAGTACTTCTAAGATGAATCCGTTTATTTACTGTAGAAACACTGAAACTCAAAAAGGAATGGTTTTGTCATTGGAATGTGAAGGTTCACACTCAGTAACTCTGTACCTGTGAGTGATCACTTACCATAGTACTCCCACTTTGACACGGGCGCCACGGCTATTCCACACTTGAACACGCCACTTCCTGCTCCCAGGACCATTGAGGTTACATACCCTCCATATGACTAAGAAATGGAAACAGTTATTTTTATGGAGGTAAAGGAATTAAGGACATATGGTAAGCAAGTCGCAGTTTCCACATTTCTCACATCTTTATATACTGTGCCTCTTTTGAGATAGAAAGCATGGTAGAGAAGGTTTAAATTGGCCTTAGTTGGGTAGTGGCTAAAGACTACACTTTCAGAGCCCTGGTCCCTCTTCTTGGCAGGTGTAAGGGGGAAAGTATTGAAAATTTGCTGGGTAGTACTAATTGAAGACAAAAAACGGACCAAAACCAAAACCAAAATAAAACCTCCCAAAACCAAAAAAGCAATAAACACTAAATCTTTACTGACTTGGACCCATGAGAAAAAGTCTCCCTCCTTCTATCCTTCTTTTCCTTTATCCCTCTTTCTCTCCTTTATTCTTTTTCTCCCTTCCTCACCTCCCTATCCCATTGTAATAAACAAAAGTGTAAGCCTGGGGGGACTCATCGCCCAGAAATCTAAGACATTGGACCTTCTTAGATTGAAATGATTGACATGATTTTCACCTCCAAATATGTACAAACAACAGTAAATGATCCTGCTCTGGGTTATATTCACTAAAGAAGGTGTACAGATTCATCAGCCAAACTACTCACCCAGCCCCAAATTGCAATCCGTTTGTCATCCACAAATCCCATTTTTGAAAATTGTCTAAAATACATGGAACAAGTCCACGAATTAGTATCACACTGTGTATAGAAAACTAAGATAACTGCACAAATGTGAGAAACCCTGCCATTTGTTCTCTATTTCATTCTATTAGAAACAAAGATTCATTGCTGCCAGCAATCAAATAAACACCTGAGATCGATGTCTATCATTTTTAACTTGAGCCAGATGAACAAGGTTTACTTGTGTTGGAGTCCATAAAAAAAGTGTGTGTGTGTGTGTGTGTGTGTGTGTGTGTGTGTGTGTGTGTGTGTGTGTTTCACAGAAAACAAATCCTGGCTGTTTTTTTCACAGCTTTATATAAAAATTTGCAGCCCAGATGCACTTTTCTTTACATAATTGAATTTCAATCTCTCCAGATGTTTTACAGTTTGAGAGAGGCCGTCCCTGCAATGGAGAAGTATAGAGGTGTGTGGAACATCTGGGTAGGGCTTAGAAATGTCTCTGGGCCCCCTACCTGAGAACTTAAACATCATTCTCTAAATACATCCCTTCTTATGATGGGTGTTGATTAGTTAGCTCAGCACTATTAAATAAGAAGCAATTTTTCCTTGATGGATGAAGAAGTCTTTTTGTCATTAAATTGTGTTCAGGATTGGAATCCAGGTAAAGAAAGGAGAAAAAGGTTCTTTGCGTCTATTTCTTAATCTTACCCTTATATCAAAAGGTAATGTGTTTACTTTAAAAAAACAATCTAGCAAATGGGGCCCTTAACTTTGCAGTGTCAAGGGAGGAAGGGCACCCTTGCATTGACTTATATGTGACTTTAAAAAGCTTTGTTTTCAATTGATGATATATGTTTAGACTGCCCTGAGTTAAGCAATATTAGAAAAAATTCAATGTAAATAGTTTTCAACTCATTATCCTCTCCACGCAAACCTTTTAAACTTAGAACACATACGTACAGAAACGTGCACCACATCATGCCTGTACAAGCTGGTAAACTTTACAGAGTGAGCACACCTTGAACCAAAATACTGGGCATTACTATCACCCAGAAGCCTCTGTGTCATTTCTCTCTTTGGAAAAAGAAAAAAAGAAATGTCTTCCTTTTATTGGATTCCATAAAAATTTCACCTGAATTTGTACCAATATAAACTGGGTCGTGCAGGATATACACTTTTGTTCCTGGCTTCTTTCACTCAACAGTCTGCGAGATGCATCTGTGTTGTTGTGTATAGTTCCTTTTAGTTGCTGAAAAGCAGCTACTCATTACTTTTTAAATGGAGTTGTAGATTGTGGATAACACAATTCTATCATTTTAGACTTGAGAAGACCTGGAAATCATGCCCTCTCTCACAGAGGACCAATCTGAATAAATAAAAATGTGTTTGTAAAATATCAAAGCCTCACTCCTGAACCAATTTGTCCTCTCTCTTATCTAACCTTTTTTTTTTTTTTACTTTCAAGGATAATAGCTAATCATTAACTTTGATGTAACAGACTTAGGGATACTTAATACATTGTCATCTTCTCTCCTCTTTGGTTGTTCCTCTTTTTAAAGGCCTTTTCCTCCGTCCATTTAATCATTCACAATTTTTCTCCATTTCCTAGCTTATGGTTTCACAACATTATTTAAAATCACTAACTTACTTTGCTTTCCAGACATCTATGCAGTTGGTTATAGAAACTCAAAGACTACGTTTCCCATTTACCAGTTGAATGCAATTGAATGTAAGTTGGAGGGAGACCTAGTTTCAAATCCTGACCAGTCTTGGCAAATTACCTAACCTAAGAGCCTCCATTTCTTTACCTGAAGTGTAAGGTATGAACAACCACCTCTCAGGGTTGCCGTGCAGCTTCAATGAGAATGCAGGTAAAACACTGCATGTTACATGTGCATTCCAGGGTAACCATCATTCATGACTAAAACCTTTCTTAAGCCATATCACATCTATTTATAGTCTCATAACTGATGTCATTCATCCTTAACAAAGCCCTTATAATTGTGAGTGACAATGGTCGTGTTCCACAATTTTCCCAAATTGAGGGAGTAACCCTCGCTCAGTAGAATGTAGGAGTCACTCCTAGGACTTCATAGCTGTCACCCTCCTCCAAGGTAAATGTACACCAAACTCCTCTACTTATCCTTGACTACAGGTTGGCTTGCTTGTTTAGTTAGATGTTTACTCAGGGGTACATTTATTCCTCGGTTTGTCCATGTGTTTGATGAATTCTGAGTCCCAATTCCTAGAAGGTGGTAGCACATAGGTCAACTCTCTTTCTAAGTCTAAACATAATATCTTCACTAAAAATCCAGCCCAAGAATGAAAGATTCATCCCAGGACACTTTAAATTCTTTACACTTCACAACTTTAAAATATAAATGGAGGGAGAAAGAAATCAAATGACGTTTGAATTCATCTCCTAGTCACTCACCTGGTTGCTTCAATTTGATCTTCAACTTCAAATGTTCCCAGTCTTCTGTTGACTGCGTGCATGATCTTATCTCCTTGGTAACCACTTCCTCTGCCATCAAAGCTAGCTACTATAATGTTTTCTGTGCTTGCAAGGTAAGTAGCCCAGTTGAGTCTGAAGACAGCATCTGCTTTTTGACTACAGGGGCCTGCATATCTGTGAAAAATCCCAAACTGTTAGCCTTTGTGGTTTTCCTGAATCAAATGAGGAGTGCTTGCATTTCTATCCCCTGTGGACAGGAAGTGTACGTCTTCCTGTTCATGAGCCTGAAATCGTGCCAGCCACCGGGGGTGTCCACAATGGGTCCTCTAAAACTTGGCAACATGACTATAATGGCTGTGTGTTTCCTCCAAAGAGGCCCATCAGTTTTATCTTTGAAAACTGTTATCAAACACAGACTTCACAGGCCAACGGTTTCTAAGTCATATATATCTTGGAGATCAAAGAAGTAAATATTCTAACAATTGGGATAGGGGAGTTGTGTTATGAGAAAACAATGAGGATGACAATAAATACAGCTTTGAATATATCTTTCTGACTGAGCTTACAAACATTCCTAGACTACAAGTTTCCTTGGTTGGAACTTCCTTAAGGACTTTGACTGCTGTGGGATATGCGCCGCATGTGCCTCAGTGCCCAGGACAGTGCTGCTCACTAAGGCTCCACAAGACACTGCGAATGGGCCAAAGTATGAATGAACACCATTCCTTAAAACTTCAGAGGAGAAACAAAGAGACTATATTGGAAGATGGGTATACTGTTTGGCATTCTATTCATTAACAAGTTTAACGCCCTCGTAGCTGCATTCTTCATATAGGCTATAACTTATCCATACACAGCTGTGTGTACAATCTCCATCAAGCCGTCTCATTTTCATTTGTTAATCAAGAGACACTCCCTACAGCTCATTGGATCTCATGTAAATACGTCTTCTTTGCACCATCTACAGGACTCCTGGACCCAGATCTTCTCCAATAAGTCTTCCCTCCCCAGACTGTCTCTCCTATTCATCTGCTCGCTCTTCCCTCCACAGGACTGGACAAGTCCTGCTTGGACCACTTTGCTAACATTTTCCTCCCTTTCCTTAGGGATGGCAGTCAAAAGAACTTTAGTTTTAAACAAAATATTATATGACTTTAATTTTACACTAGATTTTGCAACATTCTATCTTTAAAAAGAAGAAGGCATTCATGAATTTCTTGGGCAAGTAAACATTTTTTAACATGTGAAATGCCTTGGTCCTTTCAATGGTCTTATATTTGGTAGAGTAATAGCTTCCCTTAATATTAACTATGTATCAAGTTACCTAACCCTGTAAGATTAAACGTCATTTTTAAAAATAGAAAACAAAGATTTAGACATATATGAAAATGAAGAGGAAAGTCACTGAAAAGAATGGGCACCAAAGTTACCATATTTTTTTAACTTTCCTAATGAAGGGGAGATCTAGTCATTACTTACTGGGGAGTCCAAGAATATAAAAATATCACTTTTTTGTTTTCTAACAAACGCTTGTGTCAAAATATCACTCTTTTTTTAAAGGTAAAGGATCCTTGTTGTTTAGTATTGGGGCTAAGGCCCAAAGCAAGTGAGTGCTACTGTAGTCAATATTTGACTAAATTAGGTGTAATGAGAATCAAATAGCATATCTGGAAGTTTAAAATACCTCTTTCTCTTTCTTTGAGCTTCTATGTTTGGTTTACATGGAACTGTAAACACAGTGGAACAAGGCCGTGTCTGATGCTAGTATCTGTATCCCTTCTTTTTTTTTTTGCTAGTAGCAACAGGAAGGTATCTCTGAGTTTTCAGTTTTCCTTTCTGTATAATGGGCCCAACAGAACTTACCACATCGGCTTGCTGTGTGGACAAAATAAGGCAAATTACCTGGCATGCAGCAGGCACCCAGAACTTTTATTGGTTTGTTTCATTTTGAATAAAGGAAATGAGGCAAGTTGGGACAGGAAGAGTGGCATTGTGGCATTCTGTGTGAGGTCAGGGCAATTTTGGAAATATTGAAGTAAAATATGTTCCTAGTAATTATCAAAAATATTTTACAAATATTTATCCTTTATTTATTTATTTTACAAAAATATTTACAAAAATATTTTACAAAAATATTTTACAAAGATGCCATATTTAGACCTCACATGAGCTCTTATTTACTGCTCAAAGACTTGTAATTTCAGAACTTTCTTTAGGACTTGGAGAAGTTTGAATTATAATGAATACTTTCCTGTATCACATCTTCTCTTCACCAAAAAAGGGAATGGAAAATACCAGGCATATTTCAGGGACTAAAGAAAGAGAAACCTGACATTGGAATGAATTAAAGGCTACCAATGGGAGATGTTTGGGCAAATTTGGAGATAAGGAAACTGTGAAGACTGTTAATACCCATCTATTGTTTGTTAAAATGTCCATGAGGTAAGGACAAACAAGGGGACTTGAGCATCTCTTTGGAATTCCCTTGGAGTTCAGGGGGGAAAAAAAAATCAAAACAAACTCCATATGCCATTATGATAGAAGAAAAGTGTCTACCTTCTCCATTAGAAAGATGGTAGAAAACACAGGTTTGGATTTGCAATTGCAGAATGGAAGAAGAAATATTAAAACTGCTCTACAATGATTCAGGAAGAGAGAAAGGATGCATTTGGCTCTATTTCTCAGTAAGCTGCACCGGGCAAAAGATGGACAATGGTTAACTTCTAAATTATTCCCTTATCTTGAATACTTACACATCTATTAGCAGAGGATATTTCTTGGATTTATCAAAATGAGGAGGCAAGATCATCTGATACCAGAATTCTAAACAAACAGAAAGGTTAATTAGTGAATTAAGAACACTTATTAGCACGTGATTTCGGTTCCTTATCTTTGTCAGTGATAAATAACATGTAGAGTTTAGCAGTTTGTTAAATTAGAATAGAAAAAGAAAATGAACCGATTTGATCCAGCATGTTTTTCAGATATAAACATATTCTCTTTCAGGTTAAAATACTAGTTTAAGGTTAAAACAATAAAGTTGTTTCCAATGGATCTATTAAATACATTGGTGCCTTGTAAAATAAAAGGGCATCTTAGAATTGCTGATGTTTCGTTTTTATGATTCTGTTCTTTGGCATCTGATCTACTCATCTAGTTTGTTTATGGCTTATGTTTTAAGTTTTCCTCCAAAATGTTTTCCTCTTCTTGAATTTCTTTGAAGATGTTTAGGATTTTTAGTTGGCCTTAACTCTATCTTAAAATTCTGATTTAATAACATTTTTGTAATTCTTATTGCCATCCCAGACCGTAAAGCTGAGTTCCCATTTTCAGCTCTGTGTTTCACAGAATGAAATCGGGTTTATGTGGGGCAAACTGTTCTGTACGATCTTGTGCAGGTCTGTTTAATTCTCTGTGCTTGATTTAACTTTAACATCAGTTTAATAAAATTTGTTCCTAAATAATAAATCGGTTACCTTTGCTCCCAAATTCAGGCTAATTAGTTAGACTAATCTTTTTTTTTTTAAAGAGAGAGAGGGAGAGAGAAAGAGAAAGAGTTGTTTCATATTTTAATAAGATTATTTCCACCTTCAGTAGATTTAATCTGTATGGAAAAAAATCCTTATCTCTAGAGCTGTTCTTCCTTATGTTTATCTTTCTTTTGTTTTTTGTTTATTATAATTATTTTAGTTGAGGAAAAATTAAAAGTTTAAGAGTAAAATCTTTATATAGATAGATTTTTCTTCAATTTGTATTTTGCTGGTTATTTTATGCCTTCTGACTAAATGTGCTTATGAGAACAAAAGTTTTAATCTTTATTATATTTGAGTAGAATGTCAAACTATCAGTTGATAATGATGTTTTTAATAAATATGCCAAAGTCAACACTTGATCTCCCCTTTGTTTGAATCAGCACTGGTTGATTGGAAATGTTTTACTTCCTGTCTTTTGGAAGATGCACCGTCTCTCCTTTGGCGGGGGGTGTCACATCCTAATATTTAATAGGTCACATCTTAAGATTCAACACCTTCTGTACCAGGTGGTCCAGATAGCTCTCCAGGACTGTCTCCAGAACTCTAAGCCCTTGCCACCTAAGCCAGATTCAAGGTCCAGCAGCACTGGCATCACATAGGAGCTTATTACAAACTTAGAATCCTGGGCCTACCCTGACTTGCTGGTTCCAAATATGCATGTTAATAAGGTCCCAGGTGATCCACAAGCACCTGCAGTTTCAGTAGCACTGCTCTAAGCTCTTCTTCAAAAGTACCCTCTACTCTCCGTGCTTTTCCTGCCATTTAAAATTGGATGACCTGAGTTTCTTCCATTATGATCCTATATTTTAAAAAGAATCTAAAATAAATCAATCTTGATGGATTCCCCCTCCCCTATGAGTTGTGAGCCCTTAATAGAAAAGACAAGCAAACAAATAAAAACAACAACAACAAAATTACAAGATTTCCTACTCAAAGAAACCCCTTGTTCTTAGTCGTCCCTGAACATAATCCATGATCAGGCCACCAGGCCAGGGCCTATCACGGGGAGGAGGTTAGCGAAAATTCAAGACTTCTGTCCTGAGACTGAAGTTTCAACATTTTATAGCCAACCCTATTTTTTTTTATACAAGTTATTTTAAATCTGTTTGGGTTAAAGGTAAAATATATTAGGATATCATTAAGTTAAAAACACGATTAATACTTAATAGTAGAATAGAGTTACTAATGGGATGAGACTGAACTAGCAATAATGCATTTTCTCAAATATTTTCCTCTTAGAATAATATGTTACATAGAATGGTACTGTATTTTTTAATTAAAAGTAAGACTAGTGGTTCTTGTGACAGAGCATTTCATGGAAAAATAACCTTACATTAGATTTACGTATAAAATAAAATACATATTGTCAGATAAACTTATATTTAGTTATATTTTTACTGGTGTTTCCATGAAAAGTTATGTTCCAACAGAAATTTAACTTACTTGTTTTGTGCAAATAAATGAAGTCCAGTTTTTTTGAGGGCATCTGGACATCCTGCAGCATTTTATCCAAAGCTGAATTGTCTTCCAGGACTCTCAGTTCTAAACAAATAATTGAGACAGCAGTCATTTGCTACAACATGAAGAATATGGATTGTGCAAAGCAATAACAAACAAGTGGGCGATTCACTGATGGGACTACACGTACTTCAGGTTATAAGCCTTGTTTTCAAGTCATTGTTAAGACACTCTAAAGCCAAAGAAAATCCCATTGTGCTAAGTACATGTTGCTTCTATTCACACACGCTTTCCTGAAAAGCAAACGAGGGTGAAATAAGAGAAAGTACCTTTATCATTGCTGCTGCTATGCAGAGTATAGAGGGGCAGACCAGGGCCTGTTAACATAATCGGGGAAAAGTATATTTTAGAGTTTTGTTTTTTTTTAAAGAAGATAACATACTTTTCAAAAATAGCGTTTGTTACCATTTAACTTTGATATAATTTTGACACCATTTAGCTTTGATAGAATGAATATCACAGTGGATAAGAAGCTTACTAAGTGTTAGCTGATTTTCCTTTTCCTTAAAATGAACGCAATTTGAGTGTAAGAAGTATTACCGGAGAGGCACAGGGCTCTGGAGAATGAAACAGAAAATGCACCTCTGACCCTGCTGGGCGCGTTGCGCACATTACTATGCCTGAGTCCAATTTCCTCATCTGTGGACTAAGCCATCCAGACCCAACGACAGCCGCTATCCTTCCCAACTCTTAACACCGAGGTCCAGCGAGTACCACCACCTCTCTCAGGCCCCGCCCCCTTAGGGTGGAGCTCCAGAGCCAGGTTCCCCGGCCCCCAAAGGGCAGATTTCCCCCCTGCTGCTGCCCCCACTGCGGAGTCCTGGACCAGGCGGCACATCTGCACTGTGCCTGACTTGGATAAGCAATTCCTTCTTGGCATGAGAAAAGTGTTTTTTCGCACACACTCAGATCGTCACTATTTATCCCAACTGTGGTAGTTGCAGAGTGGAAGGTAATGTATAGAAAAAGCTATCTCGTGAGCTATTTAATTTTGATACATTTGGATCATGATATTAATTTTTACATTTGATCAGAACCACAGTGGAGGCATTATAGGGACCTGGGTTTGAATCCCTGGCTTTCCTGCTTTGTGACGTAAGACAGCATATTTATGCTTCAATCTCCTCACATGTAAAATGAGGATAATAATATCTGCATTATAGAGTTTTCTTTCTAAAGGATCAACAAGATCATGAATACAAAACTTGAGCACAGTGCCTAGTATATATAAAACAGGTGCCCAAGAAATGGTGACTGGAAACAGCCATAGTAAAGAACTACAAAGAAAATATATTAAAGAAAATGTGCCAATGAAAAAAAGGTTCAGATAAATGGGTTGAAGACCTCTTTTCGGCGATTCACAGTTCTTTTTCAGAATATCCAGACTTTTTCTCTCATTTTGAGAAGTAATCTATCTTAGTGTTAATAGCAGAGGCCTGTGTTTGAATCCCATTGGGCCTCTTATTAGCTGCATGACCTGTGAAATCACATTGTCTCTCCTTGTCCAGATTTCTTCACTTATATTAAAGAAAACAATAATAACAATAGCAACAGAAGATGAAGCTGTGAGCAGGTTGAGTCACAGGCACCACCTACATACATTTTTCTCATTTCAAGGGGCAAGTGCATAAAATTATAATTTGGGTTAAAAAATGCACAACATGTATGTGTATAACGATGAAGTGCCTCTGTCATACATAAGCTCTGGGCTGTGCTTTCAGTCTAAAGCAAGGCTCTTGGTTAGAAGAGGAAGGAGAGATGGTTAGCTCACCACTTATACGTGAGTGAAGGGAATAGGACTTATATGATATCAAGAACTCAGATTCAATAGGAGAGAACTGAGCAGGGCAGAAACTGGGCACTGAAGGGAAGCCTTCAGGGATGGAGACACTGAGCCAGGAGGGTGGTAAGAAGGTTGTCCAGAGAGGGTAGGGCATGCAGGGAGCTACTCAAGAGGAATTTTGGGGGTACCCCCTGCTCTCCCTCCCTGTCCTTCATTCATACTTACCAGAGCATCTCAGCTGATAGTACTTCGCCTCTTTACTAAATGATACAGAGTAGTACTGACACCTTTCTGGATTCAGCTCACAACTAAGGCATGTCACTTTCGTGGGGTAATTAAGTTGGATTCTGTAAAACCAATGGTGGAAGTTAAGTACTTGATGAAAGGGAAAATGAAAGAAGGAATTGAATAATGCTGTATTCTAGTTTCAAAGATATCAGAATGCCAAAGCAATACTCAGAAACTTTTAAAATGTGAAAAAAATGCATGGATTAATTCATATTAACCTCAAACCTCCCGTTGTCTGGAAATATCACAAAGCATCTAATAAAGTCATGCTCTTTTGTTGACATGTGGGTTGGTTTATCGAGGAATAAAAGCATTCGATAGTAGTTCCAATTTAATATATTAGGACTAGGCAAAAAATAAAATAAAAACACAAGAGCCAGAAATTGTTCATTAGCTAAAAGGTCAAGTCAACAACTCGATAAAACTCTTACTTATAAAGATTTCTTCCACCTGGCATTCCTTTATGTTCATTACTAATGTAGTATCTGGGAAGAAAACAAATGAAATATATTAATTCTGTTTTTAAGCAAAAGTCAAGTACACTCCATTTAACTCAACACCAAGCACTAGCGTTCACACAAGTGCATGTGCCTTTGTGCTTGCCCTTCCTTTATCATTCTTCCCTGCCCCCTCATCCTCAGAAACCATTTGTCCCCCATCATCTCTAAATAGGGGATTCTTTTTTAACAGACTAAAATATCTGAATATGGGGATTATTCCCTTAATTAGAGTGACAAGGAAAAACTCAAAGAAAGTCTTCTTTCAGAATAATATGACTGGACAACTAGTCTAAAGTTGACACCCCATTTATTTACACTGTTTTCCATATTTTCTGTTTCATAACACAAACCACTCGGTGGCAGGAGCCCCATCCTCCTAAGAGTGGCAGAGCCACTTCGAAACAGGACCTTCAAAAACTGCTTTGAGCAATGGCAAAACTCCTCCGTGGTGAAACCAATAAAGAATTATAAAAAGTGCCTAAGATTCTAATGAAAAACAACACTCCCTATCCCATCAATTCATGCGTGGTAGCTGACAGCCTCTGAAAAGCTTTCCATTCGCCAAAGAGTAGGGCCGAGACATGGACAAATACAATAGCCTCTCCAAGCCTTCCAAAAATCCAGTATCAGTTGAAATTTAACAAAATGCCCCTGAACGCTAGTTCCGTGTTCCAAGACGTTTAAGAAAAAGAGGCTCCAGCTCTTCTAATGCAAAGCAGGTAAGAGCAAGAGGTAGAGCTGCTTGGTGGCATGGTATCAAGTCTGCTGAGCATATGTGAAAATCATTAAGGCTTCCGTATGTTAAAAAGAAAAAAGTCCTGAACACATTCCAAATAGACTACTCTTTATTTGTAGAAGATTTTGCCTTATTCCTGGGCAACGAATGGCATGATTATGACAAATATATTGATATACTACTGATTATTAGAATACTTACAGGTAATCACTGGTAAGAGCTTCTATCCCAATGACCTCCCAGGCTCCTTTTGTAATAAATGTGCAATTCTGATGGGATTTTTAAAAAAAAGAGGTTTATTAGACTCTCTCTCTGATCAAAGTTAAGGAGAGGATTAAATCATTTACATCAGGAATTGGGATAATCTCGGTTCTTTTCCCCATCCTACCTTACTGCAGAGACCACTGGGGTATGTGAATTAGTCTGATTATTGGTACAGTGATCGACTTTACCAAATGATTTCCACTTCAAGTTAGTTTCAAAAAAAGGAGATCAACCCGAAATAAATTATTTAAAAATACTCACTCTCTTATCTGTTTGGAAGTGACAAATGTGTTTGTAGCCCTCTTCGTTGCTGATGATTTTGTAGAAGCTATTCCCGTCAGAGGTAAAATGAGGTTCTGCAGGCCTAAACTAGAGAATAATAGGAAACACGAAACATGTTAAAGCACATTAGCCTCATCTCAGTACAACTTTAGCTTCAGAAAGTCCTCCCAACACCTATGCTCAAAACCCGTATTTCAGTTACTTGCCGATTGCAATCAGAGGGTCTCAATAGAAAATTCTCCTCCTAGAAAATGCAGACAAAAGATCTAACTCCTAGGGAATTTTTGATGGGGAGTAAATGGAAGAATAAACATGAAGAGGCTTACACAGGACACTCAACACATAGCAGTGGTTATTGTTACCCTTAGGCATCTTCTGTCTATGGAGGATAACGCTATGGTGTCTTGATATGTGTGAGAAAATTAGCATTAGCCTTTCAGTTCTAAGAAGTCAATTTCCTCGATGTCACAATGTGCTTTCTTGAAACAGACTAATATTATTTTTGACTGTTTCTAGTTGGAGGTGGTTTGTAATTTGAGGGATTTCCCCCTCCCCCCTGTTTCTTATACATAATTTTTTTGAAAGTCAGACTTAGAAACTCTTTAATCATTTCTGGACTAGATACCATAAGGAATGTCTGTCGTATATTTCATACGGAAACATTCATATAGTTATCATCTCTATTATAAGCCTTTCCATTTTGCTAAATAGGATCAACAATTTACCCAAAAAAAATAGTTGTATGGAAATATAGAACAAAATTTCCATTTTTTACAGTTCGATAAAAGATAGTTCTCAGAACATAATGTCGTTTAAGCAGAAGAGGATCTATCCCAGCCTGAAAGGAATATATCTCTTTACGACTTCGATTTCCTTACTACATTCGAGAGCAGGTAGGAGATGGTCTTTTAAAACTGTTGGTTCACTTCACTCTCGCTGTTTCCTCGCTCATCAGCTCCCATTTTGGGAAGAAAAATGCTTCCCTCTTCTATTTAGTGATTCAAAACGAATGCATTTATGGAGCAAGCCGAGGCGTGCAGTACACTTGGTGTTCTCATTACAGAGCTCGGAAACACATTCCCCTCTCTAGACCTGTGTTCACAGCCTTATCTTTTTAATACATTTCCCTGTTTCCCCTGGATGGAGTTGTGCCTAGTAGAAATGTGTGAAAAGTGGCATCTGTCTGGTTAAATACAGAGAGGAAAAAACATATTTTTTTCAAAGAGTCGTGAGGAAGTGTAGCATGTCTCTTGCCATGGAGGAAACCACTTTTCATGTTGGCAAACCTCTCCCCTCTGCCCAATCAATGCCTGAACAAAAAGGACGTGTGAATGCTAGGGGGCTCCGAGCCCAGCTGGAAGGGGTCGCATTTCTGGACCAGGGGGCTGCACCTCTGTGTTCTGGGAGACGAGAAATCCTTACGTTTTTTTATGTCACTTTGTTTCCCTCTTAAAGGGGCTTAATAGAAGTGGTCATACAAATTAGGGGCGATTCATTCTTCCTCTTTCACACGAGGTGCCATGATGGCTGCAATGCCTTCGTCGGTTTGCTTCACTCCACGGGCTTGTAGCAACGTGGCTGGTATAAGTCTGCACAAGGTGTAGCGTGAGGCATGGGAAGTCACGGAGGGTCACGTGCTTCCTTGGAGAAAGTTCTGCATCCAGGGTATAGTAAAGTGTGAACCCACGTGTGTATGATTCCTCCAGAGAGAGGTGCATAGCGGGTGTGGTGTGAGTGCCACTGCGTCCCTGCCGGGGGAAGTCCTGTCCCCTGCGTTTGTGCAGAGGCTGAGGGCGGAAACCATGTTTTCTGCCGCCGAAGCGCCTAACATCGAACGTGAGGTCAACGAAGACAACTGGTATCTTGGCTGCCTTTCAGCAACGGTTGCTTTTCAACTTTCCAGGAGCTAGAATTTGCCTAGAATATGTCTTTTGTTTTATCTGCTCTTCTCTTGAATTTTCACTTGTCCTTTTACTTTTTCCAACCAAGCATGTTGTATATTCTCTATAAAAAGACATCTCTACCGGGGACATTAAAATATTACGTTATAAAAGGTCAACTGCTGTCTCTATTAATAGCAAATAACATAGAGGCCTCGTTTGGTATATCTGCATATTAAATAGCTCTGAGTGTCTGATCCATACGACAGAGAACCCCATAACTCTTACAACTTACTCTTCCAACCCAGCCAGTGGTACTTATTTCAGTGTGCTGCTGTTCCTAGGGAGGGAAAAATACAGAGAGAAATGAGATATGAATTCTACGCTTTAGCTGCAATTTGTGGCAATATAAGCAAGATTGTACTTGTAATAAAATAAAGGAAAGCTATCTCCATTCACATATTTGTATGTATGATAGTACCTTTTACATAGCTACATTAGAACATTTACCTCTCTTGCCTAGAGCTCTGTCCTGGATGTGTACCTCGTAAGCCGTCCTGCAGGCTCCTCCACATTTTCAATTCAGCAAGTACAGAAGTATCTTTCCCTTATCCCCACCAGCTTGTTCTTACTCCTTCGTTCTTCTCTGGGTTAGTGGCACCATTCACCCAAGCCAGAGACCTGGGAATCACTCCAGACCCCTGCTCTTCTCACACGAACCCCCTCAGCCCCTGTCTTCTAGTCCTTTGACTTCTCTTGTTCTTCTCTACCATTATTGCCTTAGTTTGTGTCCTGTCGGGTTTCCCAGGTCCATGGCCCTGACCTCCTGGTTGGAGATGCTGCTGCTCTGCTCTCCTTCCAGTCTGCCCTCCACCCTGCTCAACCCACAGCTGACCTCATCAGGCAACAGATAGTTCTATCTCATTGTATTTCTTTCCTACTTAAAACCTTGAAATAGCTCTGAGTGTCTTACAAGGTAAGGTCAAGCTCCTCAGAATGGTGCCTGGGCCTTAGCATATACCTCAAACCTCAGCTCTCATCATCGTGCCTCCGCCTCAACCCCTAGTCCTGTGTACCCCCAGACCCTGCAGGCTCCAAGCTCTTCACCCCAGATGCCTTTGCACAGCCTCTGCTCATAGGGTCCACTTGCCTTCATGCTGCCCCGAATATGACAACTTACCCCAGGCTGCTCTAGTCTCCTCCATGTCATCTCCCATCCCCTTCTGCCTCCCCCCAGGCAGGTTGATTATCTTCTTTTGTCCTACATTTCCTTTGTACCTTGCTTATACACTTTTAGAGCACATTATGGTGCTATTGAGATGATCTAATTGGCAGGAAGCAAAGAGCCTGGTGTTTTACTTTGGATTCTGGCTGTCGCTGTGAGCTAAGCAAGCTCCTTGACCCTACTGAGCTTACCTCCACAGTGTCTGGCTATTGTGAGTGTTCAAGAAATGGTAACTATTATTATTGATTTTCATAACAGTCTTCCCTACCAGAAAATAAACATTTTAGGGACAGGCATGCTGCCTAATTTTTTTTTTTTTCCCCTCCAGAGCTATGCACAGAACTTGGAACAAAATAGGTATTCGATGATTGCTATATAAGTAATGAATGAGTGCATCAAGATACAGGGGCAGGCAGCGGAGGGAAGGATTTCTGAGGCAAGAATCTGCCGTGTGCCCAACCAGGGTGGAGCAGGGAGAAGAGGCGTGTGGCCACAGAGCCCATTACCAGAAAAGGGCTTGTAGAGCTGTCCTTGACATATGCCAGCAAGCCTCCCCCAGGCTCTACCCCTCCTGAGGCTGTTGGTCCCAATGGGGCTTTAATTTTGATCCACGACCTATACCTTGAGGTCTCTGGGCTGGAAACGCCCCCAGCACTTCAAGGTTGGATTAACACTTGCTTTTGCCTTAATGTTGCCACCCTCTCAGCCTGGAAGTTATCTATTTACTTTCTAAAGCTGTTTACTGCTGAAAGATAGTCACAGTGTGGTAATAGATTTGTGGCCTCTAGATATTTATTTTGCTACTCAGCGAGTCACTCCCCATTTCCTGAAACACGCTTCCTTGACCTTGCAGCCCCTGGCTTTCTCGGACTTTGTGAATTTTGACATCAAATTCTATTTTCTGGCTTTCCAATCACCACCACCCTTTTCCCAAGTGATAGTCTCCATAACTAAAACAGTATGACTAGTGAGAGCAGATGAACTAGACGTACCACCGGGTAATATCAAGTTATCTAAAAGTCACTCAAGATTTACTCACTGCCTCAGGGTCAGACACAGAGAAAGAATAGAAATTCAAGCTGTATTTCCTGATAACACTCTCCCTGTTTTCCTACAGCCCTCAGATCACATGTAGCTTTGGAAACAGAACATCCTGATTCAACTTTACCGCTGAGGAAATCCATCTTCCGGTGGTCTCATTGTAGTCACAGATATCCATCACTGAATAGTTCTGAATCCTCCGGATCCACTGCAAAGAAATCCTTTCTTCGGTCACCCATGTCACATCACACAAGTAGTAATCCCTGAAAGAAGGGAGGGAAGGAAGGATGGAGGGATGGAGGGAGGGGAGGCAAGGAGGAAAGGGAGGGAGGGGAGAAGGAGAATAACTATTTCCAGACCTTGGTACAAATAGACATTCTGCTCAATGCAATCAATCTTAATAGGAATACAATTGTAAATAGTTGTTGAAGCCATTTAACACCATAGTATTTTACCCTTTCTTAAAGCTTAAAGTGTAATTTAATTTTGAATGGAAATGCAAATATATCTGACAGGAAGAACAACAGCTAACATCCCACAGAGGTGTAACATACATGCCTCATGCCTCACACCATGCCTCACCATGGCTTTGCAAGTCCACAACTGGCCTTTGGTGGTGCCAGGGTGTCAGGGGTGATATTTTCCCATCTCTTTTCTGCTGTCTAGAGGGACCATGACAGGGAATCCAGGGACACTGGTTGAGATTTTATTCTTTTCTGGTAATTTGATATGTTTCTCTAAAACATCCTTCCTACTAGGGAGAAACTACAGTTGACCCTTTTCTCAACTTCATTTTCAAAGGGGAAAAAATGGACTCACATCTCTGCAAAGTTTGAAAACCAAATAATTATATCCTACAAATCTTTTCTCAAGTGTCAAAATATAAATCGTGTGAAGAAATTAAGGAAACTTTTGGTATTTTAACATAAATTTATATAAATAGAGATATCTCGAGCAGTACAGCCTCCTCCAACAAAAACCTTTAACAGTGTTTGGAACTGCATTTTGAGAGATGAGTGAGATGCATGGAATTCCTAATTTACCTTTCTGCTAGCCTCCCTAAATATTTGCTCTGGATAATTTATTTTATTTTATTTGCTCCCCACACCCTAGTGCGATTTTTGTTTGACTCTTCTTAAATCATTCCTGTCCAGTGTGTGATCAAAACCTTGCTCCCTTTGGTCAGAAGAATTCCAAAGGAAATTTTTCGTTCCACCCCTTCCCATCTGACCCTATCCGTTCACCCTAACATGCTCCTTCGCTCTTTCATTCACGGGCCGTGCCCACCCCTCCTCTTGTCAATGCTCTCCTTCTTGACTGCAAACTCTCTGAGGCTGGGCCACAGCTGTCTGGTTCACAGGGTATCTCCAGGGCCTAGCAGACTACCTGGCACAAAGCAGGTGCTCACGAAAATTCTGTGGAATGTAGCACTGAACAGAAGGGGAAGTCCTGTCCCATCCTCGGGACCTAAGTAGCTCTGTCCTTCCTCAGAATTCACAGATCCCTTCCTGTCCCCACTCCCTTCACAGACACTAAATGAAACAACAAATATTTCTTGAGCGCTTAGGATGGATCAGGTGCTGGATAAAGCACTTTAAGCCCCTCACCACTTCACTATCTCCCTTTGCGGGGCAGGACAGTTACTGTGTTAATACGCCCAGGGGTACCCGGGCCTCCAGGCTGTCTCCGCTACAGGTACTGAAAGAAGACCAAAACCCCTCACCGAGCAGCAAAGCACCACCTTCACACAAACAGGGACTCCTCTCCATTTCAGTCCTTTCTCTTGCTTATTAAGAACTGTACACTGTCCAGTCTGCACGACTGGTGTCCCCTGAACACCCTATGAGGTTTTCCACATGCCTCCCTTTGTCAACCTGCCCTTCCGTCTGAAATGACTGTCATGCTTTAACTTCTTCAGGATTTACTCAAATATCCCCCGCCCGTGAGGCTTTCTTGAAGACCCCCTCCTTCTACACCGCTATCACGGGTCCCATGGTGCTTTTCACGAACCGCCAGGCTGCGGAGTCTGAGAGGGTGAATGCTGCTTCACCGGCCCAGGAGCAAGGGCGCCTCATCTAGTCTAACTGCCCGATACTGAGCCCAAGGCAGAGGCGTTAAGTGAGAAAATGGAAAGGCAAACCAGTCATCCCGGGGGGTAGGGGATAAATACTTGCAAAGGGAATGGAAGAATGAAACGCAAGATAGAAAACAAAAGGTTTTGAAATGAACTCTCTAGACCTGGGGTCAGAACAATTTTTCAGAAGAGGGCCAGCCAGTAAATAGTTCCAGCTTTGCGGGCTACATGCTCTCTGTCGCAGCTACTCGACTGCCTTGGCAGCACCAAAGCAGCCAGAGACAGTGCGTAACGTATGAGTGTGACTGCGTGCCAACGAGATGCTGAGATTTGAAGTTCATGTAAATTTCACCTGTCATGCAGTATTATTCTTCTGATGATTCTTCTTCCCAACCATGCACAAAGGTCAAAACCGTTCTTACCTGGGGGACCATCTAAAAATAGGTGGGGGCAGGATTTGGCCGGCAGGCCCAGGGGTGCTAAGCCCTGTTCTATACCAGTAGTTCTTATTGTTTTATGTACCTGTCTCTAGGGGGAAAAAGGGTAGCATGGAGTCTGCGGCCAGCGTCGGCAGGATGCCCTCTTCCCTGGGTGGTTCATTGAATTAATCACTCCACCGTATGCAGTTGCTCTTAGTAGTGGTTTTCTTTCCAGGTAGTAATAGGTACCTTATTTTAAGTACCTTTAATATACCCAAAGAAACATTTACACAAATTAGGGGAATTAATATCACACAACAGGCCTTTATTACATGCCTACTCTTTGCAAGGCAGCAGCCAGTTTACAAAGGGATACGCTGTGTCATATGACTCTCAAGCACAAGTCTCTCCCAGCGCATTCAAATATGATTTGCTTTATAAAATTCAGTTATTCCGTCTATATGCACTCTCGAGGAATAAATAGATTTCACAGAGTGAGGAGCTTTATCCTGAAAAGAATTAAGAGGGTGAAGCTAACCAGGAATGTTTACCGGAGGGATGGGTGGAGGTTCTACAGAGGGAACGACTGGGAGGAGGAAATCTGAAGCCAACTGCTTATTTTGAATCCTGATTCCAACCCTGTCCAGTGTGTGACCTTGAACGAGTCACCTAACCTCTCTACACTTCTGTTTACTTGTCTGCAAAACACGAACTCTAACATTCTTCCCGCATAAGGTGATCATGAGCTTTATGTCAGCACTTAGATGAGTTCCTGGCCCAGAGCAGACTCCACATGGTGTGAACTCTCCTTATGTAGAGAAATTACTTCATTGCTTTAGTATTAAAATCAATCGTATTCCTCTTGGACTAATCCTGTTCCAGAAGTTAGAAGAGCTTGTTGAATCACTGTGCCTAACCTGGGAAAGGCAGTCAGTGTCTCAAGGGAAGGCCAGGCTGCCTCGTATGGTCCCTGGTTCCTCTTCCACCCCTCCCCCAACCACTCTAACCAGTCTATTCAGTATGTGCCTCTCTGTTTTTACAGAATAAAATTGGCATGTTGTGGAAAGTATACTTGACGATCCTGCTTGTTGGATTTTTCTGGTCTTAAGTGGGGACTTAAAACTTCCAGTAAAAACTACAATTAAGCTCTTGGTTTCCTTATATCTTTTTCATGACTCACTGACATCCTGGCCTGGTGTGATCGCAGCTCCAGGCTGGGTTATGCCCTCTCATTCTGTCTCCCCTCAATTCCAAATCGTAAAGAGAAACTGATTGAAGAGGAGCGTGTTTATATAAGAATTCAAAATTTAGAGCCCGCTCCACTGGTGAACCGCCTTTATGGAGCCCTCACAGGGTGCAGAGTACACCTCGGGCTGTGGAGAGTGACAAAGGTAGTGGAGGATACAGGTTCATGAACCTTTGATCTAGAAATGGGCAGGGAAGATGCCAGATGCATGTGAGTTTCCTGGCAGACTTCCCAAATTCCATCGCTCAATGTTTTCAAATGGGGAAAAGTTACTTTTATATGGCTGATTGCTGAACCTAAAGCATAATTCTTGGCTCTTAGTAGATAAAGTTATTTAGTACCAGGAGACCCACTAATCATGTTAAAGGGTTTTCTTCCCACCTCACCTGCCCCTTTCCACTAGGTCCCTTTGAAAAGAAGAAGGCTATTTGGAGTCCACTTTCCTAAAACAACCCTTGGAAAACGTGTGCATGTGTGGGGAGAGCCTCATCTTCCTGTAGGATTTCAGCTGCTGGATGCTCTGTGATGAAAGGATGAGGCCTAAGGAGAAAATTAGTGATGGGTGCGCGGGCAGAGGAAGGCCTGGCTCCAGGAGCGAGTGAATTACTACGGGACAGAGCAGAAGGTGCTGGGCAGCCGAAGAGGCATAACTTGCCCGCATTAACTTGGCCCTGCTGATCTCTGCATGAGGCTAGAAAACGAAGCACCGCCGTGTACGAGAACATTTTTCTCCAGAGGGGCCCTCAGGCCTGGTTTTAGCAAAGCTGCAGCTGTACTGGTGCTAACAGAGACCAGAGCTGGGTTTGCAGTTTCATACACAGCACATTCCTGTAGCATTTCCAGAAATGCTTCTTTGGTGAAATACGTTCCCCAGAAAATACCCACAGTGAGTAAAGCAACCCTCACCATGAGTGTGGCGTAAAGAACTGCAAAGAACAAAGACTTAAGGATTCATTCATATAGGGGGAAAAATAAGTCCTTAAACTGCTTAAGTTTCCTGAGCTCCGAAATTCACAACTGTGCCTTGGAAAGTGATTTCTAAGTGGGAAAGATGCCATCTCTTCATCTGTGAAATGGCCGTGAAAATGACACCATAGGCAGCATGTGGGTAATAAATGAGACAACGTGAGCAGAGCACCAGGCACAGTCCCCAACATAGGAAGCACCCAATACACTTTAATTCGACTATTCTATTACTCTGGCCCAGCAAGTGTGGGCCTCTGTCCTACTCCCAAGCTCCCATGCTAAGTTGCTGTGTGATCTTAAGCAAATGGGTCTACTTCTCTGAGCCTCAGATCTCTCATCTGTGTCTCACAGAGGTGTTCTCAGTGTGCTCCGGAACCCCGGTAGGTTCTGTCGATTGTGAGACGCCTGGGGGAAGGAGAAGGCACAGGGGCTGGGCCTAGAACCTGAGCAGCCATCTGCCATTGGCTTACTGGCACCCCACCTCTGTTGTATCTCACTTGCACAAAGGTTTCTTGCTCCTTAAAAACATTTGTAAGGTCCAAAGCCCCTTCCAGATCTAAAATCTTTCAGCGTGGGAGCTCACGGCTCATCCTCCCTTCGGACAGATGTTGGGCGTATACCAAGAGGGCACGCAGGGCTTGCTTCTCTTCCCTGGGCAGCCCCGAGCTTGTGCACACTCGGTGATCCTTCCACTGCAGTCCTCCCCCCACCCCCCGCCCCACCGTGCCCTGTCCAATTCACTCATCCTCCGGGATGCTTTCTTTGATCCCTGGGGTCACAGAAAACCCATCTCCCCCTCCTCAGAATGCCTCCAGCCTTTTGTTTATGCCTCTGTCATAGGCGCTTTGGGAGTCATTTATTGACACGTTTTATATCCCCCACCCCATCATAAGTGCCAGAAGGGAGACTCAGCCCTACAGGACATCTATGAGTGTAAATAGCGGGTGCTTAATCAATGTTGATGGAAGAGATGGCTGGACGGGACCAAAGAGCAGATTTTAGAACCAAAAGAAATACTTTTTAGTTGACTGATAATTAATTTTCCCTAGGAATAAACAGGTTAATATAGATACTTCTGAGAAAGTAAATGAATTAATAACCACAGAGCAAAGCCTCCAGCATGCCTGACGTAGTAAATGCAACACTGAGAAGGAAAATGCTTCCATATGGCTCTGATGATAACTTCAGGCATCTGAGGGCACCAGCTGAATTCACACAGCGGGAGAGAGAGGCACCTCGAAGAAGAGTGCTTATGAGCTCCTTCTTTCAAGTCAGAAAGATTTGAATACAGCCCCCTACCGGGTCATTTTCTTAACCTCTAGGCCTCATTTTCTTATCTGTAAAAGAGCCATATAATAATAGTTGCTGGAAAGAGTTACTTAAAGGCTAATAAGATAAAGCACGTGATGCCGTGTGTCTGGCACACAGAGAGTGCTCAACAGAGGCTAGTCATCATTTAGAAGCAATGATAAAACCAACACAAGTAATGGAAAAGAAGAGAGAGCAACCTGATGGCCAAAAGTTTCATGTAGTTTGGTGTTTACAGGAAGATAAAGGAGGGGCTGAGAGTTTCAAACCACCAAGGATCATGCAAGCAAAGGACGTCTGGAGGTACATCGGTGTCGCGGGGGTGCCTAAAATTAGTCCACGGTTTCCCTGAATTACTCTAGGTCTTACCAGGCCCCGCAAAGCCCCGTGTGATCTGACCTTCCTCCCATCACTCCCCTCTCCACTCAGACGCTCCAGACTCTGTGGCCTCCTCGCAGGGCCTCCACTGCACCAAGCACGCTCCCTCTGCAGGGGCTTTGCACCCGCTCTTCCTCTGCCCGGATACTGCTCCCCCAGCTCTCCATGTGGCTAGATCTTCCCCTCTTCCTTCACATCACTGCTCACAGGCCTCTTATTAGAGAGACCTTCCCTGGCCTCCCCCCAACCATCAGCATCACGGCTGCCCTCCTTTGATCGTCTTCACAACATCTCACGTAACTTTATTTGTTTACCTGGTGGCTGTCTGCCTCCCCTACTTGAGTGGAGGCTCCAGGACACCAGAGGCTCTGGCTGCTCTATTCATTCTGCAACCTCACCCCTGGAACCATGCCCGGCATGAAGCCATGAAGTTGGAACTCAGCAGAGTGTGTATGGTCAGGCCCCCCAAGATGGCTGTTCTCTTGCTCTCTGTACATCCCCTGCTCCCCTGAGTAACCTTCCTACATACTTGCCCCAGGCTCCAGCCAGTGGCTATTCTTAACAAAGGGAGGTGAGGGGCGTGCCTCTCCGCTGGTTTCCTTGGTAAATAATGAGCCAACCTGATGTAATCCTCCCTGTAACTGGCAATCTCCTCTTCCCCCTGGGAGCGAAGCCTGCTGCCTTGTCCTGCCCACTGTCCACAGCAGCACACTGTGCGGTGTCACTCCAGGACCTTGCTTCAGATGTGTAAGCTCCCGCACCCATTAAACCACTGATGTCTTTGTTGCTGACTCTGGGTTCTTTCTTTGGTCTTAAAGCTGGGCAAGTGCAGCCCAACAGAGTGGTTGAATGGAAGAATGAATGACGGGCAGGGCCAGGTGACACCATGAGATACTGCCATTGATTCTGCCATTCATTTTGAAAGTGTTCTCCCTGGGAGCTGTGGAACTGTTTACAACACAAGCATTTGGGTCAAGAATCTTACCCTATTAACACAGAAGCAGGAGGAATGATTTGTTGGGAAGTTGCATTGATGTCTGGGCTGAGAGTGTTGGTATTTACAACAAAGAAATTTACAGTTGGGTTCACAGCTCCTGCCTAGGAAAAAAACAATCACAGAATTGGTATTGACAAAAGATATATACATAACAACATCACACAAGTTTAGAGCTGTACAAAAATGTCTGCATTATGGCCATAAAATTATAAACAATCAGACACTTTCAAACAATTTAATACAGATAAAATGAACATAAGGGAGAGTCATGAAATGCAACCTTCTCATGTTCAGGCAGAAATATATATATGACTCCCGTTTAAGTAATGAATGCTCATAATTTATGCACTTTGAGCAAAAAAGGATAAACTTGTTAAAATCAATTCTTTTAATTTGTAAATATACCCTGACTCCCGAAGACAAGAAGACCGATGGCTGACCACTAGGAAGAATACCCTGGGTTCAGGCAAAGACACAATCCCCCAGGAAAATTAGTTTACCTGAGCCGAGAGCCAAAATGCTAATTAGGAAGCCTTCACTTCCACTCCAAATTCAGGTTCAGTACTTTGGAGTTTTACAATCAATATTATGACAGAAATCTATAAAATCGTTTTATATATACACATAGATTTTCAATTGACAAATTAGTTAGAAATAATATGATATTTTTAGTGAGAACACTCTATGGTATTTCTTTGCCAGTTGCACTCTTCAAAAAATAACATTCCACTGAAAATACATCTCCATATTTAGTCTCTGATTTTTTTTCTTTTAACTTCCTCTGTCTCCCTAAAATGGCAGCTCTTCATAAAGCAAATTGAGGGAGTCGGTAAAAATAAAAATCCCTTCTCCCAAATTGCTTACAGCAAAAACACTTTGCTATTAGATTTTCCTATAGATGATACTGTGGCCATTGTTATTATGACACTAGTGAAGTGAAGAATCCTGGTTCCCTCCTAAACCTCCCTCTTCCTTGGCTTATACTGCTTAATAAGGCTCTTCAGTGTTCATAAACATGCATCCCAGAGGGGGAAACAGTCTTGAAAACCAAGACATGACACTATTATTCCAAATGTAGGATGGGTGAAATTTACATTAGTGCCAAATCTATAATAGAACTACTAAAACTCGTCCTGTATCAGTTAGTAATACAACCTGGTATATAACCCCGCTCTTCAACTTTATCTAGGGCACGATCCAACGTCTACAAATGAGATGAGCTTGTCATTCAGTCACAGCCTCTCTTTTCCTCCTTTCAAACATTTTCATTCCCCCTACTTCTTTCAAAAGCATTTCCCCCATCTTTTTCGGCTTGTCATTCTTCAAAGTTTTTGGAGAAATTACAAAACCTTAAATCACACTCTTTCCTGGGATAATAAAAATACTTTAAAATTGCCACATGCTGTTGACTTCAGCAAGAGTAATCACACAAGCTGTTGAAGAGAGACTGACAATATTTTCATTAGCAGGAAAGGATTAAATGAAACCATTCTCTTCCCATCAAATCACGGAACCACTATGTAAACGGAGCACAGACCTTTGGATAAGGAATCTGCATGGTCTTTGGGTACTGCAGTGACTCATCAGAGTAGAAGGAGTATTCAATCAGTGGGACTTCTGTATCGTTAAATTGGGCATATGCTAAAAAAGTGCCGTTTGGAGACCACCACAGAGCGGAGTAAGTACTGAAGACTTCCTCTGAAAAAAGACAGAAATTGTTCTGTTACAAGAAGTAGCTGATAAATTGGCTTTGGCATTCAAAATATTGTTCTCATTAGCTTTAGTAATTACAGTAGAGTTCAACTAATGAACCACTTTGCATTTGCTGGGCTTCCAAAATCAGAGTAATACAAACGAATAAAAATAAAATCCTCAAGGATAGAGCTGGATTGTAAAAATAAGTAACCCGTTGGACCATTTTTGAATATCTTAGCACACAATATTTAATATAAACTCTACATTTTTTCCCTTATCTTACAATCCTCTAAATTTATGCCACAAAACATACTAAAAGTAAATTTCACACAAGGGGCTGATTCTCCTTTCTAATTTTTCAAACAGTCACCATGCCAGCATACGCTCCCCAAGTGGGCTCAGTTTGTACTGAGCCCGCAGGGTACTGGTGGGTGGTGGGTGGCTCCAGGCTATCGAACCAATATGGTGCCCAGAGTTTACTACTCTTGGCACAAAAGCCTTGAGAATGATGGATTTTGAATGGAAGGGAGCTCCATGAGACCCCTACCAAGAAACATCTCCTTTGCCTAGTCTAGAAACTGAAGACTCCCTTGGATTAACACCCTCCTCTGGTCTATCAGCTGATGGGTGAGGGAAGACGGTAAGATGGAAGCAAAAGGAAAGGAAAGGGTTTTCTTTCTTGAACAATGTTGCACTTGTTCCCAATTTCTGGCAAAGGTAGCTCCTTCCTATGTTTATTATGGAGTCCATTCATGGGACTTCCCATCTCTGCCTCTTAAAATGCCAAAACCTCTTTCACCAACTGGGAATAGAGGATTCAAGTAGACTTGATGGAGCCTCCTAATCCTTTGAGTTAATCCACACATTTCATGTTGTGCTGCGAGAGGAAAGGTAAAAGCAAAAGCATAAAAACGTGAATATTAGAGTTAGGAAATCATTTATCCCAATCACTTTTCTGATTCTTATGCCTTCTTGACAAGTTTCTTCCAAATGCTTGCTTTCAGTTATGACAATGGTAATGGTAGTAGGAGTAACAGTAATAAAAATAACAACAATAATAAAATATAATAATTATAATGATGAGCAGCTGCGATTTAATGCCTGCTGACCACACACTGATAAGTAACTGACATCTATTATCTCGGTTAATGCTCACAGTAACTCCTTGTGCAGATGAGCAAAGGGGCAGGCAGGCTTAAAGAGAGTAAGCAATTTACTCAGGAGCACATGACCAATAGTTGCTAAAATCAAGAATGAATCCAGATTTGTCTGGCTGGAGTCCATCTTCTACTGTTCCTTCCTGCCTATTTCAGCACTTCTAGTAACAGAAAACCTTCTACTTGATCAGGCAGCCTGCTCCCCCTTTGACTGCTTTATACATATGTCACTGAGTTACATTTATGCAGCAATTTAGAATTTACAAAACACTTATCTAATTGAACCCTGGGTAAGTCTATTCACAGGCTATTTTACAGAGAGGACAACTAAGGTTTAGAGAGATAGAGTGAATTGACAGAGACAAGAAGGCAGGCCTTGTGATTCTAAGCCAAGGAGGTTTCTCACTAAGAACTTCTTCATATACTGAGTTCATGTCTCATTCCTTATAGCTCCTACCCATTGGTTCTAATCTAAGATCAAGATGCAATTACATAAAATGAATACAATGACAGCAAGGTAATGCTTTGTAAAATCACTTTTAAGTACAGGTGGCAGGTAGGAGTCTATGTTTTGGATTAGTAGTTATTTAGAATACTGAACACTTTATCTATCTATCTATTTACTTATTTATTTTTCTTTTCCATTATGGCTTATCACAGGAGATTGAATATAATTCCCTGTGCTATACAGTAAGACCTTGTTGTTTACCCATTCTATTTATAATAGTTTGTATCTGCTAACCCCAAACTCCCAATCCATCCCTCCCCCACCCCCCAACCTTGGTGACCACAAGTCTGTTCTCTATGTCTGTGAGTCTGTTTATGTTTCATAGCTAAGTTCATTTGTGTCATATTTTAGATTTCACATATAAGTGATAGCATATGGTATCTGTCTTTCTCTTTCTGCCTTACTAGAATACCGACCACATTTTTCCATATCAATGATGTGTCAAAACCATTATTATAAAACTACACTGGTCAAACTCAAAGTCCTAAGAATGAAGGGATCATGGGTGAGGAGAAAGAAGAACAAAGAAAGAAGGAAAAGATATCCAGCCCTTCCTGAAGTTGGCTATGAACACGATGGGTGTCTATGGCACTCCCACCACCATCCTGTGATAACTCCCATCCTGCCACTTACTCTGAATTTCCTTAGGTACCCCTGGGACCTAGTTTCCTCCCTCTAATAGGATACTTAATTCACTCCATGACAGTTTTTGTTGGCTTCTTTGTCTCTCTCTGGGCTGAATTCCCTGAGAGCAACAGTTGGGTAGCATTTGTCTCTGTGTCCCCAGCACCTGGCACAGCACCTTGTAGGTGGTTGGCACTCAATGTGAATTGCACTGAATTAATCACAACCCCCGCCCCCACCCCTGCCACTGTCAACACTACTGCCTCAGGGGGGTAAGGAATGCTCCATCTCCCTAAATTATTTCCTTCTCTATCCCCTCATCTCACCAAAATTCGCATTTTCAGCTCTGGGTTAGGTAAACTACATTCATACTCAAAAGTGACTGTATCGTAATTAACTTCATCCTAGGAGATAAAGTATTATCCTTTTTTTTTGGAAAAAGAAAACACTTATTAACTAAAGTAAAATAATAATCAATTAGAAAATCATAAAATAAAGTGAAAAGAGAAAACTTGAGAGAGAAAGCTATTTGGGGACCCAGGGTGGGGTGGCAGCCCAAGTCCCAGAATATAGGCTCCTCTGTGAGTGTCTCTCCTCAGTGTGGCATGTGGCCCTGTTTAGACCTTGCAGCTTTGTTTGTCCATTTACTTATGAACCTACAGATTCTCAAAATGGACTCTCTTTTGATCCCAACAGGTCTTCATGGCTACAGCGGAGAGGGTGGCTCCAATAGGAAGGTGACCCCATATATGGAGAAGCAGGTGTGCCCTTTTCTAAGTATGGAGCACTTGTAAATGTACAAAACCAATTGTAGGAATTTCCCTGTAGGGACTAAAGTCCCGTTTTTAGAGACAGGCCCACATTGGAACTGTGAAGCCATTCTTCTGCTTGTGAATGGCTTAGTCATGAACAGGCAAAATGAGATCCCTCCAGCTATTATCTACCTTAGAAAGAACCTTAGTGTCGGAGTGTTTTTATCTTAGAGCTGCCCAGCTGTTCCAAGGAAGGGTCAGTCACAGCTTTGGGAAGAGGCTTTATCTAGCTCACGTTGGGGATCCTGGAGGTTGTGCTGTGCTGTCCAACAAGCGTTAAAGATGTTTTTCAATATCTAAGTGACAAGTGATAGTAAATTTCATTGTAAGTTTTCATCAAACACTTGTTTCTGGGCCATGGGAATTTATCTTTCTTTTAAAGTGTTTCCTGTTCTTATAATGTTATCCACTTAACTGAACTCGATTTGAACTAGTAAGAACCGAAATTGTCACGAAGAAAAACCTTTTTTTAATAAGTATGAAGAAGAAATAACAGGATAAAATAAGGATGAGTCTTTAATAAGCATGAGACAATCTTATGAAGGGTTTGGAATAGCCTCAAAATGCTTTTTACCTTGGCAACTACAGACATGAATAATGTTTTCCTAATATTTTCTAAAACTCTTTATCCTTAAAGAGAGAATCATTCTTTTTAACTTTTTCAGTTCTGTTTTTTGAACCCAGTTTTTCCTAAGTCTTTCTAATTATTTTTTTCTTCTTTAGAAACAGGAAATGCTAATTTGTTCAAGTTCCAATGAACACAAATCCTCTATTAAAAAAAAGGCATTTTCTTACCCTTGACTCCCCAATCTCCAGACAATAGTTTGTCATCTTTTGGAATGTTCTGGGAGTATTTCGTTTTCTTTAGTAACTTCTGGGTTAGGTAGGCCCGGTTCAAGAAACATCTGATATCAATCTGGAGGCTTTTATGCCCCAGTAAAGCAGAAAAGCTACCTACACAGAAAGGCCCTTTTGTAGCAGTAGAGCAAAGACAATAGGAGCATTGACGAGACAGTGAGGATGTAGCAGCAGTAGCCACTGTGAAGAGATTCTTGGTCTATGAGATACCTAGTGTTATGAGTGCTAAAGGAGATTTGATGACATTTTTAAAATGCAACTTATTTTGAATGCCATTGAATTTCCCCCCATTTTAACTGTTTTTGAAAACGTACAGATTTTCTGATTTGAAAAAGCTTTAACGTCTCTACCTTCATAAACCCAGTCAGTTATTCCATTATAGATTACATCTTCTTTCCCAGTCCATGTGACCCTCTGACTTGGCAAATTTGGTTCATTTTTGACATAAATATCATTTTTCCAAACGTACGCCTAGAAAGATTGGAAAAAAAATATTGATACATCATATATTTTATTCTGGATTTTAAAAAACTTACCAATTATTTTATCCTCAAAAAATATTGGTATGCAAGTGTAATGATTACCTAAGCTTATTCCATTGATCAGGAGGAAGAGTCATTTACTCCCTCCTCTCACATTCTTAAACTGTAAGTATAGATACAGAAGCCCAAGAAGCAGCTCACAACCACGCTATTTGGATACGAAAGTGTATGCGAAGCCTGGGAAGACTGACCACTTCTATAGCATGATGTGTGCTATGCATTTCTCTCCAGGGAAGGTGAGTAGATGTTGGGCAGCTGCATGCCCAGAGGGTGAAGTCAACTACAGATAAACAGTCTGTCTTCCTGTTTAGATTCTTCTGGACTTCTGACATTCTCCTAAGACTATAGCACGTGAAGGTATATCTAGAGTGACAACATAGAGAAAGTCACAGAACTATCAGAAAGCAGGAATGCCTCAACAAAACAAAACAAAACCCAAAGTGCAACAGAATTAGAATTCAAGACTTGAATGAACATTTTCCCAGTAAATAAACAATTCCCTAACAGTAGTTCAGAAACTTTCAGGAATTGTATTTACTCTGTTAGACTAATAAAATATTATTTTAGGCAATAAAACTCTGTTTGATAGTGATGTACTGGCTTCCTAAGTATCTGCTCTGTATCATGGTTAGCAGCTTCTGCATGTGAGAGATTTGAGCCATTATTTTTCTGACAAGGGGAGAGACTCACTAACCAATTTATGACCCACTGGTGACCATGTGACCCACTGTGTGTTGTTTGGGATTCTCTCTTCTGTAATTAGCTGCCTGGAAAAAGATAAAGAGAAACATTTCCAAGTGAATAAATCACAGTGGAATTTCTTTTCTTTTTAAATTATTATTATACTAGAAAAGCATAACAGATTTTGGGAGGAAGTCGCTGACCTTTTATTTAAGTCATAAATGTCATACGAAGCTGTGTAGGAATGCCTCCATTGCTGCAAAAGAAAACAAACATTTCAGGCTTCTGTGATTCTTGGTAGTTTGACCACTTGCTATAGGAGCCCAGCTGAGAGATAAAGCCGTATAACATTGTATAATTCTCAAATTTTATATCTTATAATTCCCTATCTAGATTCTTAAAATTTTGGAATTAGAAAATATCTCAGAAATCATCTAGTACAAACTCCTCCGGATTTTACCTATAACTTTTCTCTGGCCTCACCTCTGCAAAGGAGACTTCCCAGGACCACAGTGGGCTGAGGTGCCGTTTCCTGTGGCAAACATTATTCTCAGCACTTAGCACAGTAATGTTAAGTTCAGCTGTTTAAGAAAATGCAAATTTTCCCTTTTCAACCACCTTATTGGCAAAATATCTTAAAGAACTTTAATTCTATTGCTGGTAGTGATGGAGAGAGATGTTTACTTTCCTACACTGATCATGAAAATATAAAGTGTTACAGATTTTTTGAAAGCCACCTGGCAATATGTTTTAAAATTGAAATACATATACCATCAATATTTTAAATAACCATCTCAAGAATCTAAAACATGAAAAGCAACCAAATCCAAAGAAATTAGAAGAAAAGAAGTAATAAAGGTCAAAGCAGTAATCAAATAGAAAAAAATACAATAGAGAAAAATCCAACAAAGCTAAAAACTGGTTCTTTGAAAAGACTAATAAAATTACTAACACAGAGTAAGAAAAAGAGTATGAATGAATAATATCAGAAATGAAAAATGGGATACCACAATGGGCTCTACAGACATTAAAAGATTATAAGACCTTATTTTAAATGTTTTTTACCTATAAATTTTAAAAGTTAGAAAAAAGGACAAATTCCTTTAAAAGCAAGTTATCAAAAGTGAGACGAAAGAGTGAATTCTGAATAGTTTTACATCTAATATAAAACTGCATCCATAAAAAACCTCTGTACAAAGAAAACTCCCAGCTCAAATAATTTTACCAGCAAACTCCTTGTCATTTATCCAAATGAGCTGAAAACTTATACCCACACGAAAAACCTACACACAAATGTTTACAGCAGCTTTATTCATGTTTGCCAAAACTTGGACATAACCAAGATGTCCTTCAACAGGTGAATGTATAAACAAACCATGGTCCAGGCAGACTATGGAATATTATTCAGTGATAAAAAGAAATGACCTACCAAGCCATGAAAAGAAATAGAGGAAACTTAAATGCATATTGCCAAGTGAGAGAAGCCAATCTGAAAAGGCAACATACTGTATGATTCCAACCACATGACATTCCAAAAAGACAAAATTACAGACACAGTAAAGATCAGTGGTTGCTAGGGGTTCAGGTGAAAGGAGGGACAAACAGGTGGAGCACAGGGGATTTTTAGGAAAAGTGAAAATATTCTGCATGACACTATAATGACAGATAAAAGTCATTATACACTCTACATTTGTCAAAACCCATAAAATGTACAACACAGAGAGTGAACCCTAATGTAAACTATGAACTTTAGTTAATAATAATGCGTCAATATTGGCTCATCAATTGTAACAAATGTACTACTACATTTAATGCAAAATGTTAATAATAGGGAAAATAACAGGGGTGGAGGTGAGGCAGGGGGTGGTGGTGAGGAAGTATACGGGAACCCCCTGTACTTTCCACTCATTTTCTGTAAACCTAAAGCTGCTCTAAAAAATAAAGTCTATTAATTCAAAAATAAATGAGCTAGAGCCATAGCAGATGACTTGGAAGAAGTTCCACATGGTACCACTGAGTGAGAAATGCAATTTACAGAAAAGTATGGAAAATAGGATTCTATTTTTATAAAATAAACAATAACTAAAAAGAATCTCTATCTTCCTAGAATTATATGAATAAAGAAACAACTATAAAATATGGAGGGGTATACAATAGATTCTCAACATGGGATACCTGGGGAAAAGGCAGAGGGGTGAGGAGTAGGGAGTCAAGAAAAAATGATAAAAAAATAAGACTGAAGATTTTTTAAATATATGATCATAGATTTGCATTTATGAAATATTATGTTTATATGTGGATACATACATAAATTAAAGATTTTTTTTTCAAAATTACTTGTCTGTATGTCTGTTTTCCCTACCATACTCCTAGAGATAAGAAATTGTGTCTTATTCATCTTTAAATACCTGGAGTCTGGTCTAGTACAAGCCACATAGTATATATTCAAGAAACAGACCAAACTAAAATAATCAAAGTTTACCTATGAGGCTGAAATAGATGAAATAGGTAGCCCAAGACCCCCAGCTGTATTAGCAGAGCTAAGACCTGTCAGGTCCCTAATCTTGAAAACTATTTCCCACTTATCATTCATCACCGTCCTGTCCTCTCATGTCAACAAATATTTATTGTCTCCTCTTCTTTGCAAGTCATACATTCTTTTTTGAATCCTGAATTATTCTGACACACTCCATGCTTGTTTCTGGAAAACCTCTGAGTATAATACTCACTAGAGCCAAAAGTTGTGGTACAGGCTAAAAATATTAAGAGATTTAAGAAGTTTTGAGATCATTTCAGGGTGACAGATCTATCATGGGTTGTAAAGGGAAATCCAAGATGTTTGTATATTCACTTAATCTTCCGAAACAGACTCATCAGTCTATTTAGGCTATAAACATTGGCACCTATCCTCTTGATTAGGCATTACTGGATAAGACAGGCTCCCTCTTTTTGAGGAGCTCATAGTTGAATGTGGGATATGGAGACATAAACTACAAGAAAAGAATCACAGAGCATGCAGTGGAGGTGGGTGGGGAAAGGCAGGAATCATAAATTAGGAATTGGGGAGGGAGAGAGGCTTATGGAAAAGGTGACTCTTGGACTGAGTCTCAGTGGCAGAGGACTGCCACACAGAGAAGGAAAAAAAGCATCATAGCAGAAAGAGGTTCAAGCACGAACATAGGAAAGATCATGTTTAAGAGCACAAACTTTGGAGTCTTCTAACCTGGATTCAAGTCTTGCTCTAGACTGAATATTTGTATTCCCCCCTTACCCTCAATTCATATGTTGAAATCCTAGCCCCCAACGTGATGGTATTCTGGAGATGGGATCCCTGGGGAGTGACTAAGTCACGAGGGGGAAAGCTCTCATGAATGGGATTAGTTTCCTTATAAAAGAGACTCCAGAGAAATCCCTTGACCCTTCTACCATGTGAGGACACACGGAGAAGACGGTCAACTATGATCCAGGAAGTGAGACCTTGACAGATACTGAATCTGCTGGCACCTTGATCTTGGACTTCTCAGCCTCCAGAACTCTGAGAAATAAATTTCTGTTGTTAAGCCACCCAGTCTATGATGTTTATAGCAACCCAAATGGACGAAGGCAAGTCTCCAATATGTAATATCAGGCAAGTTTCTTTCTAGACTTCAATTTTCTCTTTAGGAAGATGAGGATAGTGACAGAAACAATCTCAGGGGCACGAGAATGAACGTGAAGTATTTAGCAGGACTCCTGGACATTGTCAACAAGTCACAGACGATGCAACTATTATCATCGGTACAGCATTAAGCGATGAGGCGAGATGCTATGAGAACATCCATACTAGGCTGTATGGTCCTTACTTATTTATGTTTTCTTTTTTTTTAATTAATTAATTTTTAAAAAATTATTTGGTTTTGTTCACTGACTCACTTACCTTTTTTTGTAGCTACACCTTAAAATTAAGAATTGATCTTTCTGAATGCACTAGCTCAGTCATGGAGAAACCATGCAGTAGGATCTAAAGAGCACTGGCAGTAGACCTCCAGGGAAATTGAATAAAAGTAGACTTTTCTTTGTTCTTGATGTGTGTCTTGAGAGTTGATTAGTCAACACATTTACGCTGTATAGAAAATTCTGCTGGATACTCCGGGAAGTAAAATAGAATATAGAGTTCTCTATTTCAGTAATCTTTTGATTTAATGCTCGGCAATAAAACGTATGAAGAAAGTAAGCTAATGTGATAGAGAGTGAATGTTGGGGGGGACAGAGTAGCATCAACAAAGCCTGGACCTGAATTACTAAAAAGGGAGAGCATATGATGAGCAGGGGAAGAAGGTGCCAGGATGAAGCAATAGCAAGTGCTTTGGCCCTTAGATGGGAATGAAAGTGATGCTTGAGAAATATGAAGAGCTTTGCACTTAAAGGTTCTTAACTTTGGATCACTGAATCACTTGGGAGTCCTTAAAACTACCCACGCCTGGACCCCATCCATAGCTATGCTGAGTTAGTTGGTGTGCAGTAGGCTGCAGGCATCTGTATTTTATTATTTATTTATATTTTTTTGCGGTACGCGGGCCTGTCACTGTTGCGGCCTCTCCCGTTGCGGAACACAGGCTCCGGACGCGCAGGCTCAGCGGCCATGGCTCACGGGCCCAGCCGCTCCGCGGCATGTAGAATCTTCCCGGACCGGGGCACGAACCCGTGTCCCCTGCATCGGCAGGAGGACTCTCAACGGCTGCGCCACCAGGGAAGCCCCTAGGCATCTGTATTTTAAAAAAAACTTCCCCAGGTGATTGATCCTAAGGAGCAGGCAGGGGTGGGAAGCACTGGCCAAGCTTGGTGAGTGCAGAGAGGGAGGCGCGAGGTGGGTTCAGAAAGGCAGAGTGGCAGGATGAAGGGGACAGAATGAAAACAGCAGAAGCAGTTAAACGCACATGAAAACTCCCGTGATACAACAGATACAAATTACCAATGATGGTTGTCCAGCTAAGGTCTACCAGTGAAATACATCCGTTAGTACACACCATATGGCACTTGTTGAACTTGGCTAAATAGCAAATTGAGCTGGTATTTACCTTGCTGTTTCTACCTTAACCTCATAGTCTTTATATGTTTGTCTTTAACTTGGGAAATTGTTAATCTGTGGTTCTCAACCCTGGCTGCTCATTAAAATACTCTACGTATTAAAAAAAAAAAAACAAAAAAAGAAAACTGATGACAGCTTCACCCCAGAGACTTCAATTTATTGATCTGGGGATTGGACCTGGACACTAGGAATTTTTAAAAGCTCCTTAAATGATTTTAATCCATAGACAGCAATAAGAACCACTGAATTAAACAAACACTAATTCATTAACTGGGAACAGATGTGTTAAAGTTGGTTTAGGCTTCTGATTCCTTCCTGGTGGATTGGTTTAGCAGAATATAGTCAGCAAGGCTTCATGTCCAGGAAATGGAGCCCAGCACAATGAATCAGGGCAAATATTACGAGCGGGAGTTACCATCCCAAAATGGGAAACGGAGTACCGGCTGGTCGGCATGGCCTGAATACAGGAGCGCTGGTGTGTGGGATAAGGTCACTCAGTATTTACTATTTATTCTAGAGAAAAAAGGCAGAGGTAGGGATCCCCAGCTTTGTATTTTGTTTTCAAGCAGAATCTCTCTACAGGTTTTTAATCTTTCCGGTATGTCTCAAAACTGCCTATACACAACAACCGTTGTCAAATCCATGAATAATCAAAAAGCTGCAGTGAAAGTCACTGGCGATCGGCAGCCACCCTAAACATGAGAAGGATGTGTGATTAGGCTGTAACCTTTCCCCAATGTGTGAGAATTTGATGTTGGGCTGGGCAACTGGAGGAAGCTGAGCGCTCCCTGCAGGGCACTGGTGACCGGTTCTGAGGCTGCCCCTTTGGAACGGTTTGTATATGGTGGGACCTGGGGGCTGGGAGGTGGACCGTGCAGAGTCTCTTCTAGAGGATGAGAAGTTTAACTGTTTTTAAAGCAAATGCTTGAGAGTTTTAATATATGTCGAACTGAGACAAAGGAAATAAAGCGTTCTATTACTGGATGTACAAGTCAGACATGTACACATACTTTTAAATTATAAGTTCTATTTTATTAACTTATGTTTTTAGTATCTATGTATAATATTACTTTAGCTTTTTAGTATTTGAAAACCCTGAAAATGAATTTCTTTTAAAACATTCGTTAGACTTATCTTTTATGAATGAGAATGACCATTTCTCCTTCTGATACCGAATTAATGAGTTTTTAGCGCCTACTCTTTGACTTAGGTATCAAGCCTAAATAGTCACAGACTTGAAATCAGTTATAAAATAACATACTCATAGGATTCTTTAAATGTCACAGTAAAAAAGCATTTCTTTTACCTTCACATAGTTGTGTTCGAAGAGAACATATTGTCTATCAGGAGATACTGAATAATCATTCATAGAAAATCCAAATTCATCCTGTCAATCAAGTAGAAAAAAGAACAATTGAACGATTCCATTTAACTGCCGTTATTGAGTACTTACTGTGTAGAGGGTACGGTTCTAGACTTGTGGCTGGTAGCTTGAGAGGTTCCGGTCTAGAAGAGGGGCACACTCCCTCACACAAATGACCATGAGGCAAGGTGGGTGGTGATCAGGGTTAGAGAATCAGGGAGGGAAGGATTTATTTTAATGAAGGAGAGATGGCTATGTGGGTGGGGATCAGGAACAGAGAGAGAACTTCCTCAGGAGGGGAAACAGCAGGAGTAAAAACCCAGATGCAGAAAGGGCATGCATATTTAGAGACTGCCTAAAGGTTAGTTGTAACCTGAATACAGTATAGGGTGTGTCAGACAAAGAGAAGACATAAAATTAGAAAAATAGCCAAGGCCTAGATATAAGAAATAGACCTATGAACTACTTTTTTTTTTTTTTGGCGGTACGCGGGCCTCTCACTATTGTGGCGTCTCCCGTTGCAAAGCACAGGCTCCGGACGTGCAGGCTCAGCGGCCATGGCTCATGGGCCCAGCCGCTCCGCGGCATGTGGGATCCTCCCGGACCGGGGCACGAACCCGCGTCCCCTGCATCGGCAGGCAGACTCTCAACCACTGCGCCACCAGGGAAGCCCTGAACTACTTTTTGCACATGGATGTGATGGAATCTTATCTGGCTTTTACAAAGATGCTCTGGTGACCCAGTGGCTGAGATGAGATGAGAGGGGAGGGGTTACAGTAGCCCTGGACTTGGGCAATGCCGTGGTCTGATTTACAGAATGGAGAGAGGGACACTCGTTAGAATACTGTCACAAGATTAATCAAGGCTTCGAACCAGGACTATACCGTGGAAATGGAAATCCGAGAGACACTTGACGTTGCAAGGGAGGACTAATAGGTTTTGTTGAGTAGCTAAATAAGGGGAATGCCCGAGGAATCAAGGATTCTGAGGTTTCTAGCTTAAGTGACTTTGAAGAGGGCGCTATTTACCAAGATTGGGAACTCAGGAAGTGGACTAGTATGCCTTCCGTTTGCTAGGAGAGGGAAGGGGAAATAACTAGTTTAGCTTGGGACACTGAGTTTAAAATGACTGCAGGCCATCCATGTGCCAGAACCGGCAAGCTGTTGGAAACAGAGGTCTAGATCTTGGGAGGAGGTTAGTATTACAGGCATGTATTTGAGAAGCACCTGTGCTGTGGAAGTGCATGGAATTCGCTGAAGGAGAGCATGCAATGTGAGGAGGGAGAGTAGCAGTGAAGACACGGCCCTGCGGAGCACTTACACGTAAGAGTATGAGCAGAGGAGGAGGAATCGTCAAAGGAGACTAAAAAGTAGCCAAGGCAGGGAGCATTCCAAGAAGAAGAGAAAGATCCACTGTGCCATATGCTGCAGAGAGAGTCCAACAGGATGAGAAACGATAGTACTCATGATTTGAAAGGTTATGAAAAAGAAAATCCCCAGAATTCCCTTAAAGCATGAATTAATTATGTGATTAAACATACAAGTGTACTGTTCTCCAAGAACATGGAGCTGTTTCCATATTCAGCATTGAATAGCAAGATATTATTTTCTTGTTTGTAGAGATATTCATGATCTAAAGAGAGAAAACGGCCAGATCAGTATTTCAAGTTGCTTTTAAACATCTTCATAAGCTAAAAAACCATGCAATAAAAATTTAAGACAAATTCACACAAGTACTAAAAAGGCATTTCTAAGTTGGAAAAACATGAACTGATGAATATTACACTAGTATGCCTTCATTTTTCCATCATTATTGTAAAGGGTTCAATTTACATTTAACTTTTTATAGTACATATCAAAGAAATACTCAAGTTTCTTTCTGTCTTATCCCCCTTTCCACCCTTAAGTAGAAAAAAAATACTTTCCCATACGGTTAAAAAAAAATAAGAATATTTTCTCAGTGCCATAAAAGTGCCCCACAACCTAACCAGAATGAAAATAACCATAAAAATCAGCCCCCTCTCCACCAAAAATCCTTACCTGAAATCCATCGCAAGGTGTAGAACTTCACTCTAAAAGTATTTTTTAAATAATCGGTTAGAGTGTAGGTTCTGCGACTATCAGCTGTAGCATCACCTGCTGGTTGGAAAAAAGAGCCAAATGTTCAGTAAGACGGGATAACCTGTTTCGCATATATAAAAAAAAAAGGATATCTACAATATACACTAGTCACAAAATACAGAAATACACTGACAAAATGCAAAACACATTTTGAAAGAGTTCGGACTGAGAAAAAGGGTAAAAATGCATTTAGCTGTTAAAGTGTTTGCGAGAGTGTGTTTTTCACGGTGCTACATTAGTGAGCTTCATTTCGAAGGTCTAGATCAACAATGTCCAAGGGAAATATAGTGTGAGTACACTTTCTAGTAGCCATATTTAAAAATTTTTAAGGTGAAATTAATTCTAATTGCATATTTTATTTAGCCAGTATATCAAATATTTTATCATTTCAGTGTGTAATCGGCTTTTATATGTTATTAATAGATCTTTCACATTATTTCTTTTCATACTGTCTTTAAAATCTGATATGTAATTGATGATTACAGTATATCTCAATTTGAATGGGCACTTTCCCAGTCAATGCAATCATGCAGTGCATGGCATGAGGCTAGATTATCCTTTCCTGAGGACCTGAGGTCCACTTCTAAGCCCTCTTGCTCTGCAAAGACCTTTAAGATATACTGATCACCCAGTTCAGAGATCTTCGTTTCTATCATCATTTTTCCTTGAATTTGATTAAACTTCACATGAAACCTTTCCCTTGGATTCTGTGACAGCCTCAGTCCTTCTCCTAACTCTCTGACCATTATTTTTCCATCTCCTACTTTGACTCTATTTTTCTCCACTGACCTGTAAGGCAGAAATGCTTTGATATTAGTCTTCAGCTTTCTCCTCCTCTCTCTCTACAGTTTTCCTTCCAGGGAACTCCAGAGAATGTGAGTTCCAGGGCTTCAGGTATACTTACCATTTAGATGAATGACAATATCTGCTCTCACCACCTTAGCCTACTGCACCCACGCTTACATTTCCAGTGCTTCTTAGTTGACTTGCCCCACTCTAACCCTATACACACCCTGTCTAAAATAATTGTCTTCCTTCCAAAACTAGATTTCCACAGGAAATTTGTGTGGTTTTATATTCTGTTACTGAAGACGGCAATTCAAAGGCTGAAGATCATTTTGATGTCTCCCTCTTTTTTACCATCCCCTACAACCAATCAACCCTATTGACTCTTCCTATGAAATCTCTTCTCCAGATATCCCTGCCATCAGGTTCTCCCAATCCAATTCCTGCCCTGCACCGTCACCAGAATGATCTTTCTAAAATGCCACTATCATTCTGGTGATCTCTTCCTCAAAAGCTTCCAATGAGTCCCCACTGTCTACAGGGAGATTCAGACTGCTTAGCCTGGCAGTTGCAGCCCCACAGTCTGATGTGAGACCTTTCCAGGCTTATTTTCACTCTATCCCTGCAAGAACCTTCTAACCTAGTCACACTGATCTGCCTACTGAACCCAGCAGATCTTCTTAGGCTTGTCTGACTCTACTCCTTGTCCTAAGCCACTTCCTGGCATGTCCTCAACGGCTTCCCCATCTGTCACAAGCCTCCCTCCTCCATTTCCCACCTCTGTCATGAAGACCTCAATTCGGCCTCTGACTTTTGCCCCCATGCTACTCATTGGGCTCCTGTCACTTACTAACTTGTGTTGATAACTATTTTTCTATTCGGCTTCTGACTTTTGCCCCCATGCTACTCATTGGGCTCCTGTCACTTACTAACTTGTGTTGATAACTATTTTTCCATGCCTGCCTGTGTAATCTGCTCAGCTGGGCCATGTATTCTTTTGAAGACAGGGCTTTGGGTTTTTGTTCATTGGTTTGGGGTTTTTGTTTTTGTTTTTCATCAACCTTAGCATCTAGCACAGTTGTATGGCATAAAAGACACACACAAAAAAAGTTTTTGTTGATTGGAGTAGGGCATCATCCTATAAGCACAGTCAAGCCAGTGTGATTCCTCTTCCTCAATCCCAGAGCCTCCACTGATGACAAATACCTTAAAGTCTTCTTCCAAACTCTCTACATTTTCCACGTACGTGTAAACATACACTCACAAAATCAGCCACTACCATAACATTCCTATAACTGCAGCTCTTTTCAGGGATTTCAAAGCCAGCAGTATCTTCTCGTGTTAATTTTTTACAGCCTGTGGAGAAGTAGATCTCGTACAGGAAATGCTCTTTCAAAAAGTGTTCTTGGGTTTCCCTGGTGGCGCAGTGGTTGAGAGTCCGTCTGCTGATGCAGGGGACGTGGGTTCATGCCCTGGTCCGGGAGGATCCCATGTGCCGTGGAGCGGCTGGGCCCATGAGCCATGGCCGCTGAGCCTGCGCATCCAGAGCCTGTGCTCCACAACGGGAGAGGCCGCAACAGTGAGAGGCCCGCGCACCGCAAAAAGAAAAAAAGTGTTCTTAAGGTTTTATTTCTTTGGATTTGATCTGATAACATAGTTTTGTTTCTGCCTATAAAACCTTCAGCTTCGATAGATAAAGTTGCTACCCTTTATTTTATTATTTTATTGATTTTGTATAAGCCTAGTTTGTTAAGTAAAATATTCTTTTAAAAACTTTTGTTTTTCAATTCAATCCTGCATTTCTCCCCTGAAAGTTAATAAGATATTTGTGTTTATTAGCAAAAATATAGCAAGTGAGTAAAGCCAGTCCTTGAGTTTAACTTTTAATTAAGAAGTAAAGTCTTGTGCTACAGAAAATAATATTTGAAACTCATGTTGGACTACAAAATTACAAATCTGGATTTGTTCATTAAACACCCTCAGTTGTTTGTATTCATCCAATCATCCTATTATATAAAAATAGTTATAAAGTGAGTATCATTGTTGAGGATAAATACCCTGCTATCAAGAGCTATTAGTCTAAAATGAACATAAAACACATCCCCAAATTAGTACAAATCAAGGTATCAGTGGTAAGAAACATTCACAATCCTAATATTATCTGCTGATGTAGATGTTTAGATAGATCTGTAAATAGAAATAGATCAATTTATACACACACGCATATATTACAACCAACTGAATGTCTGTGTCCCCTCAAAATTCACATGTTGAAATCGTAACTGCCATATGATGGTATTAGGAGGGGGAGCCCTTGGTAGGTAATTCGATCATGAGTACTAATCCTCATGAGTGGGTTTAGTTCCCTTTAGAAAGTGACTCCAGAAAGCTCTCTCCCCACTTCTGCTATGTGAGGACACAGGAAACGGGTCCTCACCAGACACTAAACACCGAATCTGCTGGCATCTTGATCTTGGACTTCTAGCTTCCAGAACCGTGAGAAATAAATGTTTGTTGTTTAAGTCACCCAATCTCTGCTATCTTTATAACAGCAGTCCACACATACTAAGACATACATATCTATAACAAGACAGACATATCAACATAAAGTGTCTATCACTGACTCTTGATTTTGTGAGAATGAACTGCATACCTCCAATATAGATCAGATACAGTGCTATCTCACATGAGGGTATTTGCCCAGGTTTTAAAGGACAACACACTTCAATCTGGAATAATAAAATAACGGAGACAAAAATCCCCTGTGAGGTCACCTGCTGCCCTGCATGCCGCTCTTCCTTGCTGGGCACTTACCTCTCCTGCCTCTTCGCCTCAGATGTCACTGGGCTCATCCTCTCATCAGGCCTCAGCCTTTCTAAACCCATCATCTCTGCCAGATTCAGACTCCCTTCTGCTCATAATGGGCTCAGCGTGATTTCGATCCATCTGCTGATGTTCAGATATCCATACTGATGCCAGGCCGTGTTCTTGCTATGGCCCAGGACATGGGTGCAAGACCCGGGCCACCCTTGGCTTGTGTTACCCTCTCTCAGCTCCTTTACAACGACCTTCAAGCCGGGTTCCCTATGCTGGCTCCCCAGACCCCAAACACCACTGCAAAACTGGAACAAGCAGAGCAATAAATGTTCCTTGTTTTTTGCCTTGTCATTTGAAAAGCAGCGCAAACTGGAAGATGCTTTCGAAACATCTAGATAAGCGAGTTCTGCGAGACGTGAGTGCCAAGTCCAGGTTTTGACCTTTAGCAAGTTCATAGTTTACTGCCAAGTTACAACCTATTCTGTCAAACACCAGAGGACACGCCCACATTTCCCTTTCCTTGTCTGATTGCTCCCTGACTGGGCACCCGTGCAACAACAGATGAAGGTCTTGGGCTGCTAGTGTGGTCTTCCTGGTGGGCCTGGGACATATCGTTTATTTGACTTACCAGTTTAAAGCATTATGCTAGCCAAGCAGAGCAGCTAATCATGTTACCCATCAGTTTCCACAGAAACTCCTAGATTCATGTCTCCTTGAATTTAAAAATCAAAAAACGGTTAACAGCTTTATACTTTACTGTTTTGCTGAGCCCAACTATTAGGTTGAACCATATGAAAATGCCATTTTTATCAATCAAAAATGGCAGAATAACAGCTTTTAAAATGGTTCAACTTAACAATAATTTCTCATCAAAGTGTATGGTATCTTAATGAGCCCTGGTTGTAGGATCAAACGCTTTTCTGAATAAAAGGAATTCCAGAATTCTAAGTAAGAGAGTGGTGTCGTTCCACAGAATAGTCTTGCTTTAACCGATGGTTATTTTATGATTACAGGATATTTTGAATTTTTTTATATTCATTAATAATAACCTTTTTTGGTCTGTATGAAACTGTGATATAAAATATTTCTACCTCAGAGAGAGAAACTGTTTGGGGAAATAAATGGCTAATGAAATGCAACTAAAAGGAGAAGTGCTGTTTATAGCTCATAAACTCATAAAGTTGTTAAACATGGGGAATAGATATCTGGTTATAGAGTTCTTGTGTTCCATATGCTACTCAGTTAATATTTTATATTGATGCTAAGGAAATAAAATGAGTGTTACTTTACAATTTGCTCTAGCAAAATAGCAGCCTTGACATTGGGACAGAGGAAGAGAAATCAAGAAGGCAGAGGAAGAAATTGACTGGAAAGCTGCTCACATCCTTTATTCTCCAGCAGCACACGCGGGCTGCTACCCATCACCAATGATTCAACAAATACCAATAAGGGGTTGGGTCCCTGGTGGCTTTGAAATCAGAGAGCCTGAATTTGAACCCAGGCCTAATTCTTGCACGGGAGCCTTAGGAAAGTTACTGAATCTTTCAAAACCTCAACTTTGTAATCTATAAAATGATAATAATAGCACTATCTAGCCCCTAGGGATCTGCCATGATGAAATGAGATAATGTATGCAAAGTTCTTAGCTCAGGATTTAAAATTTAGGAAGCCCTCCAGATAGGTCAAACTATTTATTATTATTTTGTTCCAAGCACGTGCTAGGCAATCAGGATACAAAGATGAAAGAGTCTCTCCCTTGGAGTACCTAGCAGTGCTGCTGAGATGAGGAATTTCACTGCAATAAAATAATAGCTAATTAACTTACACTGTGTTCAAATCCCAAACGATCCTAACAGGAAAGCATAAGAGCATCACGTTGAGAAAGCATCTAGGATAAGTACAATTGAATCATTTGCTAAGTACTGACGAGCATCACTTCCTCCTTCGAAAAGTTTAATACCATCCACAGCGTTCACATGGAGGGAACATGTTGGACTTGAGAGGAATTAGAGGAGTTGTGAAAAGTGATACTTCTCTGATTACTATACACAGGAGACATTAAAATATAATCACTATCACCAGATTTCCCTTCTCAATAAGAGAAACATCCCAGGGACATCAAGTGCATCTGATAAATGCATTGCCATTGAGCTGGAGCCCTTGAACCTGGGGCTGTGTGCTCTAAGCATTTACTCAAAGATCAGAGTGTCAGATGACCAAACTTTTGTTGGGGATGTAATCGCTATATTTTCAAAGGTCTACTCTGAAAGGCCAACCAACTGGTACCATGCACATTTTCCGGAATAGCAAACATTTGGAAAAAAGGAAACAACGAGGGGTTGTCCGTGTCGTGACTCCGCCCTCCTTCTCCTCTTTTCCCTCCACTCCATCTGCTCTGGCCTCCCCGCTCTTCCTCAGACACACTGGGCCCACTTCTGCCTCAGAGACTTTGAATTTGCTACACCCTCTGCCTGGAATATTCTTCCCCTCCGATGTGCCCAAAGCTTGTTCCCTACCTCCTTTAGGTCTTTATTTAAATGTCACCTTCCTTTCCTGGACTAACATTTACAACCCCATGGTTAAGAAATTCTCTTTGTATCGCCCTTCCTGGCTTGACATTTTTTTTCCTCAGCAGTGATGCCATCTAACGTACTCTAGTTTTTACCTGTTTATCATCTGCCTCTCTTGACTGTCTGTGAGCTCCAGGAGGATTGTGTTTTGTTACACACAATTGTGTTTGTTTGCTAGTTATCTCAGCACGGCCTAGATGGTGCCTGGCTGTAGAAGGCATAAATATTTGTCAAATGAAAAGATAAAAGCCAGACAACATAAACAGGAGAGCACAAACACGGGAACACAGCTCTAGATGTGAGCGTCGTGAACTCCAAGAGACTGGTAAGTAGGAAAGCAGTGCACTGGGCCAGCTGGGTCTAAATAGAGTGAGGACAGGAGCCTCAGGCTCCAGACTTCCACTCGCTGTCACCAGGCATGCTCACTTCTCTACGCCTGTGACCGTAATTTACCTGTTGTCTATCAGCTCAAACACACACATCTATCCTTTGCTCAGTAGTGCTGGGAAGGGGGTCTACAGCTGTGTTTCCCAGACCCCTTCCTCTGTAGGCTTCCTGTTAGGTCCTGCCGATAGGGAAACACAGAGGAGTGTAGTCAGTAGGACAGGAGGAGGGACTCCCTTTATCTTGCTGGTCCTGTCAGCAGGTGCCCCGAGGGAGCACCTGTCCCAGCCTCCTGCTTTTCTTTTTATACCTGAACCTGTTGCATCCTGCCTCTCAGTTGCATGCCTCACACACCTTGGAGCTTAGACCCCAGAACTTCTATGTCCCTCTTCTCCTTTTTCCCAAGCCCTAGAGATAGCTTATTCCTACAGCTCCTGTCTCTCACTTACCTCATAATTTTTTCTTTTGCTCTTTAATTTGTGTAACCAATTTTTATATCAAATTTCTCTGCTGAAACATCTAGTGTGATTTCAGTGTTCATCACGTCTCTGTGAGGATTTACACAACTTACCTGTAAAATAAGAAGGTCTTTTTCGGCCGTAAGATAACAATGTCTAGACCTGGGGTTGGCAAACTTTTTCTTATAGGGCCAGATGGTAAATATTTTAGCTTTGCAACTCCTAAAGTCGGCCATTGTAGCCTGAAAACAGCCACAGACAACATCTAAATGAATAGAAAAGGCTGTATTCCGAATAAAACTTAATTTACAAAATTAAGCAGCCAGCCCTGACTGTAGCTTGACAACCCCATCTAGACATTCCTCAGAATGGTCAGCAACACGAAAACAAAAAGCTCCCAAGACCAGTTTGAAAGACAGATGCTGAGACTGAAATTCTAACTGCCTTGAAACAGTATGAATATCAACATAAGATTCCAATATATACGGCAGAGAAGTGAAAGTGGGCAGAATATTCATGTCTCAAACTTCAGGTCAAGATGAAGATGTCTACGGCCACTGGTGAAGAAATGCAAGGCCAAAGGGACTGCCTGAACTAAATCCAGTTCACCCTGCCCTCACCCCAGTGAAGAGCCAGGAGGTTCAGCGCATATAGGAAGCCAGCACTAAACAGGGCATCAGGATGGCTTTATTCCTTTTTGAAATGGAAATTGCCCAATTTTTTTTTTTTTTTCCGGTACACGGGCCTCTCACTGTTGTGGCCTCTCCCGTTGCGGAGCACAGGCTCCGGACGCGCAGGCTCAGCGGCCATGGCTCACGGGTCCAGCCGCTCCACGGCATGTGGGATCTTCCCAGACCGGAGCACAAACCCGTGTCCCCTACATCGGCAGGCGGACTCTCAACCACTGCGCCACCAGGGAAGCCCTGCTCTGTTTTTTTATTCTGATTATAGTTACTCCCTCACCCCTTGTTAGGACTCTTCTGGGAATAATCAGGACTGGATAACAGTGGCCATAATTACTATTGACAAGGCTTTTACACCCCACTATGTCCACTGACATTAAGCCAGTGTAATCCAAGGGGATGAGAAACAGCTGAAAGGTGGAAACGTCTTAACTGTATAAATAAATGACCCACAGGCCCATGAAACAAGCAACTATTTTAGCAAAGGGCTAGTTTTTAGCAGTAGTAGTTGTAGTGAGACATCACTGGGAGGTCACAGTGCAAGCTAGAAATGATTAGTTTGGAGAGAAAACTGATTAGAGAACATCAGCATTTGGGGAAGCTGAAAGCTCTAATACCAAGTCACTGAAGAACTTTCCAGAAAGATTTACAGGCATTATCAACAAGGCTACTCTCTGTGACAACTGTTTGTCTGCCAGGAGGTGAGGAAAATGATCACTGGAAAACAAAACTGCCATAGAAATTGCCCTTTCCAGCATTCACCCAGCAGAACTTTCAGGAGTGTGAAACAAGTATTATTATAATGCCTGTGTCTGGGACTGTTAACAAAATGTTTTTTAATTAAAAATATATAAAAAGTAGTCATGACAGATACTTATAGAGACCTTCCAATGTGCTGGGCTATTCTAGGCATTGTACACTTATTAACTTATTTTCATCCCAATTTTACAGGTAAGGAAACTGAGATGCAGATAGTAACCAGACTCAAGTCTCATGACTAGTAAGCCCTAGGCCATAGGGTTCTGAAGCCTGCGGTTATAACCACTGCTCTGAACAACCTAAGTATGCAGCAGAGTGAGGTACATGGTAAATGCTTGTTGGCAGTTTTTGTGAGTTAGCATAGATGGATTAGACTTTCTGGAAGTGTCTGGATTCAATCTTGGCAAATAATCTAAACAGGCAGCTTGGTAGTATCATTTGGACCTGGGACAGTTGGTAGGTTACATTAGAACATAATTTGTTCTAGTGTTCCGAAATCAGAGGGGCATCAATTCTTTCTGAAAACCCTAGAATTTTCTCTCTGGAGTGTTATTAAGGATGGCAACTCTGTGACACTTTCTGAGAAAGAAGGTTGTACTCCCCTCCTCCTCTCTTCCATGGTACAACTGGTAACTCTCATCATCTTTTCCCTACACTCATAAAAAGTAGCCATGCAAGCTTTATAATAGGTTTCTTTTCTCCCCCCACACCTTTTTTTTTTTCATGTTTCCTAGATCTTAAACATAAAATCTTGAATAACTCAGGCCCTGCAGTACACATTTTCAAAAGAGTGGGAACTTGTCCGATGAAAAGATTCAGCGATTCCTCCTTTAGAGCCACCACAGGGGCTTGTTTGTTACTCTGCTTTCCACTCCTGTCTGTCCCTTCCTCCACTCTCTAACCCTTCCCTCAGCACTCGGTGGCAGAAGCGGACCTGCCCCGGGCCTCAGATCCTGGCCCTCTTGATTTCTTAGGGGCTCTGTTTCATCTCTTCTCCCTCCATCTCCATCTCTTCTCAGTATCTTCATTTCGTCCATAAGCATGCACAGGGTGTACCCATATCAAATAAATACTTACTGACCCTGTGGGCTCCGGCAGCCATCTTCCCATTTCTCTTCTTGTATTTATCAGCCTACTTCTCAAATAAACAATCCGCATCTGTGGCCTTCAGTTTTTCATGGTCCCTCCTCATGCCTCTGGAACTACCCCTCACTCTGTACACTACACTTTGCTACAACAACATCTTCTTCAATGCTTATTTTCTATACCATATAGTTTGCCAATTAATCAAGTAATCTTCTATCATTAGGTAAATATTTAATCTGAACAGTCATGTCTCCACTGGTCTGTAAGTAAGCTGAAAGGATGAATTTATTTTATCAAACAGCTGCTGGCACTATACTCTACAAATAGGTATGCGTGATCTAGTAGTGGATGACTTGACCCCATAGTTAGGAATATAAGAATTTTAATCAGAATTAAAGTAACATTAAAAAATGTTCATCAAAAATATGTTTTTACATGAGCTCTAAGATAATTTCTTTAATTCACCAAATGTTTGTCAAGCTGTACTGGGTTGAATAGTTTCCCCACCCCCCAAAATTCATGTCCACTGGGAACCTCAGAAAGTGACCTTATTTGGAAATAGGGGTTTTGTAGATGTAATTAGTTAAGATGAGGTCGTACGGGATTAGGGAGTGTCCTTATAAGAAGGTCATGCAAAGACATGCTTTTGCTGACTTGGAAAATGAAGAGGACCATGTGGAGACAGAAGGGGAAGAAGGCTATGTGACAATGAAAGGAGAAATTGGAGTCATAAAGCTACAAGTCAAGGTGGTTGCCAGTAACCACCAGAAGCTGGAGGAAGCAAAGAAGCATTCTTCCCTGGAGCCTTCAGAGGGAGCGTGGCCCTGACGACACCTTGATTTTGGACTTCTGGGCTTCATAACTGTGGAAGAATAAATTTTTGTTGTTTTAAGCCACTCAGTGTATGGTATTTGTTACGACAGCTCTAGGAAAGCACCCACTCTGTTCTTCAATGTTCTGAGCACTAGAGATATGAGTGAACAAAACAAAAAATTCTTGCCCTCATGAAGCTTACATTCTAATGGGGGGGAGACATAGGAGCAAACAGTAAATAAACAATGCCTTTGTTAGGATGTTAAGTGTCACGGTTAAGTGCTAGAGAAACTCTGCTTTTTAAGGGCTCATGTGATTAGATCAGGCTCAGCCAGGTCATCTTCCTTTCTTAAAGCTGATTATGCCATCATATAATGTCACCTAACCACCAGGATAAAATCCATTATATCCACAATCTCAGAGATTAGGTAGAGATTAGCACACGGGGCAGGGAGGAAATCTGGGGAATCAGTTTAGAATTCTGTCTATCACAGTTTATCTTGCCAGCTGTATTGAGAATACACTGCAGGGAGTAAGAAGAGAAATAGGGAGATTTTTGCAATAATGCAGGTGAAAGGTGATGGTGTCTTGGACTAGGGTGGTAGTAGTGGAGGTGCTGAGATACGGCCAAATTCTGAAAGAACATGAAGGTAGAAGTGATAGGATTTGCTGACCGATTGGATGTTGAGTGTGAACAAGGGAGAGGAGTTGAGAACTGCATGCATTTTGGCCTCAGTAACTGAAAAACAAATGAATTGCTATTTGCTGAGACCAGATGTATTAAGGGAGGAATAAGTTTGAGGGGATTAAAAAGTTTTGGGAGATGTTACTTTGAGATGCTAATAGCATCAAAATGGAGATGTCCACTTAATAGTTGCACGTATGCATATAGAGTTCAGGAAAGAGGTCTGGTCTGGAGATATAAATTTGGGTGTTGTTGTCAGGTTATAGATGGTGTTTAAGGCCATGGGAGTAGATGAGATCACCTGGGGGAAAGAAGGAAGAGGTTCTAGGATGAAGCCTTGGAGTCCAAGGTCAGAAGTCAGACATGACACGGGAAGGGGGAAGGGTAAGCTGGGACGAAGTAAGAGAGTGGCATGGACATATATACACTACCAAATGTAAAATAGATAGCTAGTGGGAAGCAACTGCATAGCACAGGGAGATCAGGTCAGTGCTTTGTGACCCCCTAGAGGGGTGGGAGGGAGATGCAAGAGGGAGGAGATATGGGGATATATGTATATGTATAGCTGATTCACTTTGTTATAAAGCAGAAACTAACACACCATTGTAAAGCAACTATACTCCAATAAAGATGTTAAAAATAGAAGTCAGACAGGAGGAGGAGCCCCTACAGAGAATGGGAGGGAGCATGTGGAGGTGCAGAAGGAAAAATCTAGGAGAGAGTGGAAACACAGAGGAGGGGAGAAGAAGCATGATCAACTGACAGGGAATGGGAGACTCAGAGGGAGAACTGAGCCCTGGACTCAGCAACACAGAGGTTAGGGACTTTGACGCGAGCAGAGCCAAACATTTTAGTGACGGGTGAGGATAAACCTCATGCCAGTGAGTTTAAGAGGGAGCGGGAGAGGAACAGCAGACAAAGAAAATAGAAAACTCTTCCAGGAGTTTTTTGGTAAAGGGAGCAGGGCAAGGGACTGGGAGGTGGGCAGGGATGTGGGGTACAGAGAGGATCTTCCTCTCTCCCTCCTTCCCTCCCTCCCTCCTTCCCTCCCTCCCTTTCTTTCAGGATGTGAGAGATTTACAGCTTATTTATATAGAGAGGGGGAAATGACAATGCAGTGGGCAGAGGAAATAGCTGCAGCCACATCTCTTAGTAAGTGAAAGAGGATGAGGTCAGTGTACAAAGAAGGGTTTGGCCTTGGGCAGGTGCTGAGAGGGGGCTGGTGGGAATTGAGGACCTTGTCTCCTAATAGCCTTAGTTTTCTCCTTAAAATAGAAAGCAAGGTTGGCTGTAAGCTGAGAATGACCGTGGGGAGGTGCTGGAGGTCTGGGGAGAGGAGACACATGAGTACGCGAGGGAGCAGCGGGGGAGCACGGGGTAGGGGTCGGGGCGTGGGGATCACCAGCTAGTACGAAGGGGCTGCTTGATTTTTGTGGAGTTCAGGATTTTCTTTTCAGTCCAGTCAAACCATTTTAATCTTAATGAAATGATTACCATGTAGATTATTTCAAATGCTACTTTCCTGGGTCAATTTTTACAGGTCTAACTTTTACCATGTATTTTTAAACTTCTTTACGTTGACTGTTTTGTTTTATGTTAACTGTTTCTGCCACATTTTCCCATTATGAATTGGATAAAATACAACAGTTTATATGAGAAAATTGAGAGCAGTTTCCCTCAGATGTTTCTGACCCCCTCCATTTTCTCAGATTTGTGTCTTAAATGTTGCAAACTCAATTCTTCCCTATTCTCAATCATTTTGGATAACAACAGAAAGCAAGTGCTGGGCTCAAAATGCCTTCAGGACCAAAAAGGCAGCGTCAAAACACCCTGCTTTACAATAAACTCGTTTGGGTAGGAAGGAAAGTGAGAAGAGAGAGAGAGAGTTATATGATTGTATTCTTTGGAGATCAGAGCTGGCTTGACATCTATTTTCTTTTGTTAGTAAATTAAATTTTTCCAATGTAATGAAAAATGAGCAATCATAAACTATCTGATACACTTGCATAGACCTCCCATCTCTTCCTTTTAGAATCTCCAGTTCAACTTAGGTAATTCCCTTTCCCCTTCCAAGGGCTGAGGAAGGAGCTCCCTCCTGGTCCCAGAAAGGTGAGTCTTGGTTAATCTAGTCCAAGCTTGGTAATCCTTTCCCCTTGCCAGAGATGGGTTTAGAATAGACAAATGACCCAGATCTGGCCAAGGACACACGAGGGAAAGTCTGCCTTGGGCCAGGGAACTTGTGGAAGTAGTTTTCCTCCCTGATAGAACAGACTATGAATGAGGAACAGCATCCTCCCTGCCTTGTGAAATGGCTGTGTGACAAATGAGGCATTGCAGCAGCAGTCATGCTCGACCTGAGAGGACAAGCTTGAGAACGAAAGTAACAGTGTGAGACCAGCAGAGCTGAAAGACGCAGACTCTGGGCGCTGGAGGAAGCTGTGGGACCACTGCGTTAACAAACTCTAGAACTGCCCTACCTCTGCACTTCCAATTACGGATGTTAACAATAAGAGTCTATAGTTTAAACAACTTTGGGCCAGGTATTCTGTTACGTGCAGCCAAAAGTATTCTCTCTGACGTAAACTGCATACAGAATCGGGGGTCGGGGCTGTAAACTGTTGAGGGCTAAACATGTAGGTGAACTGCATGCCTGGGAGCCAGTCTGATGGCTCCGAGATCGGAAAGGTTGTATTCAGGCCCATTAATTATTAACCCTTTAAGCTTGGTTGGTTTCCATATATGAACTTCCCTGGGCAGCATTTATCATGTTCTCTTTAGAGCTTCCACAGCACTTTGATCATTTACTAGAAGGACACTTAGCTCTTTTTATTATAGTTCATGTTTATGTTTCCTTTAAGATTAAGAATTATTTGAGGGCAAGGGCCATGCGTATTATTTTTATATTTCCAGGGACCAACAAAGTGCCTAACGTAGAAAATGTTCAATAAATATTTGCTGAATTAGAGAATTACCTTCTGCTGACATGCTGGGTGCATGATGTAGAAGGCCCTCCCCGAGACCTGCCTTGGAAAGAGGAAGTGTATCCAGTAGGGTGAGGGAACTGGAGGGACCACTGCAGATTAGCTCTTCTGGGAAGGATAGAGCCATGAGGGCAAGAAAAAGGTCTCCACTTGGGCTAGCCAGCCAACTGTTCAAGGAGTCATCCTTATCTCTGCTCCTTCCCGTGCTAACACCCTGTCCAAGCTGGCATCATCTCTCACCTGGATAATCCACTTCCCACCCTCCACCATTATCTATACCAGAGTCAGAGGCATTTTAAAAGAGAAACAAGATCATGCCACACTCATGCTTGAAACAGAGAAACTCCTTCTTGTGTCCCTCCATCCTCTTGACCACACTTTATTTTTGTCCTAGCCTGTATCACTGTCTGAAAGTACTCAGACAGTACTCAGCTTGCCTACTATCTGCCCGCCCCAGGACTGTAAAGGCCCATGGGAGCAGGCTCTTTGCCTCTACTGTTTAGAGCCTCATCCCTTGTACCTGCAACAACAGCTGCCATGCAGTAAGCATTCAGTACACACAGGAAAGTTCACAAATATCGCCTCTGGCCTTAGCCCTTCAAAGGCTTTAAATCTCATACAACAAGAGTTTCCTGCCTGGAATAAAAGAATAAAGGAAAATAATAGGGAAATGGGAGCCATCCATGATATTCATGGACCTGAGCAGGTCTGGCTTTAAAACAACTGAGGAAAATAAGAAGATGGGGTCCCAGCCCCACAGAGACGGTGTTAAGGATGCAGGGGCCACCCAGCCAGTTTGGCGGGACCCACAGTTAAGTCAGGGAAGGGGTGGGTGGTGTTACCCACTTAATATTCACCCCCCTTGCCCTTCTTTCTCTGTTGCACATCCTAAGCCACCTTGGCCCTCAGGTTGCTGGGAACAAAGTCCCTGCTGGCTTTGGCTCTGCCTTAAATTACCTTGGCTTCCTGGGCCTTAGATGCTGAAACACGTGACCTAAGCTCATGGGTCTACTTGCTTCCCCAGTGGACCAAATAATGAAGAAATGTGCTCATTAATGTGGACAGTTAACGAAAGCAAATGGTTTATCATTAAGTTTGAAGAAATCTCCTAGGAAGTTATAATTTTGAAGTACCATACAAAACTGCAAAACTAAAACAGCTAACACAGAAGTGCTAATTTTGTGGTTTCAGTTTGCTCTCTGAGAGACACGCCCTTTTGGGGAAGTCATAATGGACCTGTGAAGACTAAAGGTGAAAATATTTACAAGATAATTGATTTACAATAATGCAAGGGTTAGCATCAAGCCATAAAGCAGTGATTAATCTTTTTTTTAATAGGTTCCTTTTTTTTTTTATAAGATGTTGGGGGTAGGAGTTTATTAATTAATTTATTTATTTTTGCTGTGTTGGGTCTTCGTTTCTGCGAGAGGGCTTTCTCTAGTTGTGGCAAGCGGGGGCCACTCTTCATCGCGGTGCGCGGGCCTCTCACTATCGCGGCCTCTCTTGTTGAGGAGCACAGGCTCCAGACACGTAGGCTCAGTAGTTGTGGCTCACAGGCCTAGTGGCTCCGCGGCATGTGGGATCCTTCCAGACCAGGGCTCAAACCCGTGTTCCCTGCATTAGCAGGCAGATTCTCAACCACTGCGCCACCAGGGAAGCCTGATTAATCTTTAAGTTACAAAAGTTTACACCAAAACATTTCTCTAAAACAGTTATTCATGGAAACCAGCAGACTCAGGGAAGGCTAGAAGTTACAAGATTTGAATTCCCAAGTTCTAGTACTTCCTCACAAAGCACTAAACTTTTATACCTCAGTTTCTTAAGGGTAACAAGTCAGGAAATTAATACCTCCTCTGACGTGGATTGTTTTGTGAGGATCAGATGAAATAACACAGTATACACTGGAAACAAAACAAGTGTAATCCAGTGCAAGTACTCAATCTGCATCTGCTACTGCCACTGAAAACACTTAATAAGACCAGTCAAAAGAGTGGGATGTCAGTCCTGGGCTGGAAGTTGTTGCTCCTCTACAGCTCTGTGTAGGAATAGAGGCAGCAGCAGGCACTTTTTCCCAGAACACTGGCACCCAGGGATTAGCAGTCATGAAATTAAATATAGGCATATAAATAGGAAGTTGTAACATTTATGCTAATATGGCCACATTAACTTTATACCTGATCACAAAGTACCAGCTCTAGAGGCACGGTGCCTTAGCGTGAAACGCCAACTCTGTGAAACTTTGAGCAAGTTCCTTAACTTTGGTAGCCAGCCTCCAAGATGGCCCCAATGATCTCCACCCCAATATTCATGCCCTTGTGTAACGCCCTCTCACTTTGTATCAGGGTTGCTTTGTGTGACCAATAGAATACGGCAGAAGTGATAGCACATCACCTCTGAGGCTAGGTCAAAAAAGCTCTGAGGCTCCCTACTCAGTTGCTGTCTTATATCCTTCATTCTAAGGGAAGACAGCTGCCCTGGCACCCTTTGGAAAAACCCATCCTTTACGGGGGACTGAGGCCTCTGGCTAACAGCCACATGAGAGAGCTTGGAAGGAGATCCCCCAGCCCTAGTCAAGCCTTCAGATGATATCTTGACTGAAGCAGCATGAGGGACCTTCAGCCAGAAACAGCCAGCTAAGCCTCTGACAGATTCCTGACCCATAGAGACTGTGAGATAACACATATTTGTTGTTTTAAGTCTGAGAACAATTCATTATGCAGTAATAAATAACTAAAGCACCCTCTCAAGGTTTCTGTAAATCTTCTGTAAAAGTGGAGACAATAACCTCTCTCAAAGCGTTGCTATAAGGATCAAAGGAGAAGTGTATTGAAAGCCCTCAGCCCAATACCTGGCACAGAGTGAATCCGTGTTGGTTATTATTACATCTTTGTGCCTTCTCTTCCTCAAGGAAGGGGGTCCTGCAGGTACTTACAGTTACATTCCTTAGGCTCAGCACTTTGTTAAGTCTTAAAATTTCAAGTACACTGATCCAGCTCTAGCCAGTCTCTTGATGTCATTTTTCTCTAAGCATCAGTTGGGCAAAGAGTCTTCCCTTTTTCTCTCTGATCACTTTTAAGATGAGAGGCAAGATGCCTAAGATAGAGAAATTTAAGGATATGCTATAGCTGGGGCACCAAAAGCCAAAATAGCTGGCCTGAAAAAGACCAACCCACTGACCTCAGGAGCACTCGGCAAAGCTTGATAACTGAGCGAGCTGGAGTCAACTCGAGCTTTTACAGGGCTCTCTGTTTAGAACCTGGCCTCTGAAATATACAAAGCTTTCATTCAGGCTCATTTCTGTGCTTTTAAACCTGGAATAGATCCTGGACTTCCTCAGGCAAACTTCATAGATGTTATCTTTTCTTTCTCTGATTATTCCTGTCTCCTTCACATTTGGGTTTTCTTTTATTACTGGTGGATGGCTAAGCAGTCAAATTTCCTATGTGCTGAAAGAAGGTATTGAGGAAATTTACTGCTACAGCAGTGGAAAGAACACAAGAAGAACAGATATGTCTCTGTCCCATAACAAAACCCAATAAGAAAACTCTCTTGACAAATGACAAAACTCAATAATGAAACTATTTGACAGTTATTTTAAAAACTCAGCCTAGGGCTTCCCTGGTGGCGCAGTGGTTGAGAGTCTGCCTGCCGGTACAGGGGACACGGGTTCGTGCCCCGGCCTGGGAAGATCCCACATGCCGCGGAGCGGCTGGGCCCGTGAGCCATGGCCGCTGAGCCTGCGCGTCCGGAGCCTGTGCTCTGCAACGGGAGAGGCCACAGCGGTGAGAGGCCCGCGAACCACAAAAAACAAACAAACAAACAAAAAACTCAGCCTATAATATGATGTAAAGAGGGAATTAAAGGGATCACAAATGCTGACTGAGAAGGTTTTATTGCCTCTAGGCCAAGAAGATTTCTACAATTCCAATGTGAGTAAATTATTTTTATACATTTTATTGCTGATTCTCTGAGAAACTGAATGTCCAAATACGCAATATCCTTCTCTACTAGGTTACTTGAGGGATTTAAAACAAAATACGATCCTTTATCATATATACAGAAGGAGATGAACTTTTAATTTTGCTTTGTGAAATGCATAATTCCTGACCTCGAGGAGTTTTTATTCTAAAACAATTCATTAACAGTATTAAGCTTACACCTCCATCTCTCTCTGTCTCGGTCTCTCTCTCTCTACTCTGGGTGTGTCCAGAGTCCTGCTAAAGTCAGCTTTTCACACGGAAACACTTAACCTTTAAACCAACCTCTCAGGGGATGAGCCTGGGTTTGCTCATTTCTTCCTCTTTTTTTCTTAGCTCTTTATTTCTTTGCTTTCCACACAATCTAAGACGTTGTTTTGTTGTTCTATCAAAATCTTTCTTCCTTTCCTCCTTCTTTCTTTCTCTTCTTCCCCCCCCCCCCCTTTCCTTTCCTTTCCATTTATATTTCCTCTCTCCCACCTCCCTTCCTCTCTTCCTTTCTGGTTTTGTTTGACTTGAAAACCTAGGTCGACAATATGAAGGACACTTCTTGGGTGATGACTCTGGATCCTTTGTAAAAAGATTGTCCCTCATGGTGGCACAGCCCAGGAATGGTATTGCTGATTTAGCAAAAATACTGCATTCCTGAGCTTTTATCTTTGTTCCTTATGATAAGGCTGGAGTTGAAGCAAGATAATTTCCCTTTTCTCCTCAAATATACATACATTCCTATTAAGAAATCCGAGAAGAGAAATAACTTATTGTGTAAGTGTAAATAAAACACACAGTGAAACCACATCTCCACCCAGTATTCCAAGAGTGGTTCTTAGCCACCCTACCCCCTTACTCCCTATGTTTCCAATTACGGAAGTCTAATCATTCACATTTCTGAGTAGCTCTATAGCTTCCAAATGCTGCTCTGTGCCATCAGTCTCCTGGGATACTTCCCTTCCTTCCTCTCCAGCCTTGCCCCATGTCAGCCCACCTTCCCACTGTCATGCCCCACAGTTCAGGCATGCTAGAGTTATCCATCATCCTGCTGCTCACACTTCTCTCTTGCTAGGAGTCCTCTTATGTTCCCAGATAGAGGATGTGATCTTGTGTCTCTATGATGACTCACAATTCATTCACGTTTTCTGGAAAAACTTATCTCCAGGAACTGATACTAACTTTTCAGGCCTCCACACACACACAAAAAATCTCTTGTGAGAAGTCTTCCCACACTTTCCCAGAAGTGATCCTTTTAACCCCTGAGAAAGTTTGCTTAAGCCTCCCTAAATTTTCTCACTGAATCATAATAATAGTTAGACCTAGACATGTGAACCTCTCTGGAAGTCCCTGTCAAGAGAATGTCCTTGGAATCTTTGTTCAAATTTCCTTTGGAGAAGAGGCTAAGTATGGTTTAAGGGAAATGGGAAGATAACCCCTCCCAAGTCTGTATGCCCCACCCAGCCAAACTAAATCCCTGTCGTTAACTTAACCAAACCCCATGGAAGGCAGATAGATGACCCAGGCCCCTAACCAATTACATTGCCATCTTCAGTGGCTTATTTATCCAAGTTTAGTGTTCCTTTCAACTTTCCGGAGGGAAGTTCTGATAATTACACTTTTACCCTTTCTTCCAAGGATGCCTCAGCAATATATTAGAGACGAATGGATTATCCAGGTTACTCTGATTTGTTTGCGTATCTGTTTCCCACTAGATTATAAACTTCCTGAGGTCGGGGCTCTCTTTATTTATAAAATTTAATCTTTGGATTTGCAGCAACTAGCTCAGTTCCTGGAACATAATGTAGGTCATGTGAATATTTACTGATTGTATGGGTGACCCGTCCTTTTTCCACAGGAAGGCTTTGTGTGTGTGGTTGTTTAAATATACAAAGTACCACTTTATGAAAGCAGTTATATTTTAACAATTCACAACAAAGAGTCAAAAGAGTGGACAGATGCCTGCCATTTAATAGTCTAAACTGGCGGTAACCATGGCTGTCTTAAGTAACTGAAAATCATTATCAATAGGTCAACACACTCAGTTATTTAACCTCTGGCACCTTTGCCCTGGCCCTGAAATTGCCGGCCAAACATGATTTTTGATGGTTCTACAAACTAATTCTGAATGGTCACCTGAAATCTAGATAAGACCCCTCAGTATATAAGCACTGTCTACACATTTCCTGGTTGACTAGACCATCAGAGAACACACCTCAGTTGGTTGACTAGAACGTGAATACTTACATGAAAGTTACTATTTAAAAGGAAAGTAGGGCCAGTGGAGACCCAAACTAGTTATTCTCACTTGTTTGCATCCAATGGTGTGTATTTCATTATATGAATGTTTTATATTAAGAGCTAGGACTAAACTGGAACAGTGAGGCAAGCTAAAAGGAACCAAGGTGGATTTAAATGAAAGAATCCACCAAACATCATTGATCCCACCTCCTCTGAATATTACCATGGATACCAGCTTTATGATTTAACTCTGAAATACTTACTTCTATAAGTGGTCAAATAGTTATTTTCCGGCATCCCAACTCTCCAACTGATGGATTTCCATCATCCCTGAAGGAAAACCCCCTGGGCTCCCCAAGCACTATCTTTTCTCAAAACTATTTGGGGACTTGCTTTCTTATTTTTTTCCCTCCCCTTATGACATCCTTACTGCTGTTTGGGATTTTTGAACACTGCCTTTTTTCCTTTGAAAATCACAACCACGAAAGTTGTTTTTGGTTTTTTTTTTAATTTACATTCAAAAGGTACTAAATTCAAATTTAACATAAAGAAATCTTAAAACTTCTCTTTATTTTCAGGAAGTATGTATTTGCCATACACAAGACGTGGCAGGTGCAAGGCTCTCGTAGCCTAAACACTGGAGACCAACGAAGCGAATCTAGCGGCGACCACGCCAGCAAAGCCTCAGCGACGACCTGGCACACCGATCCCACCCAGTCCCCAGCAAAATCCCTAGGTCTCCTTGGTGTGGTAAAATAGAGCCTGATCCCGGTCTCCAACTGTCTTATCTTTTTCAAATGTTTTAAACTTACTGCCTTTGTTCAGCAGAACCACAGGCACGGTGATGACGGTGACGAGCGCAGCGATCCCCAGCAGTCCCAGGAGCACCTTCCACGGTGTCTGCAAGCCGGGCAGATCACGTCCAGTTAGAGCCAGCCGCTTGGCCCCGGTCTGGGTAAGAGGGTCGGGGCCTGGGCTGCACCCGAGGCAGCGGGGTTTGCCGACGGGCGCGCACTGGGAGAGAGGCACCGCGGGATGGGAGGGTTTGGAGCGCGCGAGTCGGAGCTTGCAAGAGCTGTCTCCCTTGAACTTTTGGCCTCTGGACACTTTAATTGTTTGCTTCTCTAGGCCTACAACTCAGAAGCCAAGTGAGGGTTCAGGCGTGCGATTTGCGGGTGGCCCTCCAGGTTCTCCAAGGCTCGGTGCCTGGGTTCTAGCAGAAAGTCCGCGGGCCCGAGAGCCAGGCGAGAGCCCTGGGGCGTCCCTTCACCTGTCAGAGCGTGGCCCTGAAGCTTCCGCCTAATGAGAGCCCCTGGTTTCGACCCGGAAGCTTTGGGGGCAATCTGGGGAGAGTTTGGTGAAAAGGCACCTACAACTCGCCCCTGGGGCTGTTGGGACGGGTGGGTGGGGGGAGGCCAGCTACTCACTCACCTTCATGGTCGGCGTCTCCTCAGAGCTAAGCTTTCGGAGCGGGAGCGCAGGCAGAAGTCAGGCGAGCCTCCCGGACGCGCGTGCGGCTCCGCAGCTCCGGGCGCGCAGTCACTCGGCGCTCCCAAGTTTGAACCCCGAGTTAAACATTAGTGAGCGCCGGTCCGGCTGGGTATAAAGGGCCGCGGGCAGGCTGCGAGCGAAGGCACGCCGGGCCCCGGCAGTGGCGTCCCGGCCGGGGGACGCCCGAGAGGCACCTCCCTACGGGCGCGCCGGGCACGGGATGTCTGCTGGGCGCGCAGGAGGGGTGTGACCGCCCGAGCAGCGTCTAGCCAGCGCCTGGCATCCGATGCCGAGCCCTGAGGCTGCAGACCTGCTGCCGCCCGGCGGGAGACCATGGTCGGCCTTAACTGAAAGGGACCTCTGCTCTCAGTTCCCGCAACCTCGCGTGAGCAGGCAAGGGGACCTAGCCCAGAGAGGGCACGGGGTTCTGCAAACACACAGCTCACTGCTGGCAGCTGAAGCTAAAACCCGGGCCTCAGTCCTTTGCCAGTGAATGATATGCTGGGGAGTTCTGGGGTGTTTAAAGCTTCTGGAAGGCCAAGAGAGAGAAAAAGTGATTGATCACTTGTGGGTGGCACTTAGAGGCTGTGTCTGGATTCATTCTCCGCAGGGGATTTCTGGCTTGTCTTGCAGGCTTACCTTCCCATCAAGATGCCAAAAATAATAACACTAACACTTATGTGGAACTTAACTTTTTCCCAGGAGCTGCTCTAAGCATTTATGTGTTTATTTTACAGGGAGGAAGCCTAGGCACAGGAGGTTAAGTCACTTGGCCAAGTCCAGGCTGCTAGGAAGTCGTGGAGCCTGAATTCAGAGTCCATGTTCTTAACCACTACTCCACAGGGCCTTTCATCTTTCAGTCCTGCAAAGAGGATTTTTGGGAAAAGGGAAAAGGTCAGGTGTGGCTTCTTCCTCCCTTCCTCCAGGATGCCCTGTAGGTTCCTTCACTCCTTCCTTTTTTTCTTCATTCACTCATCCCCACACCCTCCTATTTATTTCAGCCATTCCACAAATATCTGAGTGGATACAAAGTGTCAGAGTCTCATCTAGATGCTGGTGATAGAGAAGGGGGACCAAGATAGATGATATTTGTGCACTTGGCACTTTCAGTCTGAAAACCACAGGTGAACCTTTGCAGTTAGGTTCTTCCTCTATGCTTACTTCCTCTCTTGTGGATTAAGTACTCCCTAAAAGGCCTCTTCTGCTTGCTCACTCAGCTGCAAAACCTCTCTGTCCAAAGTTAGAGGTAAAAGGTTAAAAGTGCAAAGTCCTATGGAACATTAACACATGATTATGAATAAATTCCAGTTTCCATCCTTTATATCCAACCCAGACATTGCTTCTGAGCTCAGGGATCTTTTCCCCTCTGGCTACTAGTTGCTTATGACACACACCCTCATTCACACCGAGCTCCAGAGGCTGGAACTGAGCTCTTTCTCCTTTCCATCAACCTCACCCCTTCTCTGATCCTCTCTGTCTTCATTATATGGGGATATATGTATCTGTATAGCTGATTCACTTTGTTATAAAGCAGAAACTAGCACACCATTGTAAAGCAATTATACTCCAATAAAGATGTTAAAAAAATAATAGAATAAAAATAAAAACACAGCTCAAAAAAAAAAAAAAAAGTGACCCCATTCACCAGTTACAAAAACTAAAGGCTTGAGTCATCTCAGTTTCTCTTCTCCACTCTCCTGCTACATTCACGTGACCATCAATTCCTCTCTTCTGCCTTCACAAGTATTTCTCAAATCCATTTCCTCCTCCCTCTTACAGTTGCTGGGGAGGTGAGTCAATAGTGTTATTGTAGCATGTGAGCTGGGAAGAGAGGCTGTCCGACAAGGACAACAGGGAATGGTGCCACTGGGGGCTCAGTGTTGGTCTCTGCTTTCACCAGTTTCTATACTCAGCAAAATGCAGGAGGCAAGTCAGTACAGTTGAGTGCATGCTTGACCTCCATACCTACACCGTTGACACTATACTTTCCGCAAGCCCCCAGGAAGCTGGGGGAAGATGGCTGGCATCCATGGGGGCAGATCATCTTGTTCTCTGGAAAGTATTCCACAAAACACAACTGCCAACTTCAAGAGATTCTTTCCTAAATCCAACCCCCACCGCCCCCGACCTCTTTGTCACTAGTCTTTCAATCTTGTTTTCTTCAAGTCCCTAAGGTACCAGCTGGCCAACACATTAGCCGCCACCTATGAGTCAGTGTAAATCCTATATTAGGCCATCTCTTGTTTCATGAAAAATGGAAAACAGATGTACTACTCCAAGTTCTGTCTGTCAGGATGATTTCTCTTTCTACTAGATTTCGGAGCATGCCTGAGAGGGGCCGTAAGGTAGCAGCCATCACTTTTGACAGGTGCCAGCTTACTTTGCATAAGGCTGCCTCTTCCCTCCTCTGTTGCCTGGCTGTGGCGAACTCTTATGTAGCTATATGTGTGTGTTGAGGTAGAGACACCGAACAATGGGAGAAGCACCATGGAGTCTAAGTTCACTACTCATGGGATTTTTTTTTTTAACTTTTTATTTTATATTGAAGTGTAGTTGGCTAACAACATGTATCTATTCTTTTTCAAATTCCTTTCCCATTTAGGTTGTCACAGAATATTGAGCAGAGTTCCCTGCGCTATACAGTAGGGCCTTGTTGGTTATCCAATTTTTTTTTTTTTTTGGTATGCGGGCCTCTCACTGTTGTGGCCTCTCCCGTTGCAGAGCACAGGCTCCGGACGCGCAGGCTCAGCGGCCATGGCTCACGGGCCCAGCCGCTCCGCGGCATGTGGGATCTTCCCAGACCGAGGCACGAACCCGTGTCCCCTGTATCGGCAGGCGGACTCTCAACCACTGCGCCACCAGGGAAGCCCCCATTTATTCTTTTATCTTTCTCTTCCATCCTTCTCTCTCTAGTGCCTAGTAAAATGCCTGGAACACATCAGTAGTCAATAAGTGTTGGTGGAATAAATGCAAAAATTAAATCAAATGAAGAAAAAGTAACATAAGATCTTTTCCTTCTTGCCTGCTGGAACTGGAGGCGAGGGGAAAACGGGATCTTGCTGCGTGTGGAAAGAAAGGAGAGAGGGAGGATGGTAGGGCTGGGGGGTTGGGACGAAGCTGAACAGATCTTACTCTTTGCCCTCAGCTCTGCAGGATAAGTAAAGGAAGTACAAAGGTATTTATTCTTTTGCTCAGCGCCCTCCTTGCTCTCCACCTAATCAGGGAAATCTGCCCACCTGTGTGGAAATGACTTTTTTAGCACGTCCTTTGGAGTCCAGATCAAAAGTCACTTCTTTCAGATTACCTTCAAAAATAGCCCCGTCTGTTTCCATTCCATTTTCTGCTTTCCCTACCAACCAGTGTTTGCAAGATTATTCTGCTTGTGTTATTTACAACAAAATTAATTTCTACCACATGATACAGAGATGATAGACAGATAATTCTATGGATTTAGACGTATGGAAAGAAGAGATTTCAGACCCAAGAAATAGCTACACGAAGTCTGACAAAGCTGGAGATCTTTAGGGAAAATCTATTAGTTTAGTTTCACCAGGAAATAGGGTTGGTCTTGGACATATCCTTCAGTCTTAAATTCAGTATTCAGTATGTACTAGGGAGCCACTTAAAATTTTTTCCAGAGGAAGGAACACAATCAGACTGAACTTTAGATATGAGAAGCAGGCAATAGCATAGGCTGGATAGCTGAGAAATGAAAGAACTAGAAATAGGATGAGAATCATAAACTTTATGTTGCAAAATTAATTGGGCAGGTGCTTCTCTGTGTGGAGCTTGTCATAAAAGAATTTAAATCATGTTGATTTGTATGTGTTTACATACAGATCTCTAAAAACTGTTTTCCAGCTGTAGTTTGGGGTGTTTTCCTTGCCCCAGTGATCAGTAATACCAAGTAAGGGGTTCTTCTTACACTCAATACCCAATAAAGTTCTCTTGCTACCTGTTAGAACAGACATTAGCCAAAGAGAGAGGAGACTTTTGTGCTCTTCTTTGATTAGCGTCCTTTGGCTAGTCTGTGGGTTTTTAAAAATGTCAATGATTTACTTGATTTACATATATTAGCTCCTGACTTAAGAAATAATTGTACGACTCTATGAGAAAATGTGTTTAAGATCCTTGGAGCTAGATTCTCACAAAATGGCTGTGGCTATGATGACATCTCCTTTTTAGTGTTTTCCAAGCTGTAAATGTGAGGTGATGTGATGGTGGTGGTGTATGTGTATGAGGTTGGAGTAGTGGAGTAGTGGAGAGGCTGTACAGTGGTTACTCTAATTTAAGGAAAGAAGGAGCAAGGACCAGTAGAACAAGGCTAGGGACCTCTAACTAAACTGAGAGATCTAATTTGCCATGGGGGGGGGACAACCTATTCTCTTTTGAATGGTAGATCACAGAATCAGAAAGTTATATGTGGAAGGGCCTTCAGATTCGTTGGATGCTGTTTTATTAAGAACAATAATAAGGGGGAAAAAAGGTTCATGCTTGGCATTGGACTAGAGTGAAAAATAAGGCTGTCATTTTTTAAAATTGTGGTAAAATATACATACTATAAAATTTACCACCTTGGGACTGCCCTGGTGGCGCAGTGGTTAAGAATACGCCTGCCAATGCAGGGGACACGGGTTCGAGCCCTGGTCCGGGAAGATCTCACATGTCTCGGAGCAACTAAGCCCGTGCACAACAACTACTGAGCCTGCGCTCTGGAACCTGCAAACCACAACTACTGAGCCCGTGTGCCACAACTACTGAAGCCCGCGCGCCTAGAGCCTGCACTCGGCAACAAGAGAGGCCACCAAAATGAGAAGCGCGTGCACCGCAATAGCCCCCGCTCGCCACAACTAGAGAAAGCCTGCATGCAGCAAAGAAGATCCAACGCAGCCAAAAGTAAATAAATAAATTTATTTTAAAAAATTAACATCTTAACCATTTTAAAGTATACAGTCATTTCTTTTTTATCTAGAATAGTCCAAAGTTTGTAATGTAATTTTAGCAGATTAAACATACAGCTTAAAATTATTTATGTAGGATTCTCCTTTTTCTTGACGAGATGGTGGAATAAAACTTGACTACTCTCATAGTATATTTTTTAGATTAGCATCTGTTTACTGGGGCTTGATTTTCTCTTCTTAAAGGCGATATAGGATGGAAAAGAAGGACTACATGGGAATTGGATCTTTTTAGTGATACTACATGGGAGTCTTTGCTATGGGTGTACACAGAGACCTTTATTCTGGTGATATTCCTCGTGCTTTAAGAGAAGGGACAGTAGTTGTAGTATTTCAAACAGAAACTAAAACAACTAGGGAGAACTTTGAAAAGCCAGAAATTACAAGCTAAATGCAGTCCAAGAGGGATGGTCCAATGCTATTTAACTCCCTGGCTGAAAAGCACAGTTTTAGGTAGAAGTAGTTCCCTAGGCTCTACAGCTTGTTTCTCAAATGCTTTATTTCCTTATTCTCTACGTTCCCCCACCCTCACTTCTATTTAGATATTTTTTTCCTAACCAACACCCACATTCAACTCGAATACCACAGATACACTGTACATCTGTTTATGTATTATATGTTCTATATAAATCTGTGCTTTATACATCAGAGAAATATTTTTTTTTGCCCCCAAGAACCACTCCCTAGGGGAAGATATTGCCCTCATTGAGAGTGCAGGCTCTATAGTTGCACTGGTTCCAACATGAAGGTGGCAATTACTCAGCAGAATATAACTACTCTTTTCTTTTACTTTATTTTTTTGAATTTTATTTTTTTTTATATAGAAGGTTCTTTTTAGTTATAGATTTTATACGCATCAGTGTATACATGTCAATCCCAATCTCCCAATTCATCCCACCACCACCACCACCACCACCACCACCACCCGCCACTTTCCCCCCTTGGTGTCCGTACGTTTGTTCTCTGCATCTGTGTCTCAATTTCTGCCCTGCAAACCAGTTCATCTGTACCATTTTTCTAGGTTCCACATATATGCATTAATATATGATATTTATTTTTCTCTTTCTGACTTACTTCACTCTGTATGACAGTCTCTAGATCCAATCACGTCTCTACAAATGACCCAATTTCATTCCTTTTTATGGCTGAGTAATATTCCACTGTATATATGTACCACATCTTCCTTATCCATTCATCTCTCGATGGGCATTTAGGTTGCTTCCATGAACTGGCTATTGTGAATAGTGCTGCAATGAACATTGGCGTATGTGTCTTTTTGAATTATGGTTTTCTCTGGGTATATGACCAGTAGTGGGATTGCTGGGTCATATGGTAATTCTATTTTTAGTTTTTAAAGGAACCTCCATACTGTTCTCCAGAATGGCTGTAGCAATTTACATTCCCACCAACAGTGCAAGAGGGTTCCCTTTTCTCCACACCCTCTCCAGCATTTGTTGTTTGTAGATTTTCTGATGATGCCCATTCTAACTGGTGTGAGGTGATACCTCATTGTAGTTTTGATTTGCATTTCTCTAATAATTAGTGATGTTGAGCAGCTTTCATGTGCTTCTTGGCCATCTGTATATATTCTTTGGAGAAATGTTTATTTAGATCTTCTGCCCAGTTTTTGATTAGGTTGTTGTTTTCTTAATATTGAACTGCATGAGCTGTTTATATATTTTGGAGATTAATCCTTTGTCCATTGATTCATTTGTAAATATTTTCTCCCATTCTGAGGGTTGTCTTTTGGTCTTGTTTATGGTTTCCTTTGCTGTGCAAAATCTTTTAAGTTTCATTAGGTCCCATTTGTTTATCTTTGGGTTTTTTCCCATTATTCTAGGAGGTGGATCAAAAAAGATCTTGCTGTGATTTATGTCAAAGAGTGTTCTTCCTATCTTTTCCTCTAAGTTTTATAGTGTCTGGTCTTAAATTTAGGTCTCTAATCCATTTTCAGTTTATTTTTGTATATGGTGTTAAGGAGCATTCTACTTTCATTCATTTACATGTAGCTGTCCAGTTCTCTCAGCACCACTTATTGAAGAGACTGTCCTTTCTCCATTGTATACCTTTGCCTCCTTGGTCACAGATTAGTTGACCATAGTTGCGTGAGTTTATCTCTGGGCTTTCTATCCTGTTCCATTGATGTATATTTCTGTTTCTGTGTCAGTACCATATTGTCTTGATTACTGTTGCTTTGCAGTATAGTCTGAAGTCAGGGAGTCTGATTCCTCCAGCTCCATTTTTTTCCCTCAAGACTGCTTTGGCTATTTGGATCTTTTGTGTCTCCATACAAATTTTAATATTGTTTGTTCTAGTTCTGTAAAAAATGCCATTGGTAATTTGATACGGATTGCATTGTATCTGTAGATTGCTTTCAGTAGTATAGTCATTTTCACAATATTGATTCTTCCAATCCAAGAACATGGTATATCTCTCCATCTGTTTTATCTTTAATTTCTTTCATCAGTGTCTTATAGTTTTCTGCATACAGGTCTTTTGTCTCCCTAGGTAGGTTTATTCCTAGGTATTTTATTCTTTTTGTTGCAATGGTAAATGAGAGTTTCCTTAATTTCTCTTTCAGATTTTTCATCATTAGTGTATAGGAATGCAAGAGATTTCTGTGCATTAATTTTGTATCCTGCAACTTTGCTAAATTCATTGATTATCTCTAGTAGTTTTCTGGTGGCATCTTTAGGACTCTCTATGTATAGTATCATGTCATCTGCAAACAGTGCCAGTTTTACTGCTTCCTTTCCAATTTGTATTCCTTTTATTTCTTTTTCTTCTCTGGTTGCCTTGTCTAGGACATCCAAAGTTATGTTGAATAATAGTGGTGAGAGTGGACATCCTTGTCTTGTTCCTGATCTTAGAGGAAATGCTTTCCATTTTTCACCATTGAGAATGATGTTTGCTGTAGGTTTGTCGTATACGCCCTTTATGATGTTAAGTTAGGTTCCCTCTATACCCACTTTCTGGAGAGTTTTTATCATAAATGGGTGTTGAATTTTGTCAAAAACTTTTTCTGCATCTCCTGAGATGATCATATGGTTTTTCTTCTTCAATTTGTTAATATGGTGTATCGCATTGATTGATTTGCCTATATTGAAGAATGGTTGCTTCCCTGGGATAAATCCCACTGGATGATGGTGTATGATACTTTTAATGTGTTGTTGGATTCGGTTTCCTGTTGAGGATTTTTGCATCTATATTCATGAGTGATATTGGTCTGTAATTTTCTTTTTCTGTAGTATCTCTGTCTGGTTTTGGTATCAGGATGATGGTGGTCTCATAGCATGAGTTTGGGAGTGTTCCTTCCTCTACAATTTTTTGGAAGAGTTTGAGAAGGATGGGTGTTAGCTCATCTCTAAATGTTTGATAGAATTCACCTGTGAAGCCATCTGGTCCTGGACTTTTGCTTGTTGGAAGAAATTTAATCACAGTTTCAATTTCATTACTTGTGATTGGTCTGTGCATATTTTCTATTTCTTCCTGGTTCAGTCTTGGAAGGGTATAGCTTTCTAAGAATTTGTCCATTTCTTCCAGGTTGTCCATTTTGTTGGCATAGATTTGCTTGTAGTAGTCTCTTAGGATACTTTGTATTTCTGCGGTGTCTGTTGTAACTTCTCCTTTTTCATTTCTAATTTTATTGATTTGAGTCCTCTCCCTCTTTTTCTTGATGAGTCTGGCTAATGGTTTAGCAATTTGTTTATCTTCTCAAAGAACCAGCTTTTAGTTTTATTGATCTTTGCTATTGTTTTCTTTGTTTCTATGTCATTTATTTCTGCTCTGATCTTTATGATTTCTTTCCTTCTACTAACTTTGGGTTTTGTTTGTTCTTCTTTCTCTGGTTCTTTTAGGTATAAGGTTATATTGTTTATTTGAGATGTTTGTTGTTTCTTAAGGTAGGATTTTATTGCTATAAACTTCCCTCTTAGAACTGCTTTTGCTGCATCCCATAGGTTTTGGATCATCGTGTTCTCATTGTCATTTGTCTCTAGGTATTTTTTGATTTCCTCTATGATTTCTTCAGTGATCTCTTGGTTATTTAGTAACGTATTTTTTAGCTTCCATGTGTTTGTGTTTTTACATTTTTTTCTCTGCAATTGACTTCTAATCTCATAATGCTGTGGTCAGAAAAGATGCTTGATATGATTTCAATTTTCTTAAATTTACTGAGGCTTGATTTGTGACCCAGGATGTGATCTATCCTGGAGAATGTTCTGTGCTAACTTGAGAATAAAGTGTAATCTGCTGTTTTGGATAGAATGTCCTATAAATATCAATTAAATCTCTCTGGTCTATTGTGTCATTGAAAGCTTGTGTTTCCTTATTAATGTTCTGTTTGGATGATCTGTCCATTGGTGTAAGTGAGGTGTTAAAGTCCCCCAGTATTACTGTGTTACTGTTGATACCTCTTTTATAGCTGTTAGCAGTTGGCTTATGTATTGAGGTGCTCCTATGTTGGGTGCATACATATTTATAGTTGTTATACCCACTTCTTGGATTGATCCCTCGATCATTATGTAGTGTCCTTCCTTGTCTTTTGCAACATTTTTAATTTTAAAGTCTATTTTATCTGATATGAGTATTGCCACTCCAGCTTTCTTTTGATTTCCATTTGCATGGAATATCCTTTTCCAACCCCTCACTTTCAGTATATATGTGTCCCTAGATCTGAAGTGGGTCTGCTGTTGACAGCATATATGTGGGTCTTGTTTTTGTATCCATTCAGTGAGGCTGTGTCTTTCGGTTGGCGCATTTAATCCATTCACAGTTAAGGTAATTATCGATATGTATATTCCTATGAACATTTTCTTAATTGTTTTGCATTTGTTTTTGTAGATCCTTTTCTTCTCTTGTGTTTCCCACTTAGAGAAGTTCCTTTAGCATTTGTTATAGAGCTGGTTTGGTGGTGCTGAATTCTCTTAGCTTTTGCTTGTCTGTAAAGCTTTTGATTTCTCCATCAAATCTGAATGAGATCCTTGCTGGGTAGAGTAATCTTGGTTGTAGGTTCTTCCCTTTCATCACTTTAAGTATATCATTCCACTCCCTTCTGACTTGTAGAGTTTCTGCTGAGAAATCAAAATCAGCTGTTAACCTTATGGAATTTCCGTTGTATGTTATTTGTCATTTTTCCCTTGCTGCTTTCAATAATTTTTCTTTGTCTTTAATTTTTGCCAATTTGATTACTGTGTGTCTTGGCATGTTTCTCCTTGTATTTATCCTGTATGGGACTCTCTGTGCTTCCTGGACTGCGGTGGCTATTTCCTTTCCCATGTTAGGGGAGTTTTCGACTATAATCTCTTCAAATATTTTCTGGGTTGTTTTCTCTCCCTCTTCTCCTTCTGGGACCCATAAAATGTGTATATTGTTGCATTTAATGTTGTCCCGTAAGTCTCTTAGGCTGTCTTCATTTCTTTTCATTCTTTTTTCTTTATTCTGTTCCACAGCAGCGAATTCCAGTCTGTCTTCCAGGCCACTTATCCATTCTTCTGCCTCAGTTATTCTGCTACTGATTCCTTCTAGTGTATTTTTCATTTCAGTTATTGTATTGTTCATCTCTGTTTGTTTGTTCTTTAATTCTTTTAAGTCTTTGTTAAATATTTCTTGCATGTTCTCGATCTTTGCCTCCTTCTTTTTCCGAGGTCCTGGATCATCTTCACTATCATTATTCTGAATTCTTTTTCTGGAAGGTTGCCTATCTCCACTCATTTAGTTGTTTTTCTGGGGTTTTATCTTGTTTCTTCATCTGGTACATAGCCCTTTGCCTTTTCATCTTGTCTATCTTTCTGTGAATGTGGTTTTTTTGCCACAGGCTGCAGGATTGTAGTTTTTCTTGCTTCTGAAAGAAGGTATTTTCAATTCAATGCATATGGAACTTGTGCTAGTGATGGAGGGTCACCTGCAGAGGCGGGGGACAGCTGTGGCTCACTGCAGGGACAAGGGCACTGGCAGCAGAAGTTCTGGGAAGTACTTCCTTGGTGTGAACCCTCCCAGAGTCTGCCATTAGCCCCACCAAAGGGCCTGTAGTCCATAACTACTCTTTTAGAGCACTGGTTCCAGCATAGGATAGAAATACTGAGTTCACTCTGGGAAAGCTAACCTCTGTAATCTTAATGCTGAGAGACTGAACATGCAAAGAGACAATGGCCAGACAGTTGGATTCTCACTCACAACCTCTACAACAATCTGCCCAAAGTGGTCAGGACTTGGTCAATGATTGCCAGCTTTGCTATTTTTGCCCTTTCTTCCAACACAGAACCACTCAGAAAAAGATGAATATGCTCCATAATTCAATCTTATAAGATGCTCCACTTCTAGTTAGCCTGCCTCCTGTTTTCCCATACCAATAATCTCCAATTTGAGCATACTGGAAGCCCCACTTCTTTTCACTGTAAAGCATTTCCACTCCCCTGCCAGCCTTTGTGTCCAAATGTCAAGCTATGGTGGCTGACTCCCTTGCTATATTAAGCTCTGAAAAAATAGCCTTTGCTTGTTCTCATTTGGATAATCTTTGTTTATTTCCATTATATGGAATGAAGATTGCAGCCATGGAAGACCTTACATGCTTAAAAAGACACCATAGATAATAACCACTTCTCCATTCCAGTGTTTGAGTAGCATGAATGGCTCATCCATTGGTCTCTGTTTTCTTCAACCACCCCAAAGGCTGTTATAACATTCTTTATCTTTTCCTTTATCAGCACACTATTTAAATAATTCAAGGTTTTTTTGGGGGCCATTTGGCTACAGCAGTGATAACATTCAAAGATGTCTGGAACTGTAGGCAGGTGCCAAAAGAATTAGATAAATCACTCAATAGGAGTCTTATACATACAAAGACTCTATTACTTAGTTTCTTGAATAGTTATGTGTTAACTTGGATTTTGAAAAAATCCAAGACTCAGTGTTCAAGTGACTATTTCCTGAAGATTTTATTACAAATGTTTTCTCTTTAGAGTTAAGACTTTCTGTCACATCCACCAGTATATTAGCATTAATATATTGCCAGATAAACTAAAAAAGATTTCAGCAGTAACAGAAAGATGAATTGTGAATGTTTAGAAGATTGATTTGAAATCAGGTCATGTGGTTCTGAATAACAATGCAAAGACCGCCCAAAGTCTTTTAGATAGAAACTAGGTGATGGCCATGAATATTGAGAAGAAAACTTTATCAAAGTCTCCTCAATGGGTAACTTATGAGTCTGGCTTCTACTAATGGAAGACCAAAAAATTTCAATATGCCAATTCTATTATGTAAAATACAATATATATTTTAGATTTTTATTTCATTACTTATTTACTTAGTTTTTTCATATCGTTGTTGACTTCTACTTTAATTTCGTTATGATCAGAAAACAGTTTTTAAGACTTATTCTATGGCCAAGCATGTGGTCTATTTTAGTGAATATATAATAGGAACTTCAAAGAAATTGGGTATTTTCTAGTTAGCCAATATATTGTTCTAAAAATGTCACCTAAATCAAAGATTTGCTAAACTTGTTCAGATCTTTTAGACTTATTTTTTGTAATTTTATTTCATTAATTGGATGCTAAACTATTCTATTACAGATTTTTAAAAAATTATTTTGAGTGTAACTAATTATTTACATTTAGCTTTAATTCAATCAAGGTTCATACTTCTTGAGATGCTACTTTGCCAGGCAGTGTACTGAGAACATCACAGTCAGGTCCAATGGGGGATCACAGTGTTTACAAACAAGTTGATCATTGCGAATCCATCCAAGCTTGCTACCAAAACTAAGACCAAATGTCAGAGATGATTAAGCTTTACTGGCCCTCAAAAAGCATTTTGGTGGGGAGGCGGGGGAGATTAGACCTCCCAGGGGCCACGTGAATGCGCTGGGCTATGGATCTGATGTTTGGAGTTTGGTAGTCAGTCCTCTTGGCTCCTTCCTGTAAGTACCCTTCTTTCTGTTTCCCTCCCAGGTCTTGCTGTCTCTTCTTTTCCACTGTCTGTCTCTTCTGTGTCACGGTATCCCCTTCAGGAATATCTCTTTCAAACCAGTCCCCAGAGGTGAAGTCCCCGCCTCCCCACCTCTTTCTCCTCTCTCAAATTCCACCTATTCTGTAAACAGCTTTGACCTGAGGTTGACAGGATAGCTATATGCATTTTATCAGGACTTCTGAGGTCAGAAGCCTTTACTTGATTCTTAAAAGTTTTGCCAGATACACCTGGTACATACCTTTGTCATTCCTCTTACCGTGGATGAAATAAAAATTCACATTCTAAGGCAAGTTAAGGAAAATTTAAGCATAATAGTTTTCTCGGTCCTTTGGTCACTTCTCTCCCCTCTACTGTGCACTGTACACCTGCATATGCATCAACCACAGTTCCCCATCCCCAGAAAATACCTGCTCAACCATAAAGAGCAACAATTTTCTAACATCAGTAAGATAACTCCCTAGGAGATAACCTTCTTAATCTTGTAAGGGACCATGATGACCCATGACCCACTACTCACTTTGTACTTGCATATCTGGATTGTGCAAACTATCGACATTTAATGTATAGCCCTCTATCTCAAAAAGCAATACAACTGTGCTTTGACCTCTAATGGGAGGAACAGTTCTCGGAGCTTTCTGAGAGGCTGTTCCTGGTTTATAACCCTCAATTTAGCTCGAGTAAAATTCTCTATTTCTTTCTTAGATCAACTAATTAATGTTTTTTCATCGACACCATATTACATTGAAATGATCTCTTGACTTTCTGTCTCTCTTACGCTGCTTTGACTGTGGCAGACATGTGTTATTAATATTTGTATTTCCAGAAACTACAACAGTGTTGGACTTGGGTGAACTCAGCAAAGTACCAAAGCTATAAACACAGAAACACCAGCTTCTTCCAGCCAATCAACATACGACCTGGAAGGCAGCGTGGAGAAGAGAAATGAGCAAATATTTTAAAGTCTGACAAGCCTGGGTCTGTCATCCAATTACTATATGCCCTGGGTCTTTTTTTCTTTAAAGCTACTTCAGAGAGTTGTGGAGATTTAATGAGATAATAACTGAGTAATCTTGGCTACTCCCCGAAGCTTTCAGATTTATCTACATGCTGGTGTATCTCTTCAGTTGGGATCTCTATGCTGGATTCTGAGCCACCTGGAAGTCATCGCCTGGATGACTCAGAGGCCTATCAAATGTAATTTAGCCAAGAGTAAGTTAATTATTAATTATTGCTGGCGCTACCCCAGCTCATCCCTGACCCCCTCCACAAAGTTCCATCCTTTCCCTCATGCCCCATTTCAGTGAGAGGTATCGACACCATATTGCCCAAGTCAGAAACCTAGGGGTCCTCCTTGATGTCTACTCACTCCTTACCCCACACAGTGACCTCTTTAGCATCTGTTTTATTTGTCCACATCCCTCTAAGCTCACTCCACCTTTTTTTAGGCTTTCCTCTCTTCTGGTTCAGACCACCCTACCAGCATCCTCTGAACGGCCTCTTGTAATTTCACTCCAGTGCAGCCTCTATTACTTTCTTGTTTCAAATTAGTGGCTTCTCCTGCTGCAGGATAAAGTACAAATTCCTTATTGTGAGCTGGTCTCTGCTTCACCTTCCTTCTTACCTCACCTTCCCAAACTCCCAGCTTCACCAAGAGACTTGCATTTCTAAGCATTGCCCTTCTCTCCTTTGCTTCCAGATCTTCAAACACAATACTCCCTCTGCCTAGTATTCCATTCCCCATGTTTTTCATCTGGCTAAATTCCAATCAACCTTCCAGTCTCCAGTGTCATTTCTTCTAAGAAGCCTTGTCTACCACCTGTCCAAGTGAGTTGCTTTGCCTCTGTGCTCCTAGAGAGGCTTGTGTCTCACTTCTTTTTAACAAAACACTTGTCACTCTATAATGTAATTATCTAATGTAATAATAGCTAAGATTTATGGACACTATGTTATGTGCTGGATGTTCTTTTAAGTACTTTACTTGTATTAGCTCATTTAATCTCATGATAATCCTATGCAGTATGTGCTGTTATCATCCTCACTTTGCAGACGAGGACATGGAAGCACAGAGAAGTAAATATTTCTCTCAGTATCACACAGCCAGCATTTGAACCCAAGAGGTCTGACTCCAGAGTCCCTATGATTATCCACTCTGGATCTTTGTATCCAATAATCTCTGAGGATTTTGTCTATGTTGTTTACTGAGGTAATTCCAGGGCTAAGAATAAAGTCTAGCATGTAATAGCTGCTCACAAAGTGTTTACAGGCTCACTGAATAAGTAAATACTAATTCATTTGTGTCTCTTCCTTCTGAAGGGCCGGGGACTAGGTTTCATTCTGTGTATTCCCAACAGCTAGCCTGGTACCTCGTACATAAGAAAATCAGTAAGCTTGTCTCTGTGCATAGGTTCACTGCCACTCAGAGTTCCAAGATTCCACTTCTTTGTGCTTTTTTGAGACCTTGCATCCACCCTGCCACGCCATAGCACACTGCTGCATGTCAATTTTCAGTGTGTAGAAAAAAATCTGGTCAGCTGCTGCTTGACAGCTGGAAAAACAGAGCTACACTGGAGCCAAACAAGTTTGTATCTAAGGGAAGCAGGCGGGGAGAACCTCCTACCTTGTGTGGGTATGTGGGTGGAGGGCTGAATCACTGAGTTCTTTGAATTCCTTGGAAAAAGATAACTCAAAGGAATATTACACGACATGGAGAAATAGGAAAGAATAAGCAGAAACATAAAAAGGATTTAAATGTTGAAAAATATGATCTGCAAGCTAAAAATAGTTGCAATCAAATTTGGAGAGAAGAAAGCTGGCGTCAGCATTCCAGTGCCCTGAGGGGCCATGCATGACTGAGAGCTCCAATTTGAAAGCTGCTGAGCAGATGTTCCCAGACCTTGCGGAGGAGAGGACTGTGCAACAGGCCTAGACTGACCTTGAGAGGCTGAGACAGGGGGAAAGGAACAACTTTGCCAGGGGAACGACAGCCTGAGCTTCTGCAAAACATTATAAAAGAATATCCTCGAGTTCTTTGTGACCCTACCCAGAAGGAAGGGAGGTGACAAGTAATGATCGTATTTCCTGGGTAGTAGGTATATTTTGCACTTTTCCCCCTAAATGAGCACTTTAAGATTCCAATTGATTTTTTACATGCATTGCAGAATTTCTCTAGAAACTTTGAAAACTTTGGGTGGAATAGGGGTGGGGAGCAGGTCAGACTTTCATGGTCATGCCACCAAAACCCCCCAACAATTTTCATGTCTTATCTCCGGCTCATTTGGTAGTTATTATATGAAAGACAAGTTGGGATAGTGAGAGAATGGTCAAGGGCTTACTCAGGATATGCCTCTTTGTCTTTTTTTTTTTAATTTCTTTTGTTTTGGCCTTACCACGTGGCATGTGGGATCTTAGTTTCCGGACCAGGGATGGAACCCGCACCCCCTACATTGGGAGCGCAGAGTCTTAACCACAGGACCACCAGGGAAGCCCCTCTTTGTCTTCTTTTGAGCAGCACTTTGCAAGCTGTATTGCAAAGATGATTAAAGAGGTATCGAAAATGAGTAACACACTTACGAAAGGGCAAGTGGTAGGCTCCACAAATGGGAGTGTGTTTATCATTAGTATTGTTTTTGACTAGCATTATTTTCTTAATTTTTCCAGCTAAGGTTTCTGAGGTATTGCCTCACCATGAGGAAAATTGAGTAAGGTAGATCAGAGGAGCTTATGATTAGAATGAAGACACTGAATTGGTTTCCCAGGTGAGCTCACTGGCTAAAAGGGGATTGTGAGAAGTGTATTTTTCAAGTTTGTTCCACAGCCAGTGTTCGGGCTCTTGAGAAGGGAGGTACCATAAGTGTATTGTAATAATTAATGCCCTAAGGGAGGAAGGGAATTGTATGAGAAGATGTATTCTCTAATTCTTTTGAGTACAGTTCATCTTTTCTGCCCAAGAAGAATGGACACACTTTATGGGCAGGGACAATGTCTTCTAATTTGTATTTATAACCTTTCTTTTTCTTTCTCAGAGATTTGAGGAACTAAGAAGGGACTTACTGATAAGCCAAATCCAGAAATTCAAGTTACTTGTGTTGCTAAACATGTGTAGAATTTCATATAAATGTAATTCATAAAATTATATTTGACAAGAATTTGATATAATTGTCAAGAGTTTCTTTCTGTCCAATAATTTTGTGCAACACCTGGTATACCACGCATGGTGGCAAAATATAACACCCCTCAGCCCTGCAGAGACCTCTACCCTGCAGATGGAATCTCCTTCCTGGATCTCAGAGTTTCAAGGATGCAGTGTGCCTGCCGCTCTACCCCTGAGGTCCTGCGATCCTCTTCAGGCCTTATAGCTGCTTTGAGAGAGGTGTGGCCAAGGCATTCTCACTTTTGAAGGGAGTGAAATAAATCAACCTGGAAAAAACAGGTTCTCTGATTAAAGTCCATGTTTTCCCAAGAAAAGCCTCTGTTTCTCCCTGCACTACTCTGTTGAAGGCATTGCTGGTGGACAACTTTCAGTACCTTTCTCCTCTCTTTTGTTTTGAAAGGCGCTGTAAGAGATCACTAGTAAGAGATCGTTTATGTTTAGCAATTGCCCTTTGAAGTTTCAGTCAAACACAGAATTTACTATAAAACAAATTAGTCTTTATTATTTTAGTGAAAATCATAAACTTAACTCAAACATACACAGAATCGGATTTCTGGATCTCTCATCCACCCAGTTTTCCCTGTGGGAACTCTTATGGATGAGTGAACTACTTTTAGCAAGTGGTTAATGAGCTACGTGCTGTATAGATATGACTTTCTTTGAGCATTCACTTAATGATTGGGTGACTATTGCTAATTCCTCCGATAATGAAAAGGGGTTAGAAAACAAGTATGGAAAGATTAGATTTGAACCATATGATATTGCTGATCCTTGACCATTTTTGACCCACGTTATTCTGATTTTACATAATATAACTTAATATGTCCAGGGCTTATTCACAAAACAATACATTCTATACTATGTCCAATGTAAAACTAACATTCTAATAGTAATAGAGTACACTTCAAAAAAATTCAAAAGTTCAAAAATTGTTCTAAATACAGCTGCAAAATAGGAACATGATACCATATTCCATATGATAATAAACCAGTAGCGGATGAAAGAAGATACAATTATGTCATTTTATACCCAGTAATTAAAAATGAGCCTTATAATTATGAAAAATATATTAGTTTACTATAAACCCTTAAGTCAATAACATTTCGTGAAAAAACTCTTTATTGTGTTCTTTGAGTCAGAGGTTAATTGCGTTGAGGACGTTTGGGAAATCTTCCTTTATCTCACTAAAGACTATGTGTTTTTTTCAAAATGCTTCAGTATTTTTAACTACTCTGTACTGAATACAATGTGCTACCACGTAACATTAATCAAATATGATTGATAATTTTGATGAATTATAATAATGGGAATTTCAAGAAATAGATGAAACATTTTGGGGTTGAAAAGTTCTGACTAATGTTCAAAAGTAAATCCCCTCCTTTATATTTTGGTCCCAGTACAATGAGAATTCGCAACTCTGAATTATGCAAAAGAGCTAATGCTCTTCTTCTGTTTGTGTGCATCGAATAGACAGTCTTAACCAAGGAGATAATGAGTATCTGAGGGCATGGTGCAGTGTAAACAGAAGGAGGAAAAACTAACAGGCTCACTAATCGTGGAGTACATCTTTTTATATGGAAAGCAAGAAAATGTTTCAAAATCATAGAAAGACTGCATCTTGACTAGAGAGGGAAGAATTGCTCCTTTCCTAATATAGGAAGTTAGATTAAGGCCTCTAGGCCCTTCAAAGATAAACACCTTAAAATTCTTGAGTCTTTCATTATTAGAGATATTCCCTCTGGATGCTGCAGTTTAAGGTTTTTAAAGGAAGAGTTATACGTTAGAGCTCCTGAGAAGTCTCCACTTTCATCCATGGGGAGTGTTCTTTTATAATTGTGTCCTATGGAGTTCCATGTGAGGGGAGTTGACCAGATTAATTGTCTTAGTTCTTTCCTCTCAATATTCTTGAGAAATTTAACAAACCTTCATGGACAGCCCACGAGGTCCTCTCCCTACCTCCCCACGAGTCCTCAGACTCCAGCCTTCTCACTTTCCAGTACCCAGAACCACTTCAGAGTGCAGGCCACCACCACTTCTCCTGGCAGCCCCCCATCCCCCTCCTCTCCACCAGCTGGCTAAACTCAGCTCAGGGAGATTGTCCTCAAATGCAAGACTGGTCCTTTCGCTTCCAATCCTTTGAACATTGCCTATAAATTCCTTTGTAACACCACTTCCCTTCCCCTTCATTCCTGCCACCTTCTCAGTGTGACCCTGTTATTCATTCCAGGCCTTTGGTCTTTCAGTACCCATTTCCGGGCACTCTCTCCGCAGCAGCATCTTCCATTTCCTGCACCTGGGTAATCCCTTCTTGTTTGTGAAGTCTCTGCTTAGATGCTGCTTCCTCTAAGTTGCCTTCCCAGAGCCCCCAAATGTGAATCCCCCTCGCATGTCTGCTCCCCTCTCCCTGTAGCAGTGACCACACTATATCACCATTGCCTTTCTGCTTTTCTGAACCCTCTATAGTCTGCAAGCTCCTTAAGGGCAGGACCCCTTGTCTGTCTTGTTCACCATTGTATTCCCAGGGCCAAGCACAGTACCTGGCTTAGAGTAGACACTGAATGTATGCTTATTGAATAAATGAAGGAAGCAGACAGACTGACAGATCCACAGTGGTGCTTTGTGCAGAGCTCCTGTCTTTGAAGAGCTTGTAGTCTGTAGTATTTCTGTACATTGAAAGACTATGTGGAATAACAAAAAGAACACACTTTTAATGAGATCTGGATTTATATCCCAGCATTACAATTTACCAGCTCTGTGAATTTGGATAACTTACCCAACCTTCTTGAGACTTAACACATGAATCAGTATAGTGATAAAAGAGGTCTACTTCATGGGGTTCTTGTAAGTAATAAAATAAGAGACATTAAACATGTACCATAATTGGTACTGGATAATGTTGGCTTCCCTTTTCTCCCAACACACAGCTGTGCTTCCATTTAACATAAATCTCTGCTCACCTTTCCAGTGGACTCAAGATGCTCCTCCCTCACGTGTATGAGCACAAGCTCACACGATTAAAACAATCATATTGAGAAGAGGGTAAGAGAGTTTATATTTATTACAAAACATTCATAAGTATAACACATTAAGAGAATATGTATATATCGAGGATTTATAAACGTTTTAAAGCACTGTGTGTCAGATATCCTATCCTACTGTATAGGATAAGTAAATTTAAAATTAGATTTTAATGGGCAGAGCTCAGTTTTGGTGTGAGCCTCAAATTTTAGCCTGCTATTCAATTTTACAGTGCATTATTTTAAATATTGTTTGTAACTGAATAAACTCCTAAAATTTTAAATTTTGAATGTAAATTTTAAAAGACAATAGAATTGTATTTTTATACTTGGTAATAGTGACATAAATTTTAGATCAAAATTCTTCTCTAAATAATAGTATTTATTCATTTTACTTGACTGTGTAATGATTTAAGAGCTATGCAGAGATTTTTGAACTCCTTCACTGTTATTATTTTTTCAGTGAAAGCACATAACCTAAACTAGTTCACAACAGAATATGCTGAGATAACCTTATTTCCACAAAATTTACAACCCAAGGGCTAGTTTTATATGTTTTCTTTGCCGGCTGGATTGTGGCTAATCGTGGCCAAGTGTTTTGATGCTGTTGGTTTGGCTCTTAAATGAAACTGGATCCTGACAGCAAAGTTCAAGAATTATTGTCAGCTTCTCTGCATAACTTAGAAGCATCTTCAAAGGCATATGTACTATTGCCCTGGCAGACATATATACACGAGTACGGTATAACACCTCCATCCTCCATGCTTGGCAAGTTAACGTGGATGTTCATTTTTATAGCCGCTAACTTATTAGCTGTGGATTACGTTGTCACTCTGTGTGTTACATTTCCAAGCATAAGAAGTGTGAGTGAGTTCTAAGACATGTGAAATGAAGGATCAACTCGCAAAAGCTGGTCTTGAAGGCATCAGAGAGTAGGGATAAAGACTTCATCATGCGGTTCATAGAGCTTGCCAATTCCTTGATTGACAGCTCTCTGTATGGCAAGTCTTGAGGGATTGGGTATTTAAATCTTAATTACAAAAAAGTGTTACAGAATACTAAAAACCAGTCAAGGGAACTGGAAGGCTTGTAATGTAGCATTCTTCTATTAATCTCTTATACAGAATAAATTTGATTGACAAGATCATACAAATAGTGTAAAGGAACTTAGGAAATCAGTACAAAACTGAAGGGAAATTTTTAAACCATGTGCCATAAATGCATCCTGTTTTATAAATTAAAATTGCTCCACAATCATATACACAAAAATAAAGCAGATTAAAATGGGCTTTATTATAAGATACAATCCTAACTGGCTTAAAGCACTAAAATCTCACTAACAAGATTCAAACAAACAAAAATACAATACACATAGCTGCTTTACTTAGGAAAAAAAAAATCACAAGAGCTTATTTTAGGAAAAAAAAAATGGATTCCAAAAGATGGAAATAAAACAACAACTGTAGAGAAAAAAATTTTAAATAAAAATTGAGGTATATTCAAGAACACCAGTGATGCTCTTAGCGTTCTCATCTATGTCATTCCCTTATTAATTCATCAATTCAATAAATACTTATTAAGAGATTACTGCGGTCCAAATCGTTTGGCAAGCGAAAAGAATATGGAGATATTAATGGCAGGGTCAGAGTCCAGTGGGAAAGCGCTCATGAAAACAGGTCATAGCAATGGAATGTCATTCAAGTATAAATAAAAAACCTGGATATCTTCTGTTCCCTCACCCCCATATTCCTTCTCTGCTTTGCATTTTTCCCTGGAGAGGCTGATCTGAATGGACTATATCAATGGGTTTCTTTGCCCTTTGGCTTCTGGTTAAGCTCAGCCAGTGGGGACCCCAGCAGCAGATCAGAGGAAGGGATAAGCATGAGGTGAGGTTTTGAATCCCGCTGCTCCTTCCACATGGGGTTTCCTGCATCTGTGGGCCGGTCACAGCTCCTTTCAGGAAATGTCCTCAAATTATTCTTTTTACTGTGCCATCTGTTTCCCGCCAGGCCCTACTGATACACTGTGGGAACACAGAGGAGAGAATTCTTTGGGGAATCCAGATAGACTTCACAGAAGAAATGGCATTTAAGATGGGTGTTTGAGGAAGAGGAGGAGTTCCTGAAGAGATGGGGGAGAACTTCAAGGTGGCTAGAACATGGGGCAAATGGATAAAGGGAAGAAAGAAATCAAGATACTTTTGGGATGGATTGTGAAGGACCTCGCGTTTCCTATAGAGGCGTTTGGACTTAACCCAAAGGCAACAGGTGACAGGTTATCTTGGTGGGTTGTTAAGTAGAAGGCAGTGTTTCTCAAATCTGATTATTACAGGCATGCTTTTAATAGAAATAGTTTGTGAGGACTTTTTCAGGATTGACTTACCTATTTTTATTATGATATGTACCCTATTATCAGCTTTAACTATATATAAATTCCTTTTGCTTATAATTTTTATACAACTAAAGAACAAAAATTGATTTATATAAGAAATAAAAACAAAACCATATGAATTCTAAAATTCAAATTATCATTAATTTAATGTGAAGGATTATGGTTTGCTAAAATTAATTCAGGAAAAAATGAATTTCTTTCATCATAAGAGAGTTCAACATGCCTATAATAACTCACGTTTTAAGATAATTCGATTCTTCCACTTCTTTCTGTTGCTCAAACTATTGTGCATATTTCATCTGTACCAAATGCTGTGAAGTCATTTGACTTTCATTTGATATAAGTTTCCCTCAAAACTTAGCTGTGTAAACAGCCATTTTATTATGCTGATAGATTCTGTGAGTCAGGAATTCAGACTGGGCTGGGAATGGCTTCTCTTTTTTCCAGGATGTCTGGAGCTCAGCTGAGAAGACCCAAGGGCTGGAGAAAACTCGACATCTTCACTTGGCTATGCTAACTCATAGCGGGACCTCAGCTGAGTGGTTGACTGGAGTTTCAACACATGACTTTCCAGGCAGCCTTGGCTTCCGCCTAGCATGGAACCCTCAGGGCAGTCAGCTTTCTTACATGGCAGCTCAGAGCTCCCAAGTGTCCCACATCACAAAGTAGAGATTGTCTCACATTTTCTGACCTAACTTCAGAAGTCATACAAGGTCATTTCCACTGTATTCTATTGTACAGTGAGGTCACAAGTCTACCCAGAATCAGGGGGAGGAAGCATAGACTTCGTGTCTTAATGGGAGGAATGTCAAAGAAGTTTCAGCCGCATTTGAAAACTACCACAGGCTATGAGAATAACACAAAAACAAACATGGGACACTAAAAAAGTATCTTTTGTTATATATACGGTGATCATCTGGATAATCCAGGATATGCTTATTCCTAGAATAATAACCAAGTTTTTTTCCTTAGGCTCTAAAACTAGCAGTTAAGTTCCAAATCTGAGGACAAATGGGTGGTAAGTGTCTCTCATTTTGGAGGGCTTACTGTTAGGCATTAGATACACTTAAGACTAAGGAAATGGCCAAAAGCCGTTGTTTTCTCCTTTCTCATGGAAAACAGAGTGCCATGAGGTCCCCATGGAGAAACATATAGCACTTGTTACTCTGCCACCAAATTGCACACTGAGCACGGCCAAGGTGGCACTCTGTCGTCTGGACATCTACTTGTCTACTTCACCAGCCAGTTGCAAACTATCCGTCCTGGACAAAGTGCCAATATTGAGCGCCAGTCACATTTTCATAGCAAATAGTAATATCAGATTTGTTAAGGGAAAAAATGCCTTTTAGATGATTTGTAATTTCAGCTGTTGGAAATATTTGATTAGTTGCAAATAAATGATTTTAAATTTCTTATATACTTAGGAGATTTAAGCTTTTGTTGATGTCAAATCCCAAGAATGTGAAGAGATAATCATTTCAAAATCTTATTCCGGGCTGGGGAGGAATGAGGAAGAATAGGGCGTGACTGCTGATGAGTATGGGGTTTCTTTGCGGGCTGATGAAAATGTCTTAAAATTAGATTATGGTTGCACAATTCGTCAGTATTTTAAAAGCCATGGAGTTGCACAATTTAAGTGGTTAAATTATAAGGCATGTGAATTATATCTCAATAAAGATGTTATCCAGGCATGACTAATCTATGAGGTTAGAAGTCAGGATGACAGGAGGCGGTACAGCGCAGGCTCCGATGTTGGATTTCTATCTGGCTGCTGGCAGCATGGATGTTACACTTTATGAAAATCTATCAGGCACTTACAATTTGTGTGCTCTTCCGTATGTATGTTATACTTCAATAAATTTTACTTTCAAAAAATCACACAAAAGAGCCAAAATGGTATTATGTGGCAAGAGGCTGTGGGGTAGACCATTGAGAAGAGGAGATGAAAGCTGTGGACATTCTAGTAAATACTAATAAATGTATAACAAATGGCTCTCCAAAAGAAAAGAAGAATAAAGAAAACAGAACTGGTTTGTAGTTTTTGCCAATTTCTATATCGTGAATTCTCCCACCATGGCTGATCTCAAGCTACCATTTGGTTCTGGGAATAAGACATCTGATCCAACTCAACTTATTCCAATCCCTTTATCCAGTTGTCTGCTGGAGACAGCTCATACTGGCCAATTGTTAAATTTTCAGAAATTTTGTGAGCTGGTTGTTAATCCATTGCTCGACCCATGGCCTGAAACCTGTAGGACACAAGAGGACCTTTGGTCCTCACCTTTCCCTGATTATCTCTTGTTCTCTGGGAAGCACAGGTGAGTGGGGGAATAGGAGTTATGGAAAGGGATGACTGGGTCCTATTTGAGGATGCTGTTGTGGTTCTCTCTTGACTACACTGGTTACTTATCCACTCCCTCAATATGGCAGGAATCCAGTTGATGCGTCTTTAGGGGGACAAAGTGAAGTTCACTTCAGGTCACATGGGTCAAGCAGTATGAGCTAGGAGTGTGAGGAAGGGAGCTCTATGAGAATAGGGTTTTAGCTGGATTAAAATGGACTGAACTGGAAATTATCTGAAAGTAACTGGAAAGGAGGGTTTATCCTAGTACAAATGAACGTGGCAATTGGAGAAATAAACTGTTTCTGGTATAAACTCCTATCAAGTGCAAACTATTTGATAAATCAATTATGCTCATTATGAAATAATTTGAAGTTTATCATTGAAATAAAAACCAAAAAATTAATCTTCTATAGATCTCACAGAAAGATACTCTATGAATAGACTGAAATGGGGAGATGAGTTAGGAAATTATTAAATGTCAGAATTCAAAGTTGAAGATCTGATCTAAGGTTGCAGTAGATTGATGGAAGATGGTAGATGGATGGATGGAACTTGGATGCCAGATTCAAGAGGCAAAGTTACATGATTGGGTGACCAGTTTTTTATGGTGGGTAAGAGACAAAAGGTGTCAAGATTGATTCTTATTTTCCATCTTGGAAGGCTAAATATAGTTTCATGGTTTTTTTTGTTTTTGTTTTTGTGTTTTACGGTACGCGGGCCTCTCACTGTTGTGGCTTCTCCCGTTGCGGAGCACAGGTTCCGGACGCTCAGGCTCAGCGGCCATGACTCACGGGCCCAGCCACTCCGCGGCATGTGGGATCTTCCCAGACCGGGACACGAACCCGTTTCCCTTGCATCGGCAGGCGGACTCTCAACCACTGCGCCACCAGGGAAGCCCCAGTTTCATGGTTTTGAAACTAAGAGTTTTAAAAATTGGCATGAATTTAGAAGACATTATTTTACATGTATGCTGAAGTTGGAAGAGTCCTCTCTGAATAATAAACTAAGATAAAGATGATGAATATGTCTCATAGTGTTACCATTTATTAAGATTCATGCTAATAACCTTGTTTTGCTTGTTTTAGAGCTTTATATAAATGGTATCATATTCAGTTTGGTGCTCTGGGACTTAATTATTCTACTCATTATGTTTCTAAGATTTCTCCACGTTCAGTTGTGTGCTGCTATAGTTCATTCAATCCCACAGACGAGTATTCTATGGAGTGAATATTTCATAATTCAGTTATCTACTCTTTGTTTGATGGGTATTTGTGTTATTTTCAGTTCTGTGTTGTAATTATGTGTGCCACGATACGCATTCTCCTGGCACACATATCAGGGATACAATGAGAAAGAGGACAGGATATTCAAAATGTTTCAATTCTTAAGTTGTGGTGAAATTTTATTAACATAATTTATCATTTACATATATATGTATATTGTTTTGCATCAAATATTACATTTTAAAAGAATAAAATAGGACTATGGAGAAAATAAGTGGAAAGAAGGAATAGGGAATATTGTTTTAGAGAGGAAAGGGCTGCAATTTTAAGTGGGGAGGCCAGAGAAGGCTCATTGGAAGGGGCCATCTGGACAAGACTGGAGGGAGGTGAGAAAGAGGCGATCTGGGGAAAGAGTGTTAAAATACAGACATTATGTCAAAAAGTGAAAAAGAAGACTAACAGCTAGTAAAAGGAATCTTTGGGGAGGAGTGAGGGGCATAGTATCAGTTATAATGGCTGTTTCCATCTTTCCTTTTGAGTTTCTCCCCAGTTGTCCAGTTGGAGCAGCTGCTGCCAACAGGATTTTACAGCATCTAGAAACAGATCTGTTCCCTCGCTTCACCACAGTGAGAAAAATCCCCTTTCCTCTTAGTGTTTGAGAAACACACACACACACACACACACACACACACACACACACACACACACACGGCTTTACTGGACCCTTAAACATAAAAACGGATCCAGTTACAAAGCACAGTTAATTTGTCCTGGCCTCGGTATCACTTCTGTACTGCACGTCAAACCTGTTTGGCAAACTGTACAAGTTCCTCTTTTGAATCGTCTCCTGTTCTAATTTCTATTCCTCCTCCTTTTCCTTCAGGCTTCACCCTCTTCAGGGCTAGGGCAAATAACTAAATTGTGGGCCCACTGCTTAGATAAACAGGCGCTTAGTGAGTTTACAGAGACCTTTCTGAAGAAGGTATCTTTGACCACAAAAACATCAGAAATGTATCTTGGCTTTTCCTCCACATCTCCCCACATCACCTGCCTTGGTAAAGATATTTTTTCCAACCAGTTAACTCTTAAAAGATTGATACTTTAGGGTTTTCAATAAGCCTTACAGGAGATGAGATTTTAAAATAAACTTTAAAGGGGTTACTAAAATCATAATGGCTCCAAGAAAAAAAAGAAAGAAAAGCCAAAGGGTAAGTAATTTTCCATAAAACTGTAAGTGATACAGTTTTGTTTCCTTATAGATGTTAAAAATATCCTCATTATTCTCTTATAGCAATAGTGCTTCTGTTGATAATAAGATAAGGTAAAACGCATGCAGCTCAAAGTCATAATAAGGAGCTCATGCATTTGTTGTTGGTGGAAAACTACTTTTGGCAAGAAACCACCTGCTATGGCAAATATAATCAGTGTATTAAGTGAATAAAATGTAAACTGTATGTAATGTTTCTCAGGCCACACCAGCCTTGGAGAGGATGACCAAGTTGTATCCCACCCAGTGGGATTTCTGAGACCCTCAAGCTCCTGTCTCCCAGCTCCCAAGCTGACTCTTATCTTTGCCATGAAATCTGGGGAACTCAGGATTTCCTCAGCAGCCATGGCAGCCACAGTTGATGTCCTGGTACAGTTCATGACAACAAAGGACTTTGAATATTACTTAAACTCAGCTGATAAGGCAGCAGTAGAGTTTAAGAGGATTGACTCCTATTTTGAAAGAAGTTCTACTGCGGGTAAAATGCTATCAGACAGGATTGCATGCGACTGAGAAATCGTTCGTAAAAGGAAGAGTCAATCAATGTGGCAATTTTCATTGTTGTTTTACCTTTAGAAATGGCCACAGTCACCCCACCCCTCATCAACTACCAGCCTGATCAGTCAGCGGCCATCAACATCGAGGCAAGACCCTCCACCAGCAAAAAGATGACTACTTGCTGAAGGCTCAGATGATGGTTAGCATTTTTTAGCAATAATGTATTTTTTAAATTAAGGCATTACATTGTTTGTTTATACATAATGCTATTGCACACTTAATAGACTACAGTATAGGGTAAGCATAACTTATATGCGCTGGGAATCCAAAAAATGCACGTGTCTCACTTTATTGTGATATTCGCTTGACCGCAATGGTCTGGAACAAAACAAGCAGTATCTCCAAGGTCTGCCTGTAGACTGGGGAACTTCCAACTGTGGGAGAGGGAGGTTGAGATTGGGAGTGGAGACCTGCCTACAACTCCTTCGCTTTTGGGGGCCTGCTGGAATGCCCAGAGGTGCTAAACAAATGCTGCCTTAAATGGGATGGGTGATCTTTCAGCCCCGGGATTTTCACTCACTTACTTTGTGCATCAGTCACCTTAGTCTAAATTATGTGACAGCAAGAAATGGCCCACAAATAAACATGGTGTTATTTCTTGCTCAGGTTACATGTTCATTGTGCTTTGGCTGTGGCTCAACTCCACACATTTGATCAATGATTCAGCAGCTACCTGGGACATGCAGGTCTATGGCAGTGAAAAGAGGGTAGAAGAATTGCTTTAAAGTTTGCATTAAGAATTGGCACCTCGGGGGTTTCCCTGGTGGTGCAGTTGTTGAGAATCTGTCTGCTAATGCAGGGGACACGAATTCAAGCCCTGGTCTGGGAGGATCCCACATGCCGCGGAGCAACTAGGCCCGTGAACCACAACTACTGAGCCTGCGTGTCTGGAGCCTGTGCTCCGCAACAAGAGAGGCCGCGATAGTGAGAGGCCCGCGCACCGCGATGAAGAGTGGCCCCCGCTCGCCACAACTAGCGAAAGCCCTCGCACAGAAACGAAGACCCAACACAGCCAAAAATAAATTAATTAATAAACTCCTACCCCCAACATCTTAAAAAAAAAAAAAAAGAATTGGCACCTGGCCCTCTACTCACATTTCATTGGCCCAAGCAGGTCACAGCATCAAGGCTGATGTCCAAGATGTGACAAGATCTAATTGTACCATGGTGTGGGGCAGCCAATACTGGAGAACAATGATACAGCTTGATATATTACATGAACTTGAGCAAGGCATTTTACCTCTCTGAGCCTCAGCTTTGTCTCATGTATAGGGGATGACAATAGCATTTACCCCTCAGGGATTTTTTAGAAGTTAAAATGAAGTAATGCATTCAAATGCCATGTAAGTGTGAGAGCAAAAAGAATTTAATTGCTACCCCAAGATTGCTCTTTCTCAGATAGTATCATCTCAAAAAACTGTGCAATTTTTCCCTCTTTAATTTTTTATTCACTACAGAAAATAATCGTAAAAATATACATTTTTCAAAAAAGTTATCTGCACATGTAAAAAGGTGTCTTGTCAATATTGACATTTTTCCTTGTTTTACTTTCAAAACAGTTGTGTGATTTAGCTATTAATGTATGAGTCTTCCTACATCTTTTTCCCCCATTCCCTTCCTCCTATAGAAGAGGTTCAGCTGGGATTGCTTGTTGTCTTCTCTTCCTGTTGCCCACCAGGCATGTGGAATGTGGGTTGCAGAATTTGAGACAGTTTCTCAAATGAGGACAGGCAGGTAGAGCCTCAGGGTCAGGAGGAAAGGAGAGGGTGGAATGATGAGAACCTTCCTTGTCATCAGAAAGGTAAGATGTTTTTCTCTTGGGAAAGGAAAGAAAAGCCTCTGGGGGCTGGGATTCTGGAGTCTACATGTAGGGAGGAGTTTTTCCTGGGGATTTTAGGAAAGGAAAATACAGAGATGTGGAACGTAAGGGATCGGAATTACTTAAGATTATGTTTGGCTGCAAGCAAAGAAAAAACTCTGAATAACAGTAGCTTACATAAAATAGAAGATTGTTCCTCGATCACTTTAAAAAGTCCAAATGTAGGTAGTTCTTCGCCTTCATGGAAGTTCAAGGACTTGGGATCCTTTTCCTGTGCCATCAGCCTTAGTGTGCTCTTCCATGGTCTAAAATAGGTGTTTCATTTCCAGCCAAATCATCTGTATGATTGCCCGCATAAAGGAGGAGGGAACACAAAAGGCCTGCCGACATTGTTCAAGGAAATTTCCCAGGAGTTATACCCAACATTTGTACTTAGTCACATGGCCACACCTGGGAAACATTTGATTTTATTCTAGGTGTCCAGCCCAATCAGGAGTTCCACTTCTAATGAAGAAGAGGAAAATGCATAGTGGGAGGGAAGAGTAGCAGCCATCCCGTAGAGAAAGGAAAGAGAATTTTAAGGTGGTGTTGTGGATTGTGTATTTCAATATTTTTAACAGTCCTTGAGATATGAAGTGAAGAATATGAGTTATTTTGAAATAAAGTCTTAGTTTCTGTATTGTATGTCATTGTCTGCGACCTAGATTTGAGGTTGAACCACATGAGCTACGGCTCAGTGCTCACTTGGCCACGATAGTCACCACTAAGTTTGTGATTCCGGTTACCATGAATGGGCTCCTCCCACTGAAATGCCTTCTTGTTCCCATCTATATAACCATCTGAGACAGGAAAGGACTTTTACACCATCATTATTCCAATTTATTGGAATCCCCAATGGACGGTCTTGCTCTCTTGTTCTTACACACTGTGGAGTCATATGTATATATCATATTTACTCTTTCACTTTCTTTTATTCTTACACTCCTTTTTGCAAACATGGGACAAACTCTCTTGGAACTAGTTCAAACGGTATCACACAAGTATCATGGTCAAAGCATTTCTCTCCTAAGGACTTCAGAGTTCCAGGACAAAGCCAGGGACCTTTGGACTCTTTCCTTTGTCAAGATGTGGTTTCAGCCTCTAAGAGAATTTGGGAAATATCCTGTGGCTTTACTGCTCTTACATAAGACTGTGAACACTGAAGTCCTGGGAACTACACCCCTGGCCACCTTGTAGTCTTCATTTTCATTTTTTGCCAAGTACTACATTAGGATTTTTATGCTAATTTGCCATCCTCTATGGTGGTTTTGGAAAGCCCAAGTCCCAGAAATAAGTATACAGATTAACTGTTCACTTTCCTTTTCTCTCAGCATGTCAGTTATAAACGTATTATAATTTTTATTATTAAAACAATACAGGCTCATTGTAGAAAATTTGTAAAAGTATAAAGAAGGGAAAAAAAACCCACTCATAATCTAACCACCTTAACCATGTTCACTGGACTCTTCCTGTTTCTATGAGTTTATATGTGTACACGTGTGTGTGTGTGTTTTAAGCAAAATTGAAAATATTCTACAAACTTACGTTGCTTATGTGTTCTGTTTTCCAGTGAACTCGAGCACTTTCCATCCATAAATATTCTTTGAAGGTATGGTTTTTAATCGCTGCATAGAACTTAGTTGTATATACCATGAAAAATTCACTTCAGTAGGGATTTCAGTGAAGTTTTTTGTTGTTTACTTTTTAAAGGTGAAATGGCTTTGACACTAACATGGCAAAGCCAAAATTAGTAGTCAGAACTACAACTCTTATTTCAGAGTGTATTTATTTATTTTTAATATTTTTTGAAGTTTATTTATTTATTTATTTTTAATTTATTTTTGGCTGTGTTAGGTCTTCGTTGCTGTACGCAGGCTTTCTCTAGTTGCAGAGAGCAGGGGCTACTCTTCATTGTGGTGCACGGGCCTCTCATTGCAGTGGCTTCTCTTGTTGTGGAGCACAGGCTCTAGGCACATAGGCTTCAGTAGTTGTGGCTTGTGGGCTCTAGAGCACAGGCTCAGTAGTTGTGGCGCACGGGCTTAGTTGTTCTGAGACATGTGGGATCTTCCTGGACCAGGGCTCGAACTTGTGTCCCCTGCATTGGCAGGTGGATTCTTAACCACTGCGCCACCAGAGAAGTCCTCGGAGTGTATTTAATGACTATAAGCTTCTGGAGGTTAGGGACCATGCTTGTTTACCTTAGCTGGTCTCTAAAGAGCGCCCCCAACAAACCATACCTTCCTGCCTTCAGCATCTTGGTAGTGAATCCAAGCTTGTCCTGTGTAGCCAATAAAATTCAGTGAAAGTGACTCTGTATAACTTCTGAGGCTAGGTCACAAGAAGGTTTGCAGTGTCTACCTTGGTCTTTTTGTGCTCTGGAGGAAATTTATGTCTGACTACATGGGGCTGCCTGGCTGTAAGGAAGCCCAACTTGGCTACATGCATAGGCCACATGGTGAGAAAGACAGAGATTTTGAGAGAGAAACAGACAGACAGACATACAGGTAGACAGACAGACTTGGCCAGTTCCAGCTGTTCCAGGCATCCAAGGTGTGAGCGAACAAATACCTTGTACTGGTCTGGTATGTCCAGACCAGTAAAGCCTTCATGTGACTTCAGCTCCAACCACCATCTGATTGAAACTATGTGAAAGACCTGCCTGACAACTGCCCAGCTGAGCCCAGTCAACCCACTGAACTATGAGACATCGTAATGAATTATAGTATTAAGGTGTTAAGTTTGGGGGTGGTTTGTTATACAGTAATAGATAATCAAAACGCTGTTATGTTAGCTACTATATCTTCAGCCCCTAGCAGGAGCTGGCATACTTGGTATACTCTAGATAATTGGAAAATACTTGCTAAGTAAGTAAATAAACTTACAAGATTACTTGCACACAAATTCACACACACACGTTTGTGTGTGCATAATTGCGAGATTTCCTTATAATTAGAATGCTAAAAAAATGAGTCCCTTTTTATTTTATTTTTTCAGCCCCATTTCTCACTGGACTGGCTCAGTGAAGATTGATTTGCTATTTGTAAAACAGAGTAAAGGCAAATGTCATAAATGGCTGATTGAAAATTTCCTTTCAGAATCACTTGTTTATGTGGTTTGGGAAACTTGTTTTTTAATAAGTACAATTTGGTTTTGCTTTGAAACTCCAAAATTAAAAAGAATTGAACATCCACATGGTGTGGAGACGGTGTCGTGTCTTTGCTCGTGTTTCTGTCACAGCTCAGGGAGGACGGGTGAGGTGGGACAGCAGAGGTCTCATGAAGCCTGTGCAACTATGGCAGGTGCTTAGACAGGGACATTGAACACGGGAAAAGGTGTGGTTTTTGGTGGTTTCTGGAACTTGAAGGAAGAAGGACAGAACTAGAATTGTTTTTAAATATTCTTTGCCCAACCCTACTCTTTACCCTCCTGTGGCCAAAGATGGGTTTTAGAAAAAGAGCCAAGAAAAGAAGGGTGGAGGAGGAGAGATGTAGAGAGATGAGAACAGGACGCTCTCTTGCAGCTTGTAGTTGCTCCAAGGAAGAAACCATTGCAGGCATCACACGACAAGCCAAGCACTGGTTCCTCTTTTCTCGCACTCCTCCCCTCCCCCATCACCAAAGTACAGGATCCACTCCTCGTGAGGATTGGCAGAATAAGGCAGGACATTAGCCTTCCCACGAGTTGTAGAAAAGAACCAGGACTCTGGATGAGGGACAGGAGTGTGTTTCTGCTGTGTCCTGAGCCAGGTGTCATAGGGACAAATTTGCAGGTGTGGCAATCAGGGTTTTGGTATTTCTGAAATGTGAAGAGGCAAACACAGAGCAAATACTCAACAAATCTTTTTTCCCTCTTGTTAGCGTTCAGAGTGTGGCACCCAAGAGCCTTGGCATGCAAGTAGTCAAACCCCACAATGTCCAAGGAGGTGATCTGCAAGTATGAAGTATTGAAAATAAGGAGCATCCTGTGCTATCGGATATCAAAGGCCCTCTGGATGTTTGAATGGGCCCTGTCATGTTGTAGAGGGCATCCCTTCCACCTTGAACTTGTGCTATCTCGCTCCAAACACTTAAAAACGTGCCAAGAATAAACCAACCTTAGAACTCCTACAACGTATTCCCAGGACTGCAAATTTTATCTGAAGGAAAATCTTAGTGGAAATTACCAGCACCCCCTTGAGACTTCTGTATGTGTTTCGACATGAAACACACTGAAAAAGTGAACCTACTGAGGTTGCCGCCAAGTTTCTAATTCACAAAGGGACGTGCTTTTCTCAAGATTCTCGTGGAGGCCTGGCTGCTTGCTGTGTACAATTGGAGATACCTCGAGAGGTTTCTTCTCACTTTAAATGTTTTCTAACCAACCTCATTCTGACGTTTGCTTTGATCAGATTATCTACTCTGCTCAGATTATCTACTTTAAACAGACAACTCTCTTCTCTCTTCTCCAGGGAAATGTGGGTGCTGAGTGGCTTTCTGTGGTATGTGCTACTTGGTCTCACCCGGGAGCAGAGACGATTTTGCCTTCTGCACCTCCAAAAAGCTTCTTTGATAAGGTGATTTCAGTTTCTTACTTAAATAGTGAACCATCCAGCTTATTATCACTTCTAGTTTGTTTTTAAATAAATATATTTTTTTATCACACCCACTAAATTCATCCAAAGAATGTCCAATTTCTCCTTAAGCAAATTAGAAAAGCTACCCAGAGTATTAGCTCCAGGAAGGCTGAGAATTGTGGTCAGATGCAATGATACCACACCCGTTCAGGGGTCTTGTACCTTAGTCCCACAAGGTCAGAATAGTCAGCTATGAGGCAACCTGTGGAGTCTTATTGCATAAATGAGCCAGATCATGTCCGGCTAATTCTGAAAGATCAAACTCAGCAGGCTCATGGGTGAAACAGTGAACCAACTTAAACAAATTATTTACAATGAATGAAGTGCTAGGTCAAACCACAGGGCAGCTGCTACTAATTGGGATATTCCATCATCCACAGGATATTTATTGATATTAAGCCAAATATTAGTGTTCCTTCAAGCATAGCTTGAGAAGTGCTGAATTAGACAATGTGGATTGAAACGGTTTCACTGGATTATCTCTACTTCAGGATTCAGACATGTATCACCTCCTCCAGGGAGCCCTGCCTGACTCCACAACCGTTTGCCTCTATTGTACCACTCACTCTGGAATGCATTATTCAAGTTCCCTGTCTGCTCCCCGTGGGACTATGTGCTCTTCAAATGTATTAACCACAAGTCTGGCTTTGAGGAGTTAATGAATGAGTAAATGGATGGATGAGTGCAGTGTCCAATGGCTGTCATGTTAGAATAGTGTTGTACACAACGAGTAGCTGTAGAACACAGGACTTTCCTCCAGTAACAGTGATAGTATCATCCATCTCGCATGGTTGTAGAGGACACAAAAAATGAGATAAGCAATATGATTTTATTTAACAAGCTTATAACTGAGTTCCACTTGGAGCTAAACACTGGAAAAACATTCCAAGTCCTTAAGAAAATGATATTGTTTCCATTTATATCATAACAGAATTTGGTTGGCCACTGGCTCTAACTGTACATACACCACTAGGCAGGGCATGTTTTCACTGTTCTCAAAAATCCTGTTTTTGGATTTTCCAGCAAGGACTTCACATTTCCTCATAGTTTACTGCTACTTCTACTTTGTAGTGCTATAACGATATGGATGGTCCCTTAGGGAATCTGAACTGTAAGCGTTTTGATACACAACTTTATGATCCTGCTTGGTTTAATTTGGACATGGTCCAGGAAAAAGAAAACAGAAAAAAAAAAAAACTTCACAGATTTGTTTTTTAATAGTGAAATATAATCCCTTAAGGATACAATGCCATTTAATTTTAATTCTTATTTTTATTATGCTTGGTGTGTTCCAAATAATCAGAGTGTACTTTGGGTGTGGAAAACAAGTTTGATAAAAATCTGAATTTATGTTTGCTTGGCAACTGGATACCAAAGAGAAATGTAAGAAATCTTTTCAAGATTGGAGACTATTTAGATTTTTTTAAAGTATGTGTTATGTAAGTTGATGTTTACATGGCTTTGAAATGGTACATGCACTAATATATGACTGACAGGAAAAGTCAGGGGATAAAAGGCATCTTCACTAAGGAATGGCTAAATTTGGGAATTATCAAGAGTAGAGCAGATAGATAATTCACTAAGTTGTTGCATGGAATAAACTTACTATAGTAAAAACCCCATCTACTTTGAGAACATTCCTATATTTTTCAAAATAAGTCATGACATCATTTTGTACAATGGATGAGTTTTTTTTTCTGTGGTCATGGTTCCATAATTTGTAAAACTTAAAAAATATTTAACCTTCTAGTTGGAATCTTTGTTTTTGTAGTTCTTTTCTAGAGTGCAATAACATTAAATTGCTTTGGGTTGAGTGTTTTAAATTCCAAGAGATATGGCTCCCAAAGGCACTCAGATAAACAGGCAGAATGACAGAGACATAGTCCTCCGACAGCTATCTAAGTCAAATAATGGATTGTATGTGATTACAGACTGGATTGTGGTTTTTAACTAACGAAAAAGTTGGCTTTCAAAAACTTTGAGGTTGGGACTTCCCTGGTGGCACAGTGGTTAAGAATCTGCCTGCCAACGCAAGGGACACAGATTTGAACCCTGGTCCGGGAAGATCCCACATGCCGCAGAGCAACTAAGCCCATGCACAACAACTACTGAGCCTGAGTTCTAGAGCCCACATGCCACAACTACTGAGCCTCTGTGCTGCAACTACTGAAGCCTGCACGCCTAGAGCCCATGCTCTGCAACAAGAGAAGCCCCCGCTTCCCGCAACTAGAGAAAGCCCGCGAGCAGCAATGAAGACCCAACGCAGCCAAAAAATTAAAAACAAAAAACTTTGAGGTTTAGGTCTCAGACCCTCATTTTCATAGAAACTCTGATATAAATATAAATAAAAGCCCCTGGTATAAGTTCTGAAGCCACTCCATTGGGCCAGTTTAATATGCATGGTTGCTGGAAGGGTAACCCCATATCTGCAGTTGGGGAGTTTGTCTCACTGGTGAGTGTACCTGAAGGGCTGCCTGTGGAATCAGTGCTGGGTGGTGTCAGTGGTCCCCCTGTCCTGAGGCTGAAGCCCTGCGAAGGGAGCTACAGACCTTAATGTGGAGGATAATTAAGCTTTGATGCTGGCAAAGGTCCCAAAGACAGGGACGGTTTCAGGAAAAAGGGGAGGCTTGGGGTGTATCGCCACACTGTGGTGGTGGTTGAAGCTTTTTCAGCAACACATGGGAGGACTCTGGTGTCTGAGGAGACAGCTCGTGGGCAGATGCTTCAAGAGCATAGAGAGGGCAGGTGTGACTGGGCTGCGTGTCTTTTATAAATCGTGTGTATAAATCATGATGTTGTAGTTACCATGGCTGTGTAACAACCTCCAAGCATAGTGGTAGTGGCATTAAAAAGAACTTTAGTAATGTTAATGGATTTTTTGGACAAGGCACAGTGAAGGCAGCTTGTTTCTGTGAGGTCTGGGGTCTCATCCAGAAGACTGGAAGGCTGGGGGCCAGAATCATCCGAATGCTGCTTCACTCACATGTCTGGTGGTTGACTTGGTTATTGGCTGAGGCTCTTTCTAGGGCTGTCAGCTGGAAGAGCTACAAGTGACTCCTCCGTGTAGCCTGGGCCACCAGGTGGAGAGAAAGCCCAGGCTATTATTTTGCTTAAAATAAGTTTTATTTTATTATTTTACTAAAATTACTATTATTATTTTTTTGTTTTGAATCTTATTTATTTTTTCATACAGCAGGCTCTTATTAGTTATCTATTTTATACATATTAGTGTATACATGTCAATCCCAATCTCCCAATTCATCACACCATCACCCCCCCCACCACTTTCCCCCCTTGGTGTCCATACATTTCTTGTCTGCATCTGTGTCTCAATTTCTACCCTGCAAACTGGTTCACCTCTACCATTTTTCTAGATTCCACATATATGTGTTAATATACGATATTTATTTTTCTCTTTCTGACTTACTTCACACTGTATGAAGGTCTCTAGATCCATCCACGTCTCTACAAATGACCCAATTTCGCTCCTTTTTATGGTTGAGTAATATTCCATTGTATATATGTACCACATCTTCATTATCCATTCATCTCTCGATGGGCATTTAGGTTGCTTCCATGAACTGGCTATTGTGAATAGTGCTTCAATGAACATAAGTGCATGTGTCTTTTTGAATTATGGTTTTCTCTGGATATATGCCCAGTAGTGGGATTACTGGGTCATATGGTAATTCTATTTTTAGTTTTTAAAGGAACCTCCATACTGTTCTCCAGAGTGGCTGTAGCAATTTACATTCCCACCAACAGTGCAAGAGGGTTCCCTTTTCTCCACACCCTCTCCAGCATTTGTTGTTTGTAGATTTTCTGATGATGCCCATTCTAACTGGTGTGAGGTGATACCTCATTGTAGTTTCGATTTGCATTTCTCTAATAATTAGTGATGTTGAGCAGCTTTCATGTGCTTCTTGGCCATCTGTATATAATCTTTGGAGAAATGTCTATTTAGATCTTCTGCCCAGATTTTGATTAGGTTGTTGTTTTCTTAATATTGAACTGCATGAGCTGTTCATATATTTTGGAGATTAATCCTTTGTCCATTGATTCATTTGTAAATATTTTCTCCCATTCTGAGGGTTGTCTTTTGGTCTTGTTTATGGTTTCCTTTGCTGTGCAAAATGTTTTAAGTTTCATTAGGTCCCATTTGTTTATTTTTGGTTTTATTTCCATTACTCTAGGAGGTGGATCAAAAAAGATCTTGCTGTGATTTTTGTCAAGGAGTGTTCGTCCTATGTTTTCCTCTAAGAATTTTATAGAGTCCGGTCTTACATTTAGGTCTCTAATCCATTTTGAGTTTATTCTTGTGTATGGTGTTAGGGAGTGCTCTAATTTCATTCTTTTACATGTAGCTGTCCAGTTTTCCCAGCACCACTTATTGAAGAGACTGTCTTCTCTCCATTATATATCCTTGCCTCCTTTGTCATAGATTAGTTGACCATAGGTGCATGGGTTTGTCTCTGGCCTTTCTATCCTGTTGCATTGATCTATATTTCTGTTTTTGTGCCAGTACCATATTGTCTTGATTACTGTTGCTTTGTAGTATAGTCTGAAGTCAGGGAGTCTGATTCCTCCAGCTCCGTTTTTTTTCCCTCAAGACTGCTTTGGCTATTTGGGTCTTTTGTGTCTCCATACAAATTTTAATATTTTTTGTTCTGCATACAGGTCTTTTGTCTCCCTAGCTAGGTTTATTCCTAGGTATTTTATTCTTTTTGTTGCAATGGTAGATGGGGTGTTTCCTTAATTTCTCTTTCAGATTTTTCATTATTAGTGTATAGAGATGCAAGAGATTTCTGTGCATTAATTTTGTATCCTGCAACTTTGCTAAATTCATTGATTATCTCTAGTAGTTTTCTAGTGGCATCTTTAGGATTCTCTATGTATAGTATCATGTCATCTGCAAATAGTGACAGTTTTACTGCTTCTTTTCCAATTTGTATTCCTTTAATTTCTTTTTCTTCTCTGATTGCCGTGGCTTGGACTTCCAAAACTATGTTGAATAATAGTGGTAAGAGTGGACATCCTTGTCTTTTTCCTGATCTTAGAGGAAATGCTTTCTGTTTTCCACCATTGAGAATGATGTTTTCTGTGGGTTTGTTGTATATGCCCTTTATGGTGTTGAGGCATGTTCCTTCAATGCCCACTTTCTGGAGAGTTTTTATCATAAATGGGTGTTGAATTTTGTCAAAAGCTTTTTCTGCATCTCCTGAGATGATCATATGGTTTTTCTTCTTCAATTTGTTGATATGGTGTATCGCATTGATTGATTTGCATATATTGAAGAATGGATGCATCCTTGGGATAAATCCCACTTGGTCATGGTGTATGATACCTTTAATGTGTTGTTGGATTATGTTTCCTAGTATTTTTTTGAGGATTTTTGTATCTATATTCATGAGTGATATTGGTCTGTAATTTTCTTTTTCTGTAGTATCTCTGTCTGTTTTTGGTATCAGGGTGATGGTGGCCTCATAGCATGAGTTAGGGAGTGTTCCTTCCTCTACAATTTTTTGGAAGAGTTTGAGAAGGATGGGTGTTAGCTCTTCTCTAAATGTTTGATAGAATTCACCTGTGAAGCCATCTGGTCCTGGACTTTTGCTTGTTGGAAGATTTTTTTTTTTTTTGCGGTACGCGGGCCTCTCACTGTTGTGGCCTCTCCCGTTGCAGAGCACAGGCTCTGGACGTGCAGACTCAGTGGCCATGGCTCACAGGCCCAGCCGCTTCGCAGCATGTGGGATCTCCCCAGACCGGGGCACGAACCCGTGTCCCTTGCATCAGCAGGCGGACTCTCAACCACTGCACCACCAGGGAAGCCCTGTTGGAAGATTTTTAATCACAGTTTCAATTTCATCAATTTCATTACTTATGATTGGTCTGTGCATATTTTCTATTTCTTCCTGTTTCAGTCTTAGATGGTTATACCTTTCTAAGAATTTGTCCATTTCTTCTAGGTTGTCCATTTTTTGGCATAGAGTTGCTTGTAGTAGTCTCTTAGGATGCTTTGTATTTCTGCGGTGTCTGTTGTAACTTCTCTTTTTCATTCTAATTTTATTGACTTGATGAGTCTGGCTAAAGGTTTATCAATTTTCTTTATTTTCTCAAAGAACCAACTTTTAGTTTTATTGATCTTTGCTATTGTTTTCTTTGTTTCTATGTCATTTATTTCTGCTCTGATCTTTATGATTTCTTTCCTTCTACTAACTTTGGGTTTTGTTTGTCCTTCTTTCTCTGGTTCTTTTAGGTATAAGATTAGATTGTTTATTTGAGATGTTTGTTGTTTCTTGAGGTAGGATTTTATTGCTATAAACTTCCCTCTTAGAACTGCTTTTGCTGCATCCCATAGGTTTTGGATCATCATATTTTCATTGTTATTTGTCTTTAGGTTTTTTTGAGTTCCTCTTTGATTTCTTCAGTGGTCTCTAGATTAGTTAGTAACGTATTGTTTAGCCTCCATGTGTTTGTGTTTTTTATGTTTTTTTCTCTGTAATTGATTCTAATTTCATAATGTTGTGGTCAGAAAAGATGCTTGATATGGTTTCGATTTTCTTAAATTTACTGAGGCTTGATTTATGACCCAAGATGTGATTTATCCTGGAGAATGTTCCATGCACACTTGAGAAGAAAGTGTAATCTGATGTTTTTGGATGGAATGTCCTATAAATATTGTTTAAATCTATCTGGTCTATTGTGTCATGGAAAGCTTGTGTTTCCTTATTCATGTTCCGTTTGGATGATCTGTCCATTGGTGTAAGTGAGGTGTTAAAGTCCCCCACTATTATTGTGTTACTGTCGATTTCCTCTGTTATAGCTGTTAGCAGTTGCCTTATGTATTGAGGTGCTCCTATGTTTGGTGCATACATATTTATAATTTTTGTATCTTCTTCTTGGATTGATCCCTTGATCATTATGTAGTGTCCTTCCTTGTCTCTTGCAACATTCTTTATTTTAAAGTCTATTTTATCTGATATGAGTATTGCCATGCCAGTTTTCTTTTGATTTCCATTTGCATGGAATATCTTTTTCCATCCCCTCACTTTCAGTCTGTATGTGTCCCTCGATCTGAAGTGGGTCTCTTGTAGACAGCCTATGGGTCTTGTTTTTGTATCCATTCAGCAAGCCTGTGTCCTTTGGTTGGAGCATTTCATCCATTCACTTTTAAGGTAATTATGGATATGTATGTTTCCATTACCATTTTCTTAATTGTTTTGGGTTTGTTTTTGTAGGTCCTTTTCTTCTCTTGTGTTTCCCACTTAGAGAAGTTCCTTTAGCATGTGTTGTAGAGCTGGTTTGTTGGTGTTGAATTCTCTTAGCTTTTGCTTGTCTGTAAAGCTTTTGTTTTCTCCATCAAATCTGATTGAGATCCTTGCTGGGTAGAGTAATCTTGGTTGTAGGTTCTTCCCTTTCATCACTTTAAATATGTCATGCCACTCCCTTCTGGCTTGTAGAGTTTCTGCTGAGAAATCAGCTGTGAACCTTTTGGGACTTCCCTTGTATGTTATTTGTAGTTTTTCCCTTGCTGCTTTCAATACTTTTTCTTTGTCTTTAATTTTTGCCAATTTGATTATTATGTGTCTCAGCATGTTTCTCCCTGGGTTTATCCTGTATGAGACTCTCTGCACTTCCTGGACTTAGGTGGCTATTTCCTTTCCCATGTTAAGGGAGTTTTCGACTATAATCTCTTCAATATTTTCTGGGTTGTTTTCTCTCCCTCTTCTCCTTCTGGGACCCATATAATGCAAAATTGTTGTGTTTAATGTTGTCCCAGAGGTCTCTTAGGCTGTCTTCATTTCTTTTCATTCTTTTTTCTTTATTCTGTTCTGTAGCAGAGAATTCCACCATTCTGACTTCCAGGTCATTTATCCATTCTTCTGCCTCAGTTATTCTGCTACTGATTCTTTCTAGTGTATTTTTCATTTCAGTTATTGTATTGTTTACCTCTGTTTGTTCTTTAATTCTTCTTGGTCTTTGTCAAACATTTCTTGCATCTTCTCTATCAGGTTTTCTTTTTTTTTTATTCCACCACGGAGTAAACAAGTAGGTGTCCCTCAGGCAGGATTATTTATGGGCTCACCCTACACTTCATAAAGTTTACGTGCAGACTCAACCACATGTGTGAGGAACATGTATCTTCTCAAGAAGTGCAAACTGGACACCACTTGAAGCCCCTTGGCCATCACCAAACCCTCTCAGAGGCCTTGGGAAGGAATTTTTTCCAACGGGACCAGGACACACTTGATTCCTTCCAGGGAAAGGGAGGGGAGGTGAAGAGAGCTACTTTTGGAGATGACCACTGCAAATATTTGGATTCAGGCAGGATGGAGGGCTTATGTCTCAACATTTCAAAGGAGCCAAAGAATATTTTCTGTGGACCAGAGAAGTGAGTCACTTGGGTGGGTGAGTCAATGTGAGTTTATCACTGGCTCTGTCTAATAAGGTCCTAAAGGAGTGAAGGACCAGAAGCCAGGTGTTGGAGTTGATACCAGAATAATGAAGGGCTACAGAGCACCCACGACTAGGGTGATCCACCATCCTTGTTTTTTTCCAGAACTGAGGGGTTTCCCAGGACATGGGCCTTTCAGTGCTGAAACAAGGACACTACCTAACAAACTGGAATGGTTGGTCACCCTACCCTTGACAACCCATAATAAGATGTATCTGCTCAACTGAGACAAAGGAATCCCAGGGGAGGCATCCAAGGAGAGAACCTACAGGAGACCTATGAAGGTGTCCCTGAAAGAAAGACTCACTTATAAACATTTTAAATATTTAAACAAAGCCAGTTCATGAAGGACATTTCCTAGTCCTTTTTCATTTCTCTCTCTTCTGGCTGTTGCTGTAAACCAGAAACTGGCTGGCAAGCTGTGGGGAGAGCACCAGGAGGGAGGAAAGAAAGCACAAGGTGGAGACATGGAGAATAAGCCACCCACAGAGAAGCAGCCCAAGCAAGGGAGCAGGAAAAGGTTTAGTGCTAAATCAGTTCTAGTTTCTGATTATGTAAGATATTCACATTACTGAATTTAACTCTGTTTGTTACTGAAGTGACTGCAGGATGTTCTTGTCCTGATATAGATGCCTGAGAATGTCTAGGAAAGTCGTGGGGTGTGCCTGAGTATGACAGGCACTTCCCTTTCAGGGACAAGGGAAGGTCAACTCCACTGAACACATGTGTAGTGGGAGTGGATCATAAAAACAGAGGTGCTGTGATTTCATCATGGATCATATTTGTTCAATATCTGTTACACTTGAAATTACATGACAAATTGAATGTCAAAGAAATAATTTGTCAATTCTCTGTTTGACTGTTCTCCCTAACCCAATCTCCTAATGACTACAGATACCAATGCAATTCCATTTCAACCAAAACTCTTCTCCCTTCTGCACTTACAGCAGTTCTACAGAGGAAAAACCAGGAGAACAAAGTATTCTAGAAGCCAGGTGAAAAAATCTGTAGGAAGGAAAGAGTGAACAATCCTATCAAATGCAGATAATCAAGGAAGATGAAGACTGAGAATGAATCATTGGATTTAGTAACATGTAAGTTACTGGTGAGCTTGATAAGAACAAATTTGGGGGAGTAATGTTTACAAAATCTCAATTAGAGTAGGTTCAACAGATAACAGAAGGAGCTCAATTGGAGGCAGCAAGTATAGACAGCTCTTTCAAGTTTTGTTGTTGTTGTTGTTAAGGGAAGGAGAAGAATGGGAAATAGCTAGAGAGAGAAATAGGATGAAGAGAGTTTTTAATCAGTGAATATAGAAATAAAAGTTTGTAGGATGATTCCAGTAGAGAGGAAGAAATGGATGAAACAGGAGAGAGAGGAAGAATTGCTGGAGCAATGGCTTGAGTAAGTAGGTTAGAGGGGATGGGTTCTAGCACATCATTGGAGGGGTTGGTCTTTAGGAACATGGAAGGCTCAACTGTACTGCAAGAAACAAAGTGAAGCACAAGCACCCATTCAGTTGTGTGGGTAGATGTGAAGGGGCTCTTCTGCTTGCTATAGTTTTCTTAGTTACATAGGAGGCAAAGTCATCATCTGAGAATGAGGGTGGAGGAGGTATTGGAGTTTGAGGAGAGAGAAGGTAAACATAGTCACTTAGGAGAGTAGAAGAGTAAGTGATCCAGGGAAATGCAATATAATTGCTGGATAGTTTAATCACCCACATAATATTGGTGATCATGAATCTAGATTGATGTCATCAGTGGATTTTTCTCTAGGCCTGTTCATCTGTGTGTGTGTGTGTAGGCACAGAGGAGTCAGAATGTTGAATTTAACCAGGACGGGGCTTTATCCTAGAGAGTGTGATGAAGCAAGAGCAAGGCAAAGATGTTGGGGACAGATTTACAGGGTGATTATAATAAATGACGATGGAAGGGAAAGTGAGTGAGGATACAAGGAGAACCAGTAAAAGTTGTAGGATCAATGGATTGGAGGCGTTTGTGGAGTTGAGAGATTGTTGGAATTGGGGTATAGGAAGTGAACTGGAGGAAAAAAGTGTAGTTATTGGCCAGAAAGTAAGCTGTTTAGAACTGAGATTGTGGAGGGTTTGTAGTTATTGATATAAATTCAAGGCTACATCCCTGGGAATGAGTGGCCAGGGTGAAGGGGAGGACAAGATCATTGAAAGAAGGGAGGGCAAGGAATTGAGAGGACAGACATGGAAAGGCATCACCTATTGGATATTGAACTCATTGAGAAGTATGAGAGGAGTAAAATTAGAAAGAGTGAATCTTAAACTATCTTCAAAGAATAACAAGGGGTAACCAAGTAATGGTGTGGGGCAGTGGTGGGGTAGGGCTTGGGTAGATGACTTCAAAGAACCCAGTCAACTCTAGAATGACACACAGGTCTAGCTTAAAATGTTCTCCTAGTTGTTCCATGTAGTCAAGTGGACAATGAGGGAACATGTTTTATGCTAGTATTCTTACTCTCATCATCATTTTTCTGTTTCAGCTGAGTACATGAGTATTATAACAGAGAGAGGAAAGAATTTGGAGTAATGATAATTCCGTTGCTTTAATACAGCTAATTAATGAATTTCAAAGTGTGGGCTGGAATTCCTCAAGAACTTTTTCAGGTCATAACTTTTCGCTTAATGATACTAAGATGTCACTTGCCGTTTTCCCTTTTTGTCTCATGAATGTACAGTGGGGTTTTCCAGAGACTATGTGATGTATGAGAGCACAATAGATTGAGTTCAGAAGCAGACATGAGAATCCAATTGTCTTCTATTAAGCTAGAAATTAAAGAAATTTCAAAAAATGTAAGACAACACCATTTTGGGGACTATTTTTTTTTGTTTTGGAAAATTTAGGATTTTTTCTCCATAAAAATTGTTATTTATGTTAACCTGTAACGGGCTTTTTTTTTTTCATTTTATTTATTTAAAAATTCACCAATTTATTAAACAGATTTACTGATTATCTACTGTATAATACATGTTGAACATCCTGAGATAATTTGTACAGCTCATTGGCTGATAGAGAAAACAGACACAGAAACAAATAAAGCTCAAAGTTATAATACTATGATAACTCTATGTGTATAACTACATTTCCCACTTTCTGTTTCTGCTTGCCAGAATGCTCCTCACCTCCATCTTCTCATAGCTGATTCTTTATCATTTGAGGTCTCAGAGAAAATATCCCCTCCTCAGGAAGAATTTTCCCCATTTTATCAGATAAATTATTTGAAGTATCCTACAGCCAGCCCCCTCCATAAACATATCTGAAGACACTAACCAATAGAATATGCCAAACGTGTGGGATATAGATGATTGTGTGATTCTCTTACATAAGACTGCAGTGCTCATTTTTCTGGAGGTGCTTGCTGTCTCCTTTGCTGGCTTTGAGGAAGCAAGTGGCCATGCTGGAGAACCCCATGTGGTGAGAAACTACAGGTGCCTCAAGGAGCTGAGGGTGGCCCTCAACCCACAGCCAGCAAGAAACTGTGTTCTGCCAACAACCTGAGTGAGTTCGGAAGCATATCCTTCCCCAGCAGAACCTCAGATGAGGCTGAAGTCTCAGACAGAATCTTTTGTTTTTTTGTTTTTCAGCTTTCTTGAGGTATAATTGACAAATAAAATTGTAAGTCTACAATGTGAATATTTGATATATGTAAACATTGTAAAAGGATTCCCTCATCAAATTAATTAGCACATCCATAACCTCACATATTTATCTTTTTTTGCTGAGAATATTTAAGTTCTACTCTCTTAGCAAATTTCAATTATACAATTACAGTGTCAACAACTAGAGTCACCAAGTTATACATTAGATTCTCAGATCGTATTCATCTTATAACTGAAACTTTGTACCATTTTACCAACTTCTCCTTATTCTGCTCACACTCCAGCCCATGGCAACGATTTCTCTACTCTCTGTTTCTATGACTTTGTCCTTTTTTTTTTAATTCCACATATAAGTGATAACATGCAGTATTTGTCTTTATGTGTCTTGTTTATTTCATATAACATCCTCCAGGTTCATACATGTCACAAATGACAGGAATTTCTTCTGTATTAAGGCTGAATAATATACATATACGTATACACACATATATATATATTTTTTTTTTAATAAATTTATTTATTTATTTATTTTTGGCTGCCTTGGGTCTTTGTTGCTGTGTGTGGGCTTTCTCTAGTTGCAGAGACAAAGGGCTACTCTTTGCTGCAGTGTGGGAGCTTCTCACCACAGTGGCTTCTCCTGTTGCGGAGCTCAGGCTCTAAGCACATGGGCTCAGTAGTTGTGGCTCACAGGCTCTAGGGCGCAGGCTCGGTTGTTGTGGTGCATGGGCTAGTTGCCCCATGGCATGTGGGAACTTCCTGGACCAGGGCTTGAACCCATGTCCCCTGCATTGGCAGGCGGATTCTTAACCACTGTGTCACCAGGGAAGTCCTATTTTTTTTTCTTTATTGATTCATCCCTTGACAGACACTTAGGTTGTGTCCATATCTTGGCTATTGTGACTAATGATTCAGTGAACTTGGGAGTACACATATCTCTTTGAGATATGATTTTGTTTACTTTGGATGTATAACCAGAAGTTCAATTTTCATATCATATGGTAGTTCTATTTTTAATTTTTTGAGGAAACTTCATAGTGCTTTCCATAGTAGTTTGTATTCCCACCAACAGTGTAAAAGTGTTCTCTTTTCTTTGTGTCCTTGACAACATTTGTGATTTCTTTTCTTTTAATAAAAGCCATCCTAACATATTTAAGGTGATAGATCACTGTGATCTTCATTTGCATTTCCCTGATGATTAGGGATGTTGAGCATCTCTTCATGTACCCTGTTGGCCATTTGTGTGTCTTCTTTGGAAAACTGTCTGTCCAGGTCTATTGCCCCTTTTTAAATTGGGTTATTTGATTTGTTGCTATTAAGTTGTATGAGTTCCAATATATTTTGGATATTAACCTCTTATTGGATATGTAGTTTTAAAATATTTTTATTTTGCTGATGGTTCCCCTTGCTGAGCAGAAGCTTTTAAGTTTGATGTAGCTCCACTTGTTTATTTTGGCTTTTAGTGTCAAACCCCCAAAATCATGGTCAAGACCAATGTCAAGAAGCTTACCATCTATATTTTTTTCCAAGTGTTTTACTGTTTCAGGTCTCACATTCAAGTCTTCAATCTATTTTGAGTTGATTTTTTTGTATGGTGCAAGACAGGGGTCCAGTTTCACTCTTTTGCATGTGACAATGCAGTTTCTTCAACACCATTTATTGCAGAGACTGCCCTTTCTCCATTGTATGTATTTGGTTCCTTTGTCAAAAATTAATTGACCATATATGCATGGGTTTATTTCTGGGCTCTCTAGTCTGTTCCATTGATCTATGTGTCTGTTTTTATGCCAATACCATACTGTTTTGATTACTATAGCTTTGTAATATAGTTTAAAATCAGGTCGTGTGATGCCTCCAGTTTTATTCCTCTTTCTCAAGATTGCATTAACTATTTGAGGTCTTTTGTGGCTCCAAACAAATTTTAGGATTGCTTTTTCTATTTCTGTGAAAAATGCTATTGTCATTTTTATAGGGATTGCATTGCATGTGTAGATCACTTTGAGAAGCATAGAAATTTTAACAGTATTAATTCTTCTAATCTATGAGCACAGAATATCTTTCAGTTTATCTGTGTTTTCTTCAATTTCTTTCATCAATAACTTAAAGTTTCAGTGCATAGATCTTTAACCTCATTTGTTAAATTTATTCTTAAGTATTTTATTCTTTTTCATGCTATAGTAAATGGGATTGTTTTCTTAATTCCTTTTTCTATGGCTTGTTGTTAGTGTATAGAAATGCAACTGATTTTGTATATTTATTTTCATATACTGCAATTTTACTAAACTTGTTTATTAGTTCTAAGAGTTTTTTGGTTGAGTCTTTAGGATTTTCTATATATAATATTATGTCTTCTGCAAATAGAGACAATTTTACTTCTTTCTTTCCAATTTGAATGACTTTTATTTCTTTTTCTTGCATAATTGCTCTGGCTAGGACTTCCAATATGATGTTGAATAAAAGTAGTGAGAGTGTGCATCCTCCAGGGATGATCACAAACATTTCCTAGATGTATATTAAATTAGAAGGCTGACTCTCAGGCAGCTGCTTTCAAAGTCTGCCGGTGGAGCCCTTTTACAGAAAGACTTGGAAATGGGCATTTTTCCTTGCTCCCTCTGTGCTGAGCCCTGGGGAGATAGCTGCAGTGAGTGCTGGCCTGTCCCTTAAGAACTGTTTCTTTGTTTGCTGTAGTCTTGAGGGTCTCAAGGATGCAAGCCTTATTGGCTTTCAGAGCTAGGTGTTTGGGGACCCATCTCTTGGGTGGGAGTCTTAAAAACTGGAGCACTAGATGTGGGGTCTAAATCATTCACTCCTTAGGGAGAATCTGGGAGTTGGGAGTGCCCTCAGGATTGTATACGCTGTACCAGGGGTGAGGTTTATGGCGAGAGTGTGCCTCAGCCTTTCCTACCCAATTCAATGTTGGTACATGTCATTCACTTGATGTGTAGGGTTTCTGGAGTTCTTTCAGAGGTAATTTCTCTGTGTGTAGCTATACTTTCTGCATGTCCATGGGAGGAGGGCAGTTCAGGAGCCTCCTATGTCATCATCTTGGTCGACCTCTTCCTTATTCTTTTATTTTAAATGAATTAAAATAAATACGTAGAAATTTCTGTTTTAATTTTGAATATGTTGAATATTAATAGATATAACCTAAATAAACAAAATCTCTTTGGCATAGTCAATCATTTTTAAAAGAGTAAAGGGGCCTTGACACCGGAAAGTTTGAGACCCACTAATTTTTAACACTTACTAGAAGATGAAGACCTGCTCCCAGGGAAAGGTTGAAAGGTTGGACCTGTGCAAAAGAAGTCGAGGTGGAGAAGCTTTCTGGAGACTGTGACCTACAACTTGAGACAATGTCTCCACAGGAATAGCAGGGAACATATGGAGAAAAAGTATCACAAAGTAACTTTTTGAGCTGTAGGAGGCTTCTTTGAATACTGCAAGAATATTTCTATGAAAAATTGGTTAATAAATAAATCTGTATGTATAGATATAAAGAAAATGATATATCTTTGCAATCTCCATGAAATCTATTTGTTTTAAAGATTTAGAAGATTTTTTTTCTGATTATGAAAGCAATACACATTCACTGTAGAAAATACAGAAAATTCTGAAAAGTGTTAATAAAATAGGAATTAGTTGCAATTCTACCTCTTAGAATGAGTTAGCATATATTCTATTTACTTCTGTCTCTATTTTTAAATTGTTATATGTATAATTTCATATCTACTATATTTACTTAACCTTCTATTATGAGCATTTTCTCATTTGACAATCATTTGAAATCACTATATGTAGTGGAGCAAAATATTCCATTGAGATAATACAATAATTTATTTAGCCCATCTGCTAAAGTTGTACATGAGGAGTTATTTTTCTCCTTTTATAAATAATATTTGAATGTGTCCCTCTCTATGTAATCATTTATTCTGTACACACACACACACACACACACACACACACACACACTTGCATAGGCCAAGAACTCTGCATATGTTCTTATCTACATCACTGGTTCAAAAGCATTCGTTATACTTAATGGAATAAATATTGCAAAGATGTAACCTCCTCCAAAATTAACTTCTAAATTTACTGTCAAAATTATTGTTAACTCCAATGAAAGTGCCAGTAATTTTTTAAAGACAATGAAATGATTCCAAATTTCATGTGGATAAATTAAAGGATTAAAAAGATTTGGAGGGCTTCCCTGGTGGCGCAGTGCTTGAGAGTCCACCTGCCGATGCAGGAGACATGGGTTTGTGCCCTGGTCTGGGAGGCTACCACATGCCGCCGAGCGGCTGGGCCCGTGAGCCATGGCTGCTGAGCCTGTGCATCTGGAGCCTGTGCTCTGCAACGGGCGAAGCCACAACAGTGAGAGGCCTGCGTACCGCAAAAAAAAAAAAAAAAAAGATTTTGAAATTGAAGACACAGTTGAGGAGTAATGGTGGTGATAAAAGATATTAAAGTGTATTGTAAAACTAAAGTAGTTAAAACAGCATGGTGTTGTAATAAGAATTGACAGGTAAAATAATAAAATTGTCTGGAAACGTGTAGCACATATAGAAATTTAGTATATGATTAAAAATAGTATTACAAATGAGTAATGACACAATGAACATTCAATAAATGGCACCAAAAAACTATTAACTCTTTGAAAAACAATAGACAAAAACAAAAAGGAAATCCCATTTCTAAAAAGCTACTTTGAGATCAAATTAGAAGGAAAGATGTAGAATGCCATCTAGTGGTGAAATAGGTAACTGCATACATATTGCTTAACAGCATCTATTGGCAGAAATTTAAACAAATGCAGACTTGAGGGAGGTAAATTATTCATTAATAAAAAGGCTTATACCTCATACTTCACAAATTTAAAGGAAGTTTTCTCAAAACTGATAAGATGATTTTACTGTTTCGGAGAATATTATAAATGATAACCTATATAGTGATCCTAAGTTAACATGTAAGAAATTACAGTGGCAGACATTCACATAAACAAGCATGCCAACCTGTCATACTTTTTTTTAGTAACACGATGAAACAAAAGAACAATTTGAGTAAAAGTGTGCTGTTCGGAAATTCACATATGAGAGTGGAACCTGCCAGTAATTATAGTTTTGAATAAGAACACATTCCCAGAACCTGTTCTCTGGATTGTGATGCTTGATGGAGGTCCAGAGCTTGCTCTGAGCTTGTGCCTCATGTGGCTGCATAGTTCCTGGAATTAACGGAGGCTTCATTTCCTCTCATTGACCCCAGATACAAGCTCCACATATGCCACAATGTCCATACTGGCTCTGCCTCCAGGTTTGCAATCAGTCCATCTAAGTTGTAGTAAGGAAACTCAGGGAAAATCTGCAAAGCAGCCCCTGCGGTTCTGGGAACAAGCCCTCCTTCCCCATCCAAGTGGCTGCAGCACAGCTGCCCTGTTGTGATGTACCTCTGCTCCCTGGCACGGCTCTTTGGTCAAGAGATGAGCTCCTAGATTAAAGATGAGCCTGGAAGTCCCCTCCATTGGCATTTAGGATTTAGACATGGAAGCACTGGACCAGTCTGAAAGCTTAAAATTCAGGAGCTTTTGGAGACCATTAATGAAACTGGAGGAACAGAAAAAGCAAGTGGAAGGGATGAAGCTCAAAGAAGCAACAATAGGAGATAAATGAAGCGCCACTTTGCTCCCACTCCTGGCTCCGTAGCTCCCAACAAACATCTCTGCCCTTCGCTCAGCTTGGACGTTCAGTTCCTACTTGGATTCCTTATATTCCTAATATCCTTCAGAGAAACACTTCCTTTTGCTAAAACAAATGTCAGTATGTTTTTCTGTCCCTTGGATTTAAAACTGTACCATATGGGACATCCCTGGTGGTTCCTGTGGGTAAGACCCCGTGCTCCCAATGCAGGGGGCCCGGGTTCGCTCCCTGCTCGGGGAACTAGATGCCACAGGTGTGCCGCAACTAAGACCCAGCACAACCAAAAAAAAAAAAAAAACACAGCAAGAACAAAAACTGTACCATAATAATGCTTTCGAAAGGACACACCTGATCTATATCTTTCAAGGGTGGCTCATTACCATTGCATAAAAGTCCAAATCCTTTAGCATGGTTATGAGGCCTCTCATGATCCCTCAAGCCTCATCACTGACTTTCTCTTGTTCTCTCCTTCTTCCCATCCACCGTTCACCCTCCTCTGCTGCCCTCCAAGCTCCAGCCATACGCTAAGACTCTCGTCTCCCATACCACAGCATTCTATCCGCCTCTTGGCCAGGCTCTTCCCTCTCCATGAAATACTCTCCACCACCCTCTCCCCCAGCAGCTCCCATTTATCCTTCAGATCCCAGCTTAGGCATCATTCCCTCCTGAAACCCTCGTAGGTCCCCTCAAACTGGGTTGGTTACTCCTCCTAAGTTTGCATCATGTCCCTAACCCCATTATAGCTTTTATCCCTTTACAGCAAAATGTCCTATTTATTTGTCTCCCCCAGGTGACTCTAAGTTCCATGAGGGAAGGACAGAGTCGGCCTCACCGTTGCATCCTAATGCCTTGGACATAACCTGGAATACAGTCAGCACTCAAATATTTGTTCGATGAACAAATGAACATACATAGAGAACTGTACTTAAGTGCGAAACACTGAGGCCCAAGTGAGCCATGAATCTTTTCAGAGCACAGTGTCCAATTGGTCTAATTTCTGCTCTGATGAGGTTCTGTACATTTTTCATAACATTTTAAAGAGCTACCACTTCAGATTTCAAAACCAGACAAATACTTCTAACATATGCAACTTCTTCTTATGTTAAATGAAAGCTGAATGCACGTGAATCAATGTAAGGATTATCTGTAATTTTGTGGACATGGGTGGTCCAGACACCCACGAGGAGATAAATAAATGTTTGAGGTGGGTCCTTCAATGATTTTTACACACAATGCCAATTTGGCAAGCTTGACCGGGCCCTACCAGTATGAGGAACCATGATTTTGGTATGATGTTGGGGAATTTGTGGCTTCCATCTGCTGGTTATCTCACAAAATGTGGAGCTGAGAAAAATCACATACTGATTAAATCATAGAATCCCACACTTGGAAGGGACTTCATGAGATGATCTGGGCCCGCCTCCTGAAGGTCAATGCATAAATCATCTTGTGCAGATGGCTGTTTATACTATTTTTAAAGCTCTTTAAGGATGGAGATTACACAGCTTCCCTTGGTAGTCTGATCTTCATGGTCAAGAACTTCCTTTTTTAAAAGCCCAGCTTCTCACTGCGGTTTGGCCCATTTCCTCTTTTTCTCAGCTCTCTGTGAATATGGAGAGTACAAGATCAACCTTTCCTGCTAAGTATCTCGGGCTCACACTCCATACACCCACAATTAATTATTAAGATTTATGCTACCCCCCCAAGCCACACAGTTGCAATTCGTTTAGTTTTCAGAAGACTTACTTTTTTCCCTCTACAATGATTTTTGTAATTAAGATTTTTCTCCTTAGAGCCTATTCTATACCTCACTATATAAAACTGGTAATGGCATTTCTTCTCAAATCCAAATCAGCTGTAGATAAACAGCAAAGTTTTCTTCTTATCTTACCCCAGCATCGTATTTGCTGTTTAAATTACAGCATTTCCTTTTTGTTTCTGGCATAGATAAATCTCAAGCCTTTTACTGTCAAACTGCTGTTTTTTATATGTCATATCTGTATAATTTGTCTTGGGTTTTGTGGTAGGCTAACGAATGTCCCCGCAAAGATGTCCGAATACTGATCCCCAGAACCTGTGATTATGCTACTTTACATGGAAAAGGGGACTTTGCAGATGCTATTACATTAAAGATCTTGAAAGGCAGAGGTTATCCTGGATTATCCAGATGGACCCAATATAATCACAAGCGTGCTTATAAAAGGGAGATAGGAGGATAAGGCGACTAAAAAGATATGACGGGAGCACAGATTGGAGAGAGACACTTTGAAGACAGAGGAAGAGTCAGGAATGCAGAGGAATGCAGGCAGCCTTTAAGAAGTTGGAAGAAGCGAGGGAACAGAGTTTTCCCTAGAGCCCCTGGAAGGAGTGTGGCCCTGCCAATACCTTGATTTCAGCCTATTGAAACCCATTTTGGGCTTCTGAACTGCAGAAGGGTAAGATAATAAATTCATGTTGCAATGAGCAACTAAGCTTGAGGTAGTTTGTTACAGCAGCAATAAGAAACTAATACAGCTTTATTCATGAAAATATCTGTGCTTGTCTTGAACTTCATGGTTTTATTTAACAGACCACTTTTGGATTCAAAATGGTTATTTAGTATTATGTTCCCATCACCCAAAGCCACAACAAAACTAGTGGGTATTTACTAGACTATTGATAACCTTAATTTCTTATCAACTGTTTTAAAATAATTTATGTAATAGAAGATTCCATTTATTGAAAGGGTTCTATTTGCCAGGGACTACAGCATGAGCTTGGAACGTGCTGTCTCACTTAATGAGGTAGGGATTATTATCCTCATTTCATTCACCGATAGAACTGACATTCAAGCCTCAGTATGCCTCATTTTAAAGCCCATCTTCTCTCAACTCCACCACGTTGACCTGCCACTGCCTTCTGCTCCATTTCTCTAGCTGGGGTATAAAATTGTTAAGAATGTGAAGCACCATGAAGTTTCAAGGAAGATGTGTTACTCTAAATGTAACTTTCTTGAAAAAAAAAAAGAGAGAAAGCTAGTTCCCTAGAAATGCCATGCGTTTGTTCCAGACGTCAGATAGAAACGATTTCAAACATCAAATGAAATGATAATTATTGGAAAAGTGGGAGGGATCCCTCAAAAACATTAGGGGGGAAGGCAAGAACTCTCTCTGTCTTGGCAGGGACATGTGATTTCCCTGGGGAAATAGCATTTGTAAAGAGAAAAACTTCAGAACTAGTTTCAAGCAAGGTTATTGTTTAAACTCATATTCTGCCCTATGAAAGTCTCTGAACTCGTGTTGTTCTTCAGTCATTGTTTTTGGTTACCTACATAATTTGACATGTTAGGCTATGAAGGGTGGTATTTTATCTCTGTGCACTGTTCCTTCTCTTACTTCTCTCTGTTTGAAAGAGAAGAGAGTGCAATTTCATTTGAATAGCAACCTTCCCCAATTCTGCTTTCCATGTGGTCTGCCCAGGCTGGGAGGGAGGAGATACAAATTTCTTCTCAAGTCATCTCATCTTAACAAACCAACCAACAAATATTCAATCAACAAACAACCACTCCTTAGTTCTACTAACCATCCCTCTCTCTCCTCCTTTTTCCATCTGAACAACTGGTAAGTTTTCTTCATTCTATATAAAACATTATGCAAAGATAGCATCAAATCCCACCCGTCTTCCAACCATACTGTTCCTATGTCCTTCTTATGTATAAACATTACAGCTGTTCCTATCCTTTTCCTTTTGGGTAAAACTCTAAAGACCACAGTGGTTTATACTTGGCTGCACCCCTCGTTTTCTTGTCTCTTCTTAATCCACTATAATTCTGTTGCTCCATTACTCTTTGGTGGGACAAGTTTCAGTGGGTTCTCACGGGGTAGGAGTGGGTGTAGAATTCAGCTGGATATCTTTTATATGTTCCAACTAAACCCACTGTTTTCTCTCCAGTTTCTAAAACCTGCCCCTCAGCCAGTATGTACTCTTTAGTGAAGGACACTACCTAGATGCCAAACCAGAAATCTAGAATGCGACTCTATTCTGTCTTCTTATATTCATGCCACCTCCTTAAGATTTTGCCTACATCTTCCTTTCTATTCACTATCAGTTCTTCAATTCAAGTCTTCAGCATTTTTCAACTGAATTACTGAAATTCTCTTCAACCTGCTGCTTCCCTCTAATCTTTAAAGTTGTTTTATGAGATTCCAGTTCATTCCTGATAAAAGAAGAAAACAGAGGGCATTGCTAATGTGTAGGAAACATAGATATCTGTGTCAAAAGCCAAAGACATCCAGAGCAATAAGATGGCCAAAGGAAGAAAATAAGGAAAGAAACTGAAATTAGACAGAAGATGTGGGCTAAAATGTGAGGGTCACAGTGACTGCTCTAAAATACATGTGAGCTAGTGTGCTCTTAAACACGCCTGTGTCCCAGAATATTATGTCTAATTGGGCATGAGTAGATGAAATATAGTCTATGTATGCATATATTATGCAGTGAGAGTTGTTAAGGTGATGAGAGGAGCTCAGTTTATAGAAGTGTAATCAGAATCACCAGCCATGGCTACAAAATTATTGTTATTTATTTTTATCATTATTTTGTCTTTATGGGTATTTTATTGAGAAGTTAGAACACAATAGCCTTTCCTTCTCATTCTCTTTCCTTATCATCATTTCCTCTATAATTTATTGTGACACTTTTAAGACATTTAAGAAAATATGAAGGCTAATGAACACCAATATACTCACCACCAACCCTAAAATATAAACTTCCAAATTCCACAAAAATTGAAGTACTATGCTCAATCTCTGCTTCTTTCCCTTGACTCTTAACCAGAGGTAACCCACTCTTCTAAAATTAGTATTCTTTCATTCCCACATGTATTCACTTTTAATGCCCAAATTACAATGGCTCTCACTCACCTGATGTAGCATCTCAGCCACACCACCCAATCGCTGAAGATAAAAATTGAGGAGTAATCCTTCATTCATCACTTTTTCTCATCTTGTGGAATGATGCTCTGGGCTCGTACACTGGGGAGTAACAATAGTGCACATTTCTTCCCAAATCCATGTTCAGTGTGAGATTGGCCATAGTGGGGGTACTCACACCATGAACACTGGCAATAACTACAAATCAAGTGTTTCCTCCTCATTCTCCTCCCACCCCCTAAGAATGGGCCATTAAACATTTACCAACATGTTACTGTTCATCTCAGAGGTGGCAATTTTGGGTGTGAAGGAGATGCCAGTGAGGGTGGAAGGAATAACAGGGGAACAGGGTCTCTCATGGATGCATCAGGAGGGAAGAAAGGCTGTAATCTAGGACACTGAGCAGGGAACACAGCAGCCAGAAGTCCCTGACCTTGGGATCTAAGCAGGCCAAGCTAGGGGTGTTTTGAGGAAGCACCTTATTATGGCTAGTACGGTTTCGAATACATTGTTTGGCTTGACATTGAGGTGAATGATGTTTAGTGCTGCCAGGCAGTTGGCAGGAGACTTACGGTTTTGCAAGTGTTTTGACAGACACATGGTTCTCAGGGTAAACAGTTAGTTATTTCAGAAAAATAGTATTCTACAGGGTCCTCTAAGCTGACCAACTGGAATCCTAATGTCTAGTGAGGTTGAGGTGTGTTGACTGAGGTGCTCTCATCTCCAATGGTGACCTCGTGGGCTGGGGTGACATCCTCTGAAGCGCTGGTGTCTTGGGGGTGGTGAAGGCCAACTTGGGGGAAGGTGACTTTTCTGAGTGGGACACAGGAAGGAGTGGCTGGCTGCTGTAAAGTTCTAAGTATAAATGCTAGAGGCCTATCTCAGGATGAAATTACAAGTACAGGATCGACTGCTAGTTGAGCAGATCTCAGTGAGCTCTGTAGGATCCTCAGGGGCTCCTTGCAAAGGAGTGTGTGATGTCTATGATGGAGGTTTGTGCGGACTCCAGCTATGATGCACGTAGCTTCTGGGCATATTGATGGGCTAATTGTAGGAACGTTTTGTGGATGGCAGCTTTAAAATCCAGAGATCGCCCTGTTAAGACTATATAGTAGAACCATTAGGGCACAAACCTGTCAGCCAGATGGGTCTGATTTGATTACACTGGGAGGCCATTCTGCCTGGGATATAATTTGAAGCATGGTATAAGGTGGGAGCGGCTCATTTAAGCATGGCTTCCATTGGAGACATTTAATATAGAAGGAAGTGAGCTCTGAGTCAGAATCCACTCCTGGTGGCACGCTGGCCGAAGCCCTTCCAACAGGGCCTGTCACTCAGTCATCCTCCTGTGCAGTTGTTCACCTGGCTGGTATTCCCACACATCTCCTGAGACAGGATTAGGCCTGCGGGGTCTACTAACAACTCTATCATCCAGGCTATACACAATTAAGAGCAATAACCATAATAAAGGAGAGTATTTGCATTGGACTAACTTGCTGGGGCCTCCTTCAGAGCAAGTAATCTGGATACTGATCAAAGGTAGAGTTGCTTTGAATCAGTAGGTTGTTTCCTCCTCCCCCAAGGTGCTGGATTCCAGGGTGACCTGGATTCCAGGGTTCCTTTATGGATTTCACTTCCTAATGTGACTGGCATCCATTAGGCAGAGGGCCTGTGTTCTTCTCTCTGAGACCCACACAGTTATTCACTAGTGGCTTCTGGAGCTATAATTTCCATCTCTTGTAAACTTTTTGATGAACTTGGTTTAATTAACCAACTTTTATTACCTGAATAGTGAGGCAGAGCCAGTGGCCTGAACTTCATGTCTGGTACTGGGCCATCATCTGGGCCAATGATATCTGTATAATCATGATTTCTAAACAATTTTGTTCCCTTGGTTTCTCTGTTATAAGAGGGTCATATTGCAGAATCCACCCTCAGTTGGGTTGCCAGTATGTGGAAGATGGCGAGATTATTGAAAAGTCAAAATGACAAGGGAAGCATTTATCTGTAAGCAGACTTGAATGACCTCCTCTCTGCTATGGAGGGAGTGAGAGTTCCCTGTAAGTACCAGCAGGGAAGTCTTTGGAGAAGACTGTCGGTGATGTGAGGGGTTTGGAGACTTGGAGTCCAGGAGTTAAGGAGTATGAGAGCTTGGGGTAAAAATTTTGTTTATTTGGGTGGTCATTTATTGTTTAAAAGCTTGAGGAACATGTCTTTGAGTAGGCCATTGTCCTTCTCTATAAGTCTGGTCACTTGGGGTCAGTAAGCTAGGTGGAAATTCCATAAGATTCCATGTTCTGGATGGATCTTAGCTAGATGTAGGGCATGATTGAACAGCTTGGGAAAGTGAAATGGTACCTTGATCTGACTCTACAATGTCTGGTGGGCCAAAGTGAATGAGTACCTGCTTAAGAAGGAGATTACACAATGGGAAGCAGCATTTCAGGAGGAAACAGCCATTAGGAGTCTGTCGCCTAATATGTCCCCTAATACTATGTTGCTTGTCCAACATATGGACCAGGGAGTTACAGCGACTTTCGAGAAATATTATTTATGTCACACTTTCCTCAGGCAGTAAAGGCGAGTGATGAATCAAGAACAACCTTGTGACAATTTTGGAAGGACTATAACATCTACAAGGCCATAAAAAACCTTGACTTTGCTTGGAGTGAGGTTACGGCAGTCACCATGGGGTGAATGGGGTTTGGAAGAACCTTTGCCCGCAGCTTGTTCATGATTTTCTTGGATATAGGAAGGTGGATGACGAGTCCAAAGAGGTCTTCAGCAACTTAGTGACCCTCAGCAAGAAGCTGGAGCTAGATCTGCAAGAGGACGACTTCACTGAAATCCTTACTGTGCAAGACGAGGAGCTTACTAATGAAGACCTGATGGAATTGGAGGCCCAGAGAAAGGACGAAGAGAGAAAAGAGGAAGAAGAAGTAATTGAAGAACTGAAGAGATTCATGATGCAGGAAACGGCGAAGGGATTTTGTTTATTTGATGAGGCACTGTTAGTTCTTGAGGCACAGGACCCAAATGTAGAACAGTACATGAAGGTTGCAGTAGTCGTTCAGAATGCAATCCAGTGCTACCGTGTCATCTATGATGAGAAAAAAAGAGCTACAACCCAGACATCACTGGATCATATTTTCAGGAAGGCAGATAGGATTGAATCCAGCAAGGAACCAGAACCTGTGCCATCAACGTTCAGGCCTGAGTGAAATTGCAGCTTGCCCTCCGTCTCCTATTGCTGACGATCCTTCAGCTCTACCATCTCCCACCTCCTCTCCCTCCTCCAGTCAGTAACTCTTCTTGCCTGTTCACTCGATGCCAGCCCCTCTATGCCAGCTGCTGTACTGTACTGTAAGATTTAATATGTTTTCTTTATTTTTTGTTTGTTTATTTTTTATGTATTATTTGGGTGAAAAGCATTATAAACCTATTACAGAACAGTACTATATAGCCGATTGTGTTAGTTGGGTACCTAGGCTAGTTTTGTTAGACTACGAACAAATTGGAGTTACGAACACACTCTCGGAACAGAACTCGTTGGTATGTAGGGGACTTACTGTATCCACAATGGTGGTTTCATACCTACTAGCTCCAGGAGAGGGCGGTGGCCGTCAAATAAAAATCATTTGCCGGGCTTCCCTGGTGGCGCAGTGGTTGAGAGTCCGCCTGCCGATGCAGGGGACACGGGTTCGTGCCCCGGTCCGGGAAGATCCCACATACCACGGAGTGGCTGGGCCCGTGAGCCATGGCCGCTGAGCCTGTGCGTCCGGAGCCTGTGCTCGGTAACGGGAGAGGCCACAACAGTGAGAGGCCCGCGTACCGCAAAAAGAAAAAAAAAAAAAAAAAAAATCATTTGCCATAGCAGTAGGGTCTATTGCCCCAGGGAACACACCCCCACCTGGGAGCCTCCCAGAGTTTTGTTTGGGAGCAAAGGGGGCAATTATCTGCCACCATTTTGTCTAGAGCCAGAGTGAAGAAGATGCTGTGCCTATTTTCCCAGTCAGTCACTACCTGATGTCTTGATGTGATGTGGTCCCATTCTGCTAGTGGGTATGGCATCTCTGGAGGAATAGTTGTTTCCGGGGCTATGTCTGGTACTCTGGGGTGCGGCTCATGTGGGGCCTTGGAACAGGTGTGTAACTTGGATAAAGAGTCTGCAATGCTATTATAATGTGCTTTTGGTGTTTGTTTATGTGTGTGTGTGTGTGTGTGCGTGCGTGCGTGTGCAGAGATACATAAGTGACCACAATCGACATGTGTGAGCTGCCTATCTCCAGATGGAGGCATCCCCGAGAGGCTTTCCTTGAATCATAAAATTACCCTTTTGCCAGTGTCCAGGCCAGGCTGTGACAGGCCTCCCCAAGATGTGCTACTTTGGCATGTGGATTATTTTGAGCTAAAGGCAGTGGAGACCCTATAGGCTCAAGAAAAACTACTGTCCCTCCCTTAACTACCTAGAAGAATTTAGATTGGAGATTTTCCCCAGTAAAACAGTTATTACCAAGAATCTCTCATGTATGTGGGGTTCCTGCATGTATGAAATGAAATTTGATTTTCTCCTGTTAATCTAATGTTAACTTAATTTTAGACCAGCCAGAAGAAACTAGAAGAGCAAAGGAAAATTTTTTTCTTCCCCAACAATTACGCTAATACTACTGGAAACAAACTTATCTTTATGAACTGAAACTCCTTCTTCTTCTTTTTTAATGGGTATACAGTTCCCTATTTCATGGATGTATCTTGATTCATTCAACTAGTATCATATGGGTATTCAGGTTATTTCTAATTTTTTACAATGAATAATCAATATCCACAAACAGTAACTTTGTACGTAAGTAGATTTTTATTTTTTTAATTTTATTTATTTATTTTTAAAATAAATTTATTTATTTATTTTTGGCTGTGTTGGGTCTTTGTTGCTGTGCACGGGCTTTCTCTAGCTGCCATGAGCGGGGGCTACTCTTTGTTGCAGTGCGCGGTCTTCTCATTGTTGTGGATTCTCTTATTGCGGAGCACGAGCTCTAGCCGCGCAGGTTTCAGTAGTTGTGGCAAGTGGGCTCAGTAGTTGTGGCTTGTGGGCTCTAGAGCGCAGGCTCAGTAGTTGTGGCACATGGGCTTAGTTGCTCCATGGCATGTGGGATCTTCCCCAGCCAGGGCATGAACCTGTGTCCCTTGCATTGGCAGGCAGATTGTTAACCACTGTGCCACCAGGGAAGCCCTAGATTTTTATTTTTTAGTGTGTATCTTTAGGGTAAATTTCTAGAACTGGGGCTGTTGAGGAAAAGGGCAAACGTCTAAGTAGTTCTGGTATATTGTCAAATACTCCTCCAGAAGGGGTAATGACATTTTGTATGCTCATCTACAGCGTTTGAAAGGTTCTGTGTACCCACATCCTTATCAACAGAGTGTATTGCCAAGCTTTTGAGTTAGAACTAATATCTTAATATAGTTTTATTCATATAGATTTTGCATATTTAAGTTTATTTATTAAGGCACAATTTATACACAGTGAACTGCATAGATCTCAAGCGCACATTTTGCCAAGGTCTGATAAATGTGCATTTCCATGTAACCCACATCTTAATCAAGAAATAGAACATTTCCGTCATTTTCATTTTCTAGGAAGCTCTCTGGTGTCCATTCTACTCAGAACTCCACACCTCCCTCCCCAGAGGCAGCCATTAAGCTATTCTACCACCATTGCTTAGTCTGTGCTGCTCTTAAGCTTCTTATAATAGAATCAAGTAGTATGTTCTATTTTGTCTTTGGCTACTTTTGTGTAACATATTATTTGTGAGATAATTGTCTTGTTGTGTGTATCATCATAATAATTTGTCTTTTTTATTGCTGTGTAATATTTCATTGTATGAATATACCAGTTTTTCTCTCCATTCTTCTGTTGATGGACATTTGGGTTTCCAATATTTCGGCTATTAGGAAAGTTACTAGAACATCTTTGTTCAAATCATATACATACAAATACACATTTTTTTAATGGCTATGCAGTTTGTCCATTTTGTCGAAGTAACTTGATTCCTTCAACCAGTATCCTATGGATAGATGTATGGGTATTTAAGTTGTTTATAATAATGTTTCTTTTGGTAATATATATAGGGTACATATGTGTTTAACTTTATAACAAATTGCCAAACAGCTTTCCTGTGTACTCATCTCATTTTATACTATCATCCAGAATATATGAGACTTCCAGTGCCATATCTTTGCCACCATTTTGGCTGTTGCCTTTTACAAATTTGATATAAATGTGTAATGCATTAATTCCATTTTATATGCAGCATGTGTGGAGATAATGATAATTTTTTTTCTTTTTAGATCTCTTAATATGGTACATTATATTGACAGATTTTCTAATATGGAACCCCCTTGATAACTTTGGAATAAATTACATTTAATCATAGTGTATTAATATTTTTAATATGCTATTGAATTCTATTTGCTGGGATTTTTAGGATTTGTGTGTGTGTGTGTGTGTGTGGTATGCAGGCCTCTCACTGCCGTGGCCTCTCCCCGTTGCAGAGCACAGACTCCGGACGCGCAGGATCAGCGGCCCTGGCTCACGGGCCCAGCCGCTCCGTGACATGTGGGATCTTCCCAGACCAGGACACGAACCCGTGTCCCCTGCATCGGCAGGCGGACTCTCAATCACCAGGGAAGCCCGATTTTTAGGATTTTAAAATCAACTTCATAAATGAAATTAGCTCACAATTTTCTGGGTTTTTTTCTTCTATCTTTATCAAACTTAAGTATCAATGTTACACTCACTTTATAAAAAGAATTAGAACATTGGTCTTCTCCTTTTCTCCCCTTAGCCTCTGAAATAAGTTAGGAAGTATCGTAATTACCAACTTCTTTGAAAGTTTGATAGAAGATCCATGCAAAACCACCTGGACCCGGTGACTTTTTAAAAAAATAAATTTATTTATTTTATTTATTTATTATTTTTGGCTGTGTTGGGTCTGTTGCTGCGTGTGGGCCTTCTCTAGTTGCAGCAATTGGGGGCTACTTTTCATTGCAGCGTGCAGGCTTCTCACTGCGGTGGCTTCTCTTGTTGAGAAGCATGGGCTCTAGTAGTTGCAGCTTCAGTAGTTGCAGCACGTGGCTTCAGTAGTTGTAGCTCATGGGCTCTAGAGTGCAGGCTCAGTAGTTGTGGTGTGTGAGCTTAGTTGCTCCGTGTCACGTGGGATCTTCCCAGACCAGGGATTGAACCCGTGTCCCCTGAACTGGCAGGTGGGTTCTTAACCATTGCACCACCAGGGAAGCCCCTAGACCTGGTGACTTTTTATGAGATGATTCTTTGATATTTTTGTCCATTTCTTCTATGGAAATTGGTTTATTTAAGCTTTTTTAATCTCTACTAATGTCAACTTTTATAATTACATTTTCTTTCAAATTTCATCTCTCTCTTCTAGGTTTTCAAATACATTTTATTCTAATAAATCATAGACATTTTCAATAGTCTCATATTTGTTTTAATTTCATTCGCTTCAGTGGTTGTTTTCAAATTCATTTTATTTTATATATTGTTGTTTCTTCTTATTCTTTGTTTGTTCTGTAATATTTCTTTTATATATTGCTAGATTTGATTCATCAATGTCTTATATAGGATTTTTTTACCTATGTTCAGTCAGATTGTGTTCCTTTTCTGTAAAATCTTTGTCAGATTTTTGTATCAGGGTTATCCTGGTCTCATAAAATGAGGTGGGAAATGTTTTATATTTGCTCCTTATTTTGAAGAATTTATGTAATATTGGTGGTTTTTTTTCCTTAGATGTTTAGAAGAATTCACCTGTTAAGCCATCTGGGCCTGGAGCTCTTTTCTGGAAAAGTTTTTAAAATAACAAATCCAATTTCCATAATAGACAGAGGACTATTAAGATTTTCCTATTATTTGTGTCTATTTAAGTAACATTTTAAAAAAGAATTTGTCCACTTTAACTAATTGTCAAATTTACCAGGCATAGAATTTTATGTACTATATACTTATTATCATGATATTGTCTGTAAGATCTTTAGAGATGTCCCCTTTTATTATAGGTATTGGTCATTTTTCCTCTTTTTGTCCTTGCCTAGTCTTGCTAGGGATTTATTAATTTTATTAATCTACCCAAAGCACTAACTTTTGCCTTTGTTAATTTTTAGTACCAATTTTTAACTATTTCATTATTTTCTTCTAGTTTTTTAAAATTTCCTTTCTTTTACTTTCTGAAATTTGCTGTCCTTTTCCCCCCAGCTTTTAGAGGTAAAAGCTTAGGCTATTGATTTCCAAACTTTCTTCTTTCCTAACAAATACATTTAAAGCTATGTTTTATTCTTAAATACAGCTTTAGTTGTATCTTCATTGTATTTATCTTATTTTCATTATAGTACAGTTCAAAAGTATTTTTTGATTTCCTTTATGATGTCTTTGACTGATGGGTTATTTAGAAGTGATTGCCTAGTTTCAAGCAGTTGTGAATTTTTAAGCTATCTTTTGTTTTTGATTTTTAACTTGATTCCACTATGGTCTGAATGATTCCAATCTTCAAAATTTGTACAATTATTTGTATAATTAAGGTTTTCTTTGTGGCCAACAATGTGGTCAATTTTTGTGACTTTTCCATTCCATTTTGAAGAACATGTATCCTCTTTCATCAGAATTCATAGTTCAATTTAGATCTATAAGATCTACCTTATTGATTATGCTGTTTAGGTATCTGTATCCTAATATTTTTCTTCCCTGACTCTATCTTGAGTTAAGAGAGGAGAGTTTAGATTTCTTTTTACCAGTGTATTTCTGACTATTGCTTCTTGAATCTCATGTAGTTTCTGCTTTATGAAAGTGGTTGATGTGTTATTGGGTGCATAAATATTAACAGCTGTTATAGATCTTCATTAAGATTCAGAACACTCAGCATTGTAAAGTGTCCTTCTTTTCCTTAATATTTTTTTGCTGGAGTTTTAACTTTTGGTGCCAATAGTTCAACCCCTGCTTTCTTTTATATTTATATCTGCCTGGTTCATTCAACATGACTGCTTTATAGTCTTATCCTCATTATTTAATCTTAGTTCTATAATTAAAGATATAAAATGCTTGTATGAGTCTTATCTAAATGTTCTACAGTAATCTTTGTTGGATGTTTTACTTTTATCACATTGAATTCAGAGGGAGTCCAGGGTTTGGCAAACCTGCTTGGACTTAGGCCAATGAAACTTCAAACTACAAAGGTGGCACTCAGTAAAATGTGGCTTGGGCATCTCAACCCCGACTGTGGCAAAGCACCACTTGATTCTAATTTCATACATATATTCATTCTCTTACCTTTCCTTACTAATATAATCCCGTTTTGTATGGGCTGCAACATATTCATCTGAAAGACAAAATTCCCTAGCCTTCCTTGTAGCCAGGATGAGGTCATGCGACACATTTCTGGCCAAAAAAAAAAAAAAATCAAAATTCTTCTGGAGATTCCTGGGAATGTTTTGCTTTTTCAAAATCTGTGCATTCCGGGCTTCCCTGGTGGCGCAGTGGCTGAGAGTCCGCCTGCCAATGCAGGGGACGCGGGTTCGTGCCCCAGTCTCTGGGAAGATCCCACATGCCGCAGAGCGGCTGGGCCCGTGAGCCGTGGCCACTGAGCCTGCGCGTCCGGAGCCTGTGCTCCGCGACGGGAGAGGCCACAGCAGTGAGAGGCCCGCGTACCGCCAAAAAAGAAAAAAATAATAATTTGTGCATTCCCTTCCTGATTGTCAGTTCTCCTTTTAGACTTATTCTCATTTTCCTCCTCTTCTTCTTCCTCTTTATCCTCCTACCCATCCTTTTTTCCTCTGTATCTTCCCTAAAAAATGGACAGGAAACTGGGAGATGGCTCAGTCCTTTTTCAAATTTGAGGTGCCTGTGAGAGGAAAGCCATTTGCTAATGATGGCAAAGCAGAAGAATAAAGAGCAGGTGTTATTGCTGATATGCTTACTTTTGGACTTCCTGCTTCTGGACTTCTTGTTTTGTAAAAAATATATATCCTCCTATTTAGTTCAGTCTCTGTGACTGGGTTTGTATTACACACAGGTAAACATAATATGTAACTAATATATTCAACTTCATTTCTAGGCTTGCAGTCCCCATCCTTAGCTTTATTTCCCACTGTCGTCCCTTAGTTTGCTTTTTTAAACCTAAGGGAAGATTAATCTCTGATTTTGACCTTTGGCATTATTTTGGACTTGACTCACATTTGCTGTTTCATGCTTCCCTTTTCCATTCACTCCAGCTAGGTGTCAGTTTCCTTAGCTGCCTACCTCCTCTCCTTTGTATCCCTGGTTCTGAAGGCTGCTGCTTAACTGGAGTGGGCATGGAGGTGCTCTCAAGCTTTTGACTTGGTGTCACAAGAACACATATCTGTTCAGTTTCTAAACCAAACGTCAGTTCCAAATGGAGCCTGTTATGTCACCTGTGATACATTGGTATCAGAATAAAGGCAACAATTTGCATAAAAGAAACCATGGTGGACATCGTAGAACAACCTTTTTTTTTTTTTTAAATAAATTTATTTACTTATTTATTTTTGGCTGCATTGTGTATTTGTTTCAGCATGCAGGCTTTCTCTAGTTGTGGTAAGCGGGGGCTACTCTTTGTTGCAGTGAGTGGGCTTCTCATTGCGGTGGCTTCTCTTGTTGTGGAGCACGGGCTCTAGGCCTGCGAGCTTCAGTAGTTGCAGCATGTGGGCTCAGTAGTTGTGGCTCGTGGGCTCTAGAGCACAGGCTCAGTAGTTGTGGTGCACGGGTTTAGTTGCTCCGCGGCATGTGGGATCTTCCTGGATCAGGGATCCAATCCGTGTCCCCTGCACTGGCAGGCAGATTCTTAACCACTGCGTCAGCAGGGAAGTCCCATAGAATAGCCTTGAGCTTGTTAACTCAGAGCTGTGAAAAATACAGTACATTGAACTTATCAGTTGAATGCCTTAACAATCCACAAAGCCATCCCCTACCTAAAACATCAAGCAAATATACGAACAACAACCCTACTCGGAAAGAACTTGTGCAACCTCTGAGCCTTCCCCTTTCAGATGCTTTGGAGGAAAACATGTTAGTTTTGGTTCTGGAGAAGCTGAGTGACATAATCTTGATACATACAAAGGTAACTTCTGCCCTGAGTAGCTCCATAATAATGATCTTAAGATGTATACTTCAGGATCCTATTATTACTGAGAACTCATTGTAAGACAAATACAGAGTTATAAACAAAGACTTCTGAAAGATATGCTGGTGATTAGGCACTTTTAATCTAATTTTTTCTCACAAGGAATTTAGGCCCAGGCAGCTTAAATTACCTGCTCAGGCTCCCACAGCTGGCACTAAACCTACTTAGATAATGCTAATCTTAAATTTTCTATCCAGATCAGGAAAAGCTTGTCATTATGTAAATGGGTGAGAGGATTATTACAGATATTACTCCTTTTGGTCAAAGTATATAAGTAATTTATAAACTTTGGAAACTTATTGGTGGGTAATTGGGAAATTCTGGCTTACAGGCACTTTAGAGATAGAGAAAGAGGATCCAACTCAAATTGATGTCGGCATCATTTTGGCATAATACGTTCCTCCTTTCTGTCCCCTTTTTAACAACCAAAAACCAGCATCCATTTATGAACAAAAGCATGTCTATAGAGTTGTGGGATCAAGCACCATATGTCAAGGGACCTGGAAGGAGTCTCTCCCAACTGTGCGTCTGGCAAAAGGAAGACAGACCTTTGTGCAGTCTGCGAACCAGCAGGAGCTGGTGAACCTGCCCCAACACCCCTTGGCGGCAGTTGAGGAAAACCTGGAGAGTGCTGACTTGGGCAGCCATCCAAGATAAGAGAGACTTCGTAGAGGTCTAGCCTTCCTAAGGGGCTATTCCAACACTCCATCAGAGCAAAAACAAAAACAAAAAACAAAACCAAATTTGGATGCTTTGGAGAGGGTGAGAGGAACCACCCAGCTCTGTCCCTCCCCCAAGGTGACACAGCGCAGGGCTGAACTAACTGGTGGCAACCTCTCTTGGGGGAGAAAAGGTGAGTGGTGAACGAGTGCCAGGTTACCCCAGCTGTATGGGAAGCTACTGGAGAAACCCATTTCTCTCCAGCTATACCCACAGTACTGAAGCGAGGACATCCATGACTGGATGATGAGAGGAGATGAGGAGAGAGGCAGATAAGAATATCAAAGGGCATTAGAGAGTCCTGCTGACTGCTTTCAGGACTCCACAGGAAGCCCACCTGAGAGAATCCCCCCCATCAGAACTGCAGGCATCCTCAATGCCCCAATTAGTAAATGCACACCTCACCCCACTCTTCTGCTGGCTCCTTGTGTGGGCTCCCAAGTGTGGCAAATGGAGTGTGCTCAGAAAATCAGACCGAAGTCTGTGGGCAAGGAAGAAATCACAAACTTGAGCTGTGGCACTACTTTTTGGAAAAAAGAGATAGGTTTCCAGCAGTTCACCTGGTGAGTAGTAAGAACCAGAGAAGGCATAAAAGCTTAAGAATTCTGCCACAAAGGGGGGCAAGAAGTGTGGAGTTGGTGTATCCATAGAAGGTCAGAGAAACCCCAGATATAATAGGACAAAGGATCAATGTATCTAACCTGACGGGAACTAGTAAAGATTTGTGGGTGATTCTGCTGCTTCAAATGTGAAATCATCAATGCAGAACTCCAAAAACATGAAGAATCAAGGAAATTTGTCATCATCAAAATAAAACAATAATCTCCAATTACCAAACTCAAAGACATGGAATTTTGCAATTTACTCGATAAAGAATTCAAAATAGCTCAATGAGCTACAAGAAAACACAGTAAGACAATTTAACAAAATCAGGAAAACAATACATGAACAAAATGAGAAATTTAACAGAGATAGAAATCATAAAAAAGAACCAAACAGAAATTCTGGAGCTGAAGAATCTAATGAATGAAATGGAAAATGCAATAGAAAGCATCTATAGCAGAGTAGCTACCATAATTTGTTAACAAACACATAATATAAAAAGACATAGCTTGTGATATAAAAAATATAAAAGTCGGGGAGTAGAAGTGTAGAGTTTTCATATGTGATTGAAGTTAAGTGGCTATCATATTAAAATGAACTTTTTCCATAAGACGTTTTATGTAAGCTTCCTGGCAACCAGAAAACTAAAACCTAGAGTAGATTTACAAAAGATAAAGAAAAGGGAATCAGAGTGGGAAATCAAGAAAAGCAGTCAGAACAGAAAAAGAGACTGAGTCTTGCTTAATCCAGAATGACTACTCTGATCTTTGCTATTAAGGAAAATGGAGAACCAGGCAGCCGTGTGGCTTCTAAGGAGAGACTGAAGCTGGGGTCTAGGACTTCAGTCAAAGTCTTAGATGGGAGATCTTGGGTTTCAACATCACATGTTTGCAAAATGTTTGATTTTCCAACAGCCTTACCTAAAGCCACCAGAAAGTCTTTAGGAACTGTCAACAGAGCTACAAAAAAAGTCAGTAAAGTCTAATAGATGCCTCAGAGACAAACTTCTCTGCCAAAAAGATGACCAAAAGCACTGTTAAAGAAAAAGCTCTGTTCCTGCCTCAAATGATACCTATCCAGAAATAGAGACACATTTTCCCTTCAATCCTCTAGATTTTGAGGGTTTTGACCTGCCTTAAAAGCACCAAATTGGACACCTCCCCTTGGATGGAGTGTCTCTCATGATTCTTAGTGAGGAGAGGAAACTTGAAAAGTTGTTATACCTTGGCCCCTCTTCACCTTTGAAGATTCCCTCTTCATCAGGGGGAATTTAATCTGTTGCAGTTTCTTTCAAGCAATTTGTCAACTCTGGATGTTGAATTGCCACCTGTTTGCTCTGACTTAGATATTTAAATTTCTTATCGCTTTATACTTTGTGTGTGCTTTTGTATTAATAAGCAATTTTTTTGTTTAACGAGAAGAAAATGGAAAATCACTAATTTAAAATGGTAAGCAGATACAGAGGAAAAAAGAAACAACGGAACTACAAAACACCTAAAAAGCAACTAATAAATGACATTAATAAGGCCTAACATATCAATAATTACTCTAAATGTAAATGGAATAAATTCACCAACCAAAAGTCACAGAGTGTATAAAGGGATAAAAAAACAAGACCTAACCATATGCTGCCTATAGGAGGCTCACTTCAGCTTTAAGGATATACATAGGCTCAAAATGAAAGGATGGAAAAAGATAATCCTTGCAATTGGAAACCAAAATAAAGTGGGGGTGGCTATACTTATAATAGACTTTAAGCCAATACAGTAACAAGAGAAAAGGAAGGTCATTATATAATAATTAAGGGGTCAATTTATCAAAAAGATATAACAATCATAAAAATATAGATACTTAACAATGGAGCAGCTGACTATATTAAGCAAATACTAACATATCTGAAGGGAGAAATAGACAACAATATCATGATAGCAGGGGACTTCAATATCCTACTTTCAGCAATGGATAGATCATCTAGACAGAAAATCTAGAAGGAAATGTTAGACTTGAACTATATATTAGACTAAAAGGATCTAACAGATATTTATAGAACATTCCATCCAACAGCAGCAAAATACACATTCTTCTCAAGTGCACATAGAACCTTCTCAAGGATAGGTCATATGACAGGTAACAGAATAAGTCTTAGTAGATTTAAGAAGATTGAAATCATACCAACTATCTTTTCTGATAACAATGATATGAAACTAGAAATCAACAACAAGAGGAAAGCTGGAATGTTTATGAGCATGTGGAAACTAAACAACACACTCTTGAAGAAACAATGGTTATCAGGACCTAGCGGGTGGGGAAGTTGTTATTAAAGGTTACACCTTTGCAACTAGAAGATGAGTGAGTTCTGGAGATCTAATGGGCAGTATAGTGATTATAGTCAATAATACAGTATTACATACTTCAAAATTGCTAGGAGACTAGATCTTAAATGTTCTCACTACAGAAAAGAAATAATTGTGTGACCTGACAGAGGAGTTAGCTAAAGCTCTGGTGGTAATCATATGGCAATATACAAATTGACATGTTCACCATAGACAAACACAATGTTATGTCTTTATCATATCTCAATAATAAAAGAGAGAAAGAGAGTTGGCAATGCTGTCTGTATACAACAAAGAAATGTCTCTGGCACGGCAATGAGCATCAGACTGGCCCAAGATACTGGACACTGCAGGACAGGGAGATAAGAGTACAGGGTATGATAGACAAATTTAAATGTCTGCAGGTGCCAGACAAGTAAGATGTATAAATAAAGTGGACTGGGGAAAGTGGCTACCTGTGTACATTATCTGGTTGTGAATGTATAACATGCACAGGTGTGTGTGTGTGTGTGTGTGTGTGTGTGTGTGTAGGGGGCACAATAGTGAGCTGAAAAGCATGTGACCATTCAGAAGAAGGCAGCTGGCTCTCAGCTTCAGAAAGATTTGTTTTGTGGGTCTAATATTTCCTGAGGACCTAATTTTTCAAGAAATCAACATTTTAATGTAAAATACCTTGATTTTTCAATGTTGGCCAAAAACGTTAAAGCACTGTGTGACAACTTAAAACGTGAAACCACGGCTGGGCATCGAATTGGCTTATGGGCTACTAGCTTAGGAAGCAGGGGTATTTGGAAGGAGTAGGAGCACAAAGAAGAGAGAAAACAGACCATGGTGAAGAAGCTTGAAATTTTTATTCAGTCTATCTTTTATATATTGAAAGCTGAGCATTTTTATGACAAAAGTTTTAAGAAGAAAGTTCACTTTCAGTTTCACAACTGTGGCTACCAGTCCTTCCCTTATCCTATTATTATAACGCAGATATGTTGTGATTGGAGTAATTTACATATACAAACTATATCATAGAACAACAATTTCATTGCTCAGTGTAAGCAGGTTAGGGTACTTCATCCAAAATAAGAAAAAAATAAGAGAATTCTGCAGTTTTTTAATTTTAAAGCTGACATTTTAGCACTATTTTGACAATGGTTCATTTACTCAAGATCTTTTGGTTACACAATATTAAAAGGAAATTTATTTATTGGCATGCAAAGCAATATGGCTTTAGAATACACCTCTTAAATTTACAGAACTTAAAATTTCAAACATCCCACATGGCTGGCAGGTGATATTGTGAAGATGAACTTGAGTAATGACACACTTACTTCCTGGAGATTTAAAAAAAAGAGAAAATGACTTAACATAGTATAATACACAGATGATATAGTTAACTTATCCAGGAAATATTTCAATGATTTATTTTGATCAAAGTTATTTATGTCTTTTCATCTTATATATCCCTTTGTCTTCTGGAGTTTTCAAATATTTACATTTGAAGATGGCTTACCCTAAAGTGTCCCTATCAAGATATATAAAACGTATGAATAATTATAAAAAAGGCAATTACAACCTACCAAGATAAGTGGTTACTTTTGGCATTTAAATTTTTACTGCTATGCTTATTACATTAAGTATTTAATACCATATATACTGGCATTTTACTTTGTGCTAAAATTTCAACATACACAGCAATTTGCAATGTGTTCCGAATGCCTTGTCCCTTATTGACACTCAGGAAATGTGTTTGGAATAAATGAGTGAATGGATAAAATTGTAATGACAGAAAACAAACATAATAATGTACTCTTGAATGATTATAATTTTGATTATATATCAAGAGAGTAAAGACTCTCTCCCCACATAGGAACAACCTGTAGCAGTATGATAATATTTATGAAAGTGTTGATGGTTTTCAGAATAAACTAAAATAAATCACCTGTCAGTAATTTTTGTCTGAAGCAACCAGTTTATAAAGTCTCGAGTGGCAAGATTATCGAGAACTGTGTTCATCTCATCAGAGAAAGAGCCATCGGCGTGTCTGCGGCGGAGTTCTTCAACAATGGTGACTTCTTCTGGGAAACTGAGAAAAAGAGAGGTAAAATCAGTACTTGGTTAAACGTTTCAAATAAATGCTTATTGGTTGCCTATCACTGGTAACATGTGTAAGCATCGCTGAGAAAACCATATGTTTCTATTTACAGAGGGCCTATCACGAAAAGCCTCATAGAAACTTGCATATCAGAAAGGGATTAGGTAGAATAGCGCAGAGCTGGGACCTGAAACTAAGGCCTTTTCCATATTCCAGCTGCTTCAAAGATTTTAGTGTATTGCCAACACAGAAGTTATTATTGAGACTATTAATTTGTTTATAATTCATAAAAATATATTCTAGCCTATAAAACTAGTGATTATCAAAACAGCCTTGCCAAGTGCAGTATTAAGGGATTAAACCTTAGTCTATATCAGATTTTCTCTTCGATTGATTTATTTAGCAGAATTTTTGATATGCCTTTAAAACACTATAAAATAGCGTCAAGTGTAAGTGACTCTTTTCCCACTGATTTTGTAAATTTGATTGTGTGACTATTTTCCCATTGATTTTGTAAATTTGATTGTTAATGTTTTAAAAATCAGCAACAATACTAGTTCCCTTTTGCCTCGAGAGCTCTTTAAAGTTTCACTAAAAATAAAAATAGAGTGGAACATGAATTTCCTGCTTCTCATAATTCAAATGTCAATCAAAATGGTCACAAGAAAACAGGATGGTTCAAGGGTCTGATTGGTTGTGGTAAGATCCAAGAAAGTACCTAAAGTTCTTGGACGTATTTTCAGCTGTGATAATTTAATGGTTATCTTTATGACAGTCCCTAAAAACTGGGCACGTTGTTAAATATATGGGTGTTGCCACATATCTGTATTTTGAATGTCATTTCATCTTAAGTTTAATTCGTCTTAAGTTTAATTCCTTTCAGTCTTTATCACATTTTTACCTCAATACTTACTAACACATTACTTACTAACACATAAATTATGTAAATATTTAAAGTGAAACTAAGTTTTCTGCATTATTTCTTCTTTTCCTTTATCCCTAGTTTTCCTGGACAGTCCTAGTTTAAGCTTATTTTCCTGGTGTAGTTATCAAAAGCACTCTGTTTATTCTCAAAAGTGTCCTGGATTGGCAAATTAATACCCTAATTATAATACAACTATAATGGGGGATAAAAAGTCACCTGTTTGACTCTATTAATACTTGCTAACAGAGATAAAACAGATGAGACTTTTGTAAATTGTCTCCCACCAACAAGAGTTATTTCTTTCCTCTGTCAGACTATACTAATGGCTTCTGTAAGGCAGATCCATATATAGATAACCGTATTCTGAGTTTTTCACATCAAGCAAAAAAAAAAAAAGAAAAGTTGAATAAGAATGTACAGACTTACTCTCGCCTTCCTCGGCCTTTCACCAGCCAAGCAATGAATTCCTTGGCGGCTTGGCCTTCCAGATAAGAACTTACATCACTGGTAAAGGTCCCTTCAGCATGTCTCTCAAATTCATCGTGACGTTTGGCAATGTTATTCCTGAAAGAAATGTGAAAGTTAAATTGAAGATCTGTCTCTTTAGAAATATGATTCTCACCTATAAGCAAGCAGTGGCAGCTTTGGGTTCGGGATTCTGTGTGGTTTTGAGAGATGAGGGTGGGTAGAGGACTTGTCTGGAAGCTACATTAATTATCTGGAGTGAAGGTTGATGGGGGGCTAATAAAAATTATGGGGAGCTAAGCTCCCTCACTCCACCTAGTGACCCATTTTCACCTGCCCTGCTTATCTGTGCCATTGACTATTAAAGCAGCATTTTCTTCCATCTCAATGTATGGGGGCTACCCACTGTGCTATGCTACCTGCAAACAAAGCAGCAGCTTGTCATTAGTACATATGGGGTCAGAGTTAGTTAACTGAATCAAGGGAAAGCAAAGGTGCATCTCAAAATGTCATCAAAAGACCACGTGATATTGGATTAAAGGAAATGTGTGATGGGCTAGCAGTGAGGAAAGCTAAGAAGATGACCCCGTATCACCCTCAAATGTGTACTGTGCTCTGTGGAGGTGGCTGACCAGATAGACGGTCAGTTGCTCCATCATATATTAGCCCTGGAAGGTTTCATCTTAAATACAACAGAAACTGCCTGGGAGCTAGGATTGTTTTACATTAGTTTACCAAGTCATGGCATTCTCTTTCTAGAAATGAACATAGTTGTTTGCATTTTTTCAAATATGTGATTTCTCCCATTTCACCAGTGGCTTCATTTGTAATCCTTAACGAGGACTTCTCGCAGTGTCTTCTCTGACCATGACTACCATCTTTCCTGTACTCTCCAGTTTAAGGATTTTTGGTCAACAGCTCTTTTTTATTCTTCTTGCTGGCTCGTCTCACTCTGTCCCCCTTCTCCATTCTATCTGGACAAATTTATTCCCTTTTCCTGATTTTTAGATTCCTTCAGCTACTTTGTGTGTATAACTCCCTTCCCCTTGTGGGTCACCCTCCAAAGTAATTGTGAAATTCCACCATCCCTGTGAAACTCTTGCAGCTGATTTCGTCCAGTACCCTGGATGCAGCAAAAAAAACCCCGAAACTGTCAAAGGAAATCCAGCATTAAAATGTATGCCTTGCGATAGGCTTGTGTTCTTATATACCTTCTTCTCTCTTTATGCTGTGCAGCTAGACTGTAATTTTAAATGTTTATCTTGGATTGTATTCTACAAGAAAAAGACTGCATCTGTTTCCATTCCTTACCATGACTAACTTGGCTAGAGGATACTTTGTGATCATAGTCATGAGTTTGAATCCTACAAGGGAATGTTGAATTTGCTCTTATCTTTTGGTCAGGATTAGATTTCTAATCTTGCAGGTCCACAAAAGTCAGCTTTCAATTTTAAAGGAAAATGGGCATGAAGTGAACATTGCTAAGACCACAGTTGGGAAAATTTAAATTCTATGTCCCATTGGAGGGCGGGTAAGAGTTTTGGAGGGATGAGGGGTGGGACATTCAGAGGCACATTATGAAGGATAGCATCACCAACCTTGAAAATCATCAAAATTGAAAGAGCTTATGGGCACTATTTGATAGGCACAATAACTTAAGAAAGTCAGGAGGAATTTTAGACATATTTAAGTAATACATTTGTGTGCAAATTTCTGATCAGGTTCAGACTCTTACTTATTCCTCTTGGTGTTCATCAACCACTGCACAAAATCCTGGGCGCGCCTGGAGTCCAGATACTTGCTGTAGTCACTGGTGAACGTGCCCTGCGAGTGGCGCTTGTCTTCACTCATCTGATCTGGGTCATTGAGCGGGTCGGTCTGGGGAGCTGGGAATGATCTGTGAAGAAGAGTGACTGGTGCGATTAAATCTCTCCTCAAGAGTAGCTTCACTTGAGAAGCAGCTTCTCTCCAAAATACAGAACCACATGAAGTTGGAAGGCAGGTTCCTTGAGTATTTCAGTTGGCAGTTCAGAAAAACCTTAATTTGCCATGGGAATCCCATGGTCTTACCAGAGTTGAATACACTCCGATTTGGAATTCTAGCAATTGATTTTACAACTGGCTTCTTTTTTCTGAAATAGGATTAAATAAATCTTTTTTTAACAATTTCATCTACTCGTAATTATGTTAATAATGCCAGAAGAGAGCAACGCCTTGAATATTTTAAAAGAGTGAAGAATACCAAACCGTTTTTCGGGGGGCAGCAGATTTATGTTCCGAATTCTGTTTCGCATATATTAATATAAAAAAGTAGCTCCATTACCTGGCTATGTGGTAGCTAATGGTGAAGGAAAGACAATTAAAAATTCGAAGAAAGGCAAGAAAAAGCCCACTTGCTAATTTGAAACTGTGTAGTGGATAATCCACATGCCAGTAATCAACAGTTGGTTGGCACGGCTATGTGGGGAAATATTCAATATGATTAAAACTCAAAAATAGAAATGAGATACTATTTTTACCTATCAAATTAGCAAGGATTAAATACCGAGGAGGATATTATGAGAGGAGTATTTCTATAATGCTGATGGGAGTGTGCATGTGTATGACTTTTCTGGAAAGCAAGTTGGCAAGATAAAACATTTAAACTCATTCAGATCCTTTGACATGATTATTTTACTAGAAATAAATACTAGAAATAAATCCTCAGAAAAACAGTAAGAAATGTAGGGAGAAATGTTATTTGCAGCATTCTTTGTGGGAAAATTTGAAGAACCCTTACGTATTCAATAGAGCAGGAGTAGCTAAATAAATATTGTATATTTATGAGGTGGAATAGTATGTAGCCATTAAATACCATACACTTAATAGATATTTGTAATGATATAATAAAAATAAGCTAACAATACAATGCTAAGAGACAGAACATAATACAAAGCTGTAACTGATCGGGATATATTTATATACAGTACATGCATATTTTTATAATGAGCACGTATGACTTTTACAATTAGTAAGAAACAGTGTTATTTTTTAGAAAAGAGTAAAAGAGGAAAAGTTGGTGTGAATAATTAAAATGACCTACTCTGCAGTGTGAGTAATGAATGAACGGGGAGTATTAGCTGAAGATTTCAAAGAGCTATAATTTCCCATGTAACATATTTTTCAACATTGCCCACCTCTTCGGTTATGTAACGACATACTCTGATCTGTACTCTAGAAAAGCCTTTATCACAATGATACTTTACACATTTGAAAATTGTGCAGAGTATTTACTCCAAATTATGGAGACCTATTTACTAATCACAGTTATCTCAGGCTGTATTCTAACCATAGTGCTATATTAGTTCAAGTCTAACGATTTAATACCTGGATTTCTCCTCTGTGTCCTGAAGGGAACGTTGCCAGCTGCCTTGGACCAGCATTACAAGCAATCCAGCCACAAAGTAAATGCTTTTCATTTTTGCTGCCTGTTGGAACACAGAGTCAAGGGAAAGATAGAGACCCTCAACCATATTTAAACCGGTCAGACTAAATTAGTTCAATTTTGACTAAGTAAATATTATAAATAGAACGAAAAGCTAGTCATCAATTTTATTCTGATTATATTTTGAGTAATTTCAAATATTAGATTATATTTTTCCTGCAGTTCTTTTTTATTTTTTTTGGGTGGCTAAAAAGAATACAAAAGATGTGTAGCACTCTGAAGCTTTTTCATTAGTGTAGGACACTTCTGTTAATGATTAGAAGGCTCATTTCCAGAATTGAAATTAAAAATGTCCACGATAAACATTGAAAATACCCACTGTAGATGATATGCTACATATGGTTAGCCTGAATGGCGCCTTATCCGTAATGCCACCCTCTTCACTATCAGTCTGGCTTTCAATTAATAGTCCTTCACTTCCAAGCATTTACATTATACTGCATTTCAACCATCTTAAAGCAGCCTCAGGCTACAACTTGGCATACCAGCTGTCGGTTCAGATGTATTATTCATTTATATTTTAAATAGTGTAACTTGGTCTAGACTTTGTAATTATAAAGCGGCCAACAGATTTGAGGTATTTTAGGGTGCTTTGACCTGTTCTAAATTAAAGGGAAAAAAAATCATTTTAAAGACAAGCAATTTGCAACAAGAACTAATGCTTCTGGCAACTTGAACAATCACAACTAAGAAACTAAGAGATCACTGTCAAAAGAAAATTAATGCTTGCTTCTGAAGTCTTGGAAGTCCCCTGGTTGTTTTATAATTGGACTGAGTCCAGGACGTGTCATTCACTGCTAGTGACACCCTAGACCAGGTTGTAGAATACCTCGCATCACAAGCAGATGCCTCATGAAGCCATGGGATGCCAAGGACATCATGATGCAGTGTGGATGGGCGGGGTGGGACCAACATGAATGTGGCCAGAATGTTCCCACAGGACAAGCACCCCTATTTTCTGAATGAAAACCTCAAGTCCAGTGTTTGTCATGAACTTCCCTCTGCTACTTTCAACCGATCGTGTTTACTTTGAGAAGTGGGGATTTCAATCCAAGTTTGATCATGCTTATCCATAAAATATTTGAATGAGTATTTTTAGCAAATGGCATTTGGTTTGAAATAAGTATTTTATAAATATTATCATTTTAAACTATCAGTCTTTTCTTTAACATCTTAGCCACACTTACTATCGGTCTTTGGCACTAAAACATGGAGACTGTAATACCTGCGTGATATTTTCTTTCCTTTGAAATATTAACTCTTTTTAGATTAAGAGGTCAGTTAGACAAAGCCACACAATAGGCATTACATATTCATCCTTCTTCATTCATCAACATTCAATTACTAATATGGCATTTTGCTGTGCTTCAGTTTATCTGGTTGGCAAACTTTGGAAACCTTGCCAAATATATAGGCAGGGTCTTCTGATTATAATTTTTAATGATAAATTTATGCTTTCAGAAACTTAAAAATTAAAGCAAGCATCTCTCTTTAGGATTACTAAAGAGTCATTGTTGGAAAGTCAATTGAGAACTGTAATTCCTTCCACACAATGTCCCTAACGGTTTTACAGTATCTTCTATGACGTCCTCTGAAGGCAGATACGGAGCAGGTGGTTTTCTGCCCCTGAGAGAGCTGGTAGAAGAAACAACCATACAGAAGAGAATGTTCGAAGTCCTCTCCAGGCAGCAGAATGAGCTCTACTGAAAGAAGTAACTGATTTTTAAAATTGTATTTATTCATTGTGTAAAAGTCAACAGAACTGTGAAAAATGTAAGAATAAGGTTGTTTGAATACCACGACTTGAGAAAGCAAATATTTGCGTTATTTTGGTATCAAAATCTTATTCAATAAGAGAAGACTTTCCAATTACTTCCCACCCCTGCTTTAGTCAGCCTACAGAAAGAATCTGCAGTTTTACAAGAACCTTACATTTCCACTCAAATTTAAAAGGAGATATGGTACCAATAGTATTTCCTGAATAGAAAGTCTTTTAGAAAGATTAATCTTTGACCTAGACAAGGTGACATACAGTATATCCCTAAATATATTGGTGCTTTAGGCCAAATGCTTTTAAAACTGGCTAGATCATTTCCTCTCACAGGTGTTAATTAGTATGTGTGGAAAAGAAACCATACCACGTAATCATTTACCCATTGAGGATCTTCATAAAAGTGTTCTTTATCCTTAAGAGCTTAAGTAGGTACTTTAGGACATCTGATTTTTTTTTCTAATGGTATTTACTATAATTTCATTTTGACATGTAAACATTTTAGATATTTTATTTATTACTATTGGTCCTCAATACATAGTAAGTAATTATTAATCTATGCGTTCACTCAGCTCCATCCACAGAATTCCCAGTAATCAATGATATTTGTTCTCTGCACAAAATATGCTATGTCTTATTTACAAAGAGCTGATTTCATGGACTTTGAGTTTTTGATAGCCTTATCAGCCTTATTTGAATATTTGAATGATGATGTTGATTCTGCGCTTTTGGAAAACCATACGTTTTCATTGGTAAGGAGCCATTGCTGTTATAACCTCTCTAATGGACACATTTCTGCTGAATTTAAAAGGCTCCTTCTGTTCACAATAGTATACACATTTATCAAATCCAAAGAAAAATATTTGTTTTTCAAAATGTTACCACTCATTTTTAAAATGCAGTTCTCATAACAGTTAAATCTTGTAGTAAGTGCATTGATTTGAATCTTTGCTTTTCTTTCTATTTTGTATCTTTGCACTTTGTTTCTCTTTCATTTTGTATCTTTGCATTGAATTATTTCTTCAACTCACTTTGCGGCTACAGTATGTTGAAGTTTATGTAAATGCATTTTATATCATTTTTTCATCTCAACTCTGCCCTGTGTATTATAGTAATAAAGTATAAGATGAAAAAACAGCACTATAATTCATAATACTTTGCCCCCTTATGAAAACTGTACCCCAAACAGGATTTTCAGTCTTACAATCTGTCAGTATTAATCTTACCTTCTGACACCAGGAGGTGGAACAGAGCAGGTAGAGAGAAAGAGAGCCCTCTTTTTGGGACTCTGGTGTGCAGTGTCCTGAGCTCTGTAGTTCTGCACCAAAGCGCACTGCTTTTATATCCTCTCCAGTGTTGTTTAGCCTCACAGATATTACGCTGACAATATAAATTTTTCATCTGTGAATAATGGGTTTTTGTTACAAACAATTTCACTCGCTCACTCACTTTGCTCGCCTGCATTCTACGTTTATATTGGGTGGGAAGTCAGAGACCAGGAAACTTTTTATTTACTCTTGTCTTTTTTTTTTTTGCTGAGAATGATGGAAAGGGCAGCTTGGAGATTCACCTTTCACTCTTGGTCAGGCATGAAAATCACTTAAGTACTCTAAAGTGAATTTTTATGCTGCAGACAAAAGAACGTGAAATTACATAGTCCGTGGCCAACCCACTTTGAGCATAGCCTTATTCGAGGGTCTGATAAGCCCCTCTTTGCTATTTAGTTACGATTAATTTATCTTAGTATAATAATCTATTCATCCTTTCATCTACCCAAATAATAAATCACTCACTCAAAACATACTTATTAAGAATCTTCTCATCTGCACTATACAAAATTAATTTGTATTAATTACTGTATTTCTTACTGTATTATTTGGGTGGGGAAGTTTAAAGAATATCAATTAAGACCTAATGTGTCCTGTTGTTAAAAATGGGATTCAGGAAGAAAGGGTAGAGCAAAGTGAGGATTAAACACCCAAGATAGGTGATGCTAATAAGACAGGGTCTAGTATTTCTTTTTCCTTCTAATGGATATTTAAAGGCTAACTCTGCTGATAAGAGAGTTGGACACTAATTTACAAAAGAATGAGTTACTATGTATACTGTCATATTTACTGAGCTTTGTGACCTGCCACTTAGGACTTCAGTGACCTATGGGATTTAGCAGATATGAGTCTGGTCACCTTAGAGAAAGAGAAAAAAGGGAAATGATCTGGACAGACAGCATGAGGACAGTGTTGGTGTAATTAGATTTTATAGTTTGGCTGCTATAAACAAGCTGTGTGGCCTCCGTCAAGTCACATACTCTCTTTACGCCTCAGCTTCCTGTTTGGAAATGAGAGTGTTGGTTAAATGACTCTTCTAAAATAAAAATTTGTTTTCATTTGACCAAATCATTGCAACATGTGTTAACTAGATTCCAATATTCTAATATAATCGACTGCATGGTGAAACTGGTACAGAAGTAAATCATTGAGATAACTGTAGAAACAGTCCCAATGAATTTAAATTGTTCACTTTGTGGATTGGACCCACTGTTGGATGTAGAGCTATTTAAAGGCCATAGAGATCAGTTCTCTGTGAAGCTGGGGGACCTCAGGAAGAAGTGTTTGTGCTGGTGATTACTGACGGTATATCATTAATGTTAGCCTTGCTAATCAAAGTGTGGTCCAAGGACCAACACCACTTGGGAGTTTGCCAGAAATGCAGACTCTCAGGCCCAAGCCCAGACTTAGTAAGTAATTTGCATTTTACCAAGATTCCCAGGCAATTCATATGCATATTAAAGTTTGAGAAGCACAACTGTGTAAAATACATATCTCATTTTCCTCACCTTCTCCCGGTGCTTGCTCGTGTTTCGACCTGAGGATGGCTTTCACCAGCAGAGGGGGTGAAAGAGCAGAGAACTGTGGCACACCTCAGGGCTGTCTGGATTAACACTTAACACATGCTGTAATGATTTGAGAGTGTGGATAAGTTTACTATATGATCAAATTGTTCTTCTCTCTGGCCTCAATCCTCATGAGTATATTGGATATATTTTTATTAAATTGTTTGGCATTCAGTTCTATTTTTTTCCCTCTGCCTATTTGAGTAGATGTTTCTTCCTCTCTTTCTCTGGCTCTGTCAGTCTCTCTTTCCTTTGCAGATGCTACTTGTTTGTGGGAGCAGCCTGAAGAAGAGGGCTCTGCAATGACGTATATAAGGGCATTAACATGGCACCTGGCATCTCAGTAAATGCCCTCTCCCAATATATCATGAAAAAACTTCTTTTTTTCCCTCCACTCCACTTGCTTTCTATTATTTCAGAAGTGACTATCTCGAGATTTTTCAGGAAATTTCCTCTAGCGTCATCTCCAGCCCAACAACACCGATTCTTGGGGTTCCCCAATACCATTAATAATAAGCGTTCTGAGAGTGCAGAAACACTAAGAGTGCCACTGAATAAGGCACTGCTCTCCTCCCTTGGAAGGGGAAATCAGGCTCCCTAACAGACATTGTATCGTCAGAAATCAAGACAAACAACAAGTACAACTTGGACTAGTGGATCTTCTTGCAATGACTGTCCCAACGTCAACATCCACTTGGCCTTCAGTTCCCATCATCACAGTTATTCAGTTATTTAGACGTGAGGCAGGGAAAGTGGTGGCCCTGCATTTATATAACTAGGGAAGAGATATGGGAACATATGTATATGTATAACTGATTCACTTTGTTATAAAGCAGAAGATGACACACCATTGTAAAGCAATTATACTCCAATAAAGATGTAAAAAAAAAAAAAAAAAAGCTTGTCTGGGAGCAGGGAAGTTCTGGGAGAAGTCATCTAGAGTTCTCCCATCAGGCTGTGTAGTGGCACCTGAGGTATGGCCATGTGATAGCTATGATATGCCTTCCTGAAAGGTCAGTTTGACTTGATAAGGGTAATTTAAAACATGACTATTATATGGAGTGGAGTGCAACAACGTACATCACATTTTAAGGTAAAATAAGTTCCTCCTCAAAGCTCTCTTACTTTCTTTACAGGGCCGCATGCTTGCCTTAATGTTCTACTCTCACCATCTTGAAATTCTTAATAATTTTTGAACAGGGACTCCACATTTTTGTTTTTTACTTGGCCGCACAAATTAAGTAGCAGATTCTGCTAAGGACCTCACCACACAAAATCATAGGGTGCCGGGGTTTTGCACGTTTATTTTCCTCAGCTGTTCAGGAAACTTGAGTTGAAATGCTTGAGAATGGCAAAGATCCAGGTTCACAGTGCACTCTGGTAGCAAGACTATGGTTGAGGGGAACGCTCATGCATTGCTGATGGGATTACAGCATGTCACAGCACGTTTGGGGCACAATTTGGCAACATTAACAAAATTACAAATACCTATCACCCTTGGCCTAGTAAGGCTAAAGCACCATTCTGGACATTTATCCCATCTATATGCCTACATATATATGTAATGATGTAGGTAAAAGTTTCTTCATTGCAGCCTATGTATAGTAGTAACAGGTTGGAACCAATCCGAGGGGCCATGGATAGAGCAGTTTTTATAAAAAGAATGAGGAACCTATTTATTCACCAATATGGAAAGTCTCTAAAATATGTTGTTAGGTGAAAATAAGAAGGTGTATTATGGCTATATAGTAGGTTACCTTTTGTGTTAGAAGAGGGAAGGGGACAAATGTATGTTTATTTACTCATCACTGTGTTTAAAAAAATTGGAAGAATGCACAAGAGATTAATAAAAGTGCTTACGTAGGAGGCAGTGTGGAGCAGTGGGCTAGACAGGAACAGAGTACAAAGAATACTTCTTAATATATATTTGTTATGCCGTCTGGAATTTTTTACCATTTTATTTAATTATTTATTCAAAATGCTTAAAAATGCAATTTAAAAAGGGATGAAAGTTTAAGCTTTAAAGCTAACTGTACAGCTACACTTTGACCTAGTAATTCCACTTCTAGGTGTTTTACCCAAAAGAAATGAAAACGTATATCCATGAAAAGACATGTATAAAAATATTCACAACAGTTAAAAACTGGGAAGAATCAAGCTATCCATCAACAAAAGAAAAAATAGACAAATTGTGGTATGGAATTCATATAATGGAATCCTACTGAACAATAACAGATACTGGCAGCAATATGGATGAATTTCACAGATATGATGCTGAGTGAAAGAAGGTGGACACAAAAAACTGCATACAGGGGCTTCCCTGGTGGCGCAGTGGTTGAGAGTTCGCCTGCCGATGCAGGGGACACAGGTTCCTGCCCCAGTCCGGGAGGATCCCACATGCCGCGGAGCGGCTGGGCCCGTGAGCCATGGCCGCTGAGCCTGCGCGTCCGGAGCCTGTGCTCCGCAACGGGAGAGGCCACAGCGGTGAGAGGCCCACGTACCGCAAAACAAACAAACAAAAAACTGCATACAGTATGAATCCATTCATAGAAGTTGCAGAAGCAAAACTAAGGTTAAATAAAACGCAGAACTGTGGTTGTCTCTTGGAAGAGGAGTATAGTCTGGGGGTAACTTTCTGGGGAGATGGAAATATTCCATATCGTGAAAGGGGTGTGTTTTACCAAGGCGTGTCCAGTTGTCAAAATAGTGCAGCTAAGATTTGTGATTTCAATTTATGTAAATTTTAACTAAAAGAAAAAAATAGTAAAATTAAAAGTGGTATGGAGAAGCATGGCAGAATATTGATAATCGTTGAAATTGACTGATGAGTTATTACCATGAGGTTTTATTATGTGATTCTACTTACTTTAGACACGTTTGAAATTTTCCAAACTAAAAAGTTAAATTAAAGCTATAATAAAATTAATGTGTGGGTGGGCCATTAGCACCAATTAATCAGTTACTCTGGAAGCTAAAGAGTTTGACCCTTCAGTTACCAAGGATGAGCTAGATAAGGTAAATGAAGTTCAGAGACACATGGGGGCACAAAGCTTGGAGGTAAATTGGTAGCACAGGGTCAGGCCTGGGTAATGGAAAAACAACTTCAAGAAGGCAGGGTGTGAGAACCACCATTCAGAGGTATTGGAATAGTGATCACAGCTCCTTCTCCATCATTTTCAAGGCCTGTCCCTAGGGTACGCCTCCGCCCTCACGTAAGACTTAATAGTGACCACTAACACTTTCCCGATGAGTTTGAGGTCCATTTTGGTTTCTTGGAGGTAATCCTCTCAATATGTATGCTATTCCTCTTCTCCATAACAAGGGTCTTCTGAAAATAACCCACGAGCCTGCAAAAGATCACCCTTCCCCACCCCAAAAAAATTGTCTATAGCATGCGAGAGAAAAGTTTACATTAACTCAGGTTTTTTTTTTTTAACTTGGAAGAAAAAAAGTAGCAAGTGATTTATCGAAACCCTTTGAAACTGTAAAACTCAAGTACATAAAACGTAATGATCAGATGCCTTTCACATCTCCTGAGTGTCTTGATGAACGCAGGGGTCCAGAGGCAATAAAAGAAGAACTTCCAAGGCGAGTTCTGAGTTTGCCAGAGGATGTGAGATAGATTTTTACTGAGAGATATTTAAGAAACAGGTCATGACCCTTTCATCTGGAATGATTCCAAAGAAGCCTGCTGGGTGAGGGGAAATTCCGTAATAAGATCAGCGGACAGTTTTCCCACCCTGAGGCTCTGAGACCCTGTAGACAGCGCAGCTCACAAGTCTGAGGAGGGGACCGTGCGGCATCATGGCTTTGCATATGTTGATTTTATCTCTTGCTAGATCCCTGGTATAATGAGATGTTTAAAATTGTTCTAAGTTTCAGTTGTTATTTTTATTCATAAAGGGAACAAGAAAGAGAAAGAAAACAAAATCACATTGATACAAAATAATCGTATCTCATAATTTATAATCAGAATATATATTTATATGTATAAATACATATATATCATTGAATACGTGTGTTATGCTTCTATTTTTTGCATATTGTGACTATAAAAAACAAACCATATGTCATTACATTTATCCAACCTCTTGCTCATCTGGAAAGACTTTTTTTCCCTCAAGCTTCTAAGAGTCTTTAATGTGAACAATTAAAACATTGCAATTTCTCAAAGGCTTCTGTAAAAAGAAGTAACCTCAGCCATTAGAATATTTAAAATTTGAAATCTGTATCCTAAAAAATGTTGAAAATGCAAAATGGAGTTATGAACACTTTTTTTTATTCATGATGTCTTATAATCAGGCTTGCCCTCTGCCTGAAGCTTGCTCAGGGCTGGTGCTACCACATCATATTTTATCAGATGTATTGCAAAGATATGCCCAGTTTTTTGGTGATATTGAAATGATATAATCATAGACCGAAGTCTAATTTATAAAGCCCTCTAGGCTATTATCATATTTTTAAGTAGAATTTTATCTAATTTAAAACAATCCATTGGTTGACTATTTTATTCTTCAAACATAGAGAATTAATCTCTACAATTTCATTTTGTAATAAATTACCCAAATAATTTATTTCTGAACTCAGAAACAGTTCTATGGCCTCAGTAGTGAGTTCTAATCCTGACTCCTTCTGACCGAAAAGTAAATTGTTTCTTTGTTGGAACGCTGTCAGAGGAAGTAAAGACTGATTTTTCACTTCCATTTTAATAAAAATCTTTTTATCCTCATAGAGCACACCAGAGTATTAACTGTGAGCCCTGTCTAATGCTGAAGAAAGGTAGATTCTCCCTTTCTTTCTCATAAATCTAGTGCATGGTCAGCCCCATAATCCTCCATAAACACTGATCAGCGAACTCTAGAAGTCAAAGTCTGGATATTAGACCTTTTTCTCCACTGCTTCCTCTCAACACTAGGCATAATGCATAGCAAAAAAGGCAACTCACTGAATATCTTAAATTTGGCTTTGATTTATTAAGCAGCAATTTGCATCTAATGTTTTTCTGGACAGTTGTCCTACATAAATGTATCATTTAGGACAGTTGACATTAATGAAAACAATCGAGTATAAATTATAATTTCAGGGCAACGTTTGACTTAGCACATGGATGAAAGCGTAAAGCCATTCATTTCAGTGGGTAGCACGTTATACCAACCACCTGATTAGGTGATTGCTTTTTTACATTTTCATCTGTGATTCATATATTGGCTTAGTTATAGGCAACCAATGTAGAAAATATTTGAGGAGCAAGTGCTCTAAGATAATTGAGATAGTTACCATTTATCATTGCCTACTAAAAGCAAAACTCTCTGAATATATGATTGTTTCATCCTCATAATATACAGTGAGTTAAATATTTTTTCCTCCATTTTACAAATAACGAAGCAAGGGCTTAGAGCAGGTAACCAAGTTGCTTAAAGCCGCATCTGGATCTGAATCCAGATCCTACTGCCTTTCTAGAGGAAGGCTCTACAAAGCAGTGGTGGGAATCCCAGCAGAATCTCCTAACCTCCTCAGAATCTGCCTTGACTTCTGCCTGAATCCATGCACAGCCACCAGATGGCTAAGATAGCAAGAGGACTAAAAAATAAACAATTGGCAATTCCAGGTATTTTATAGTTTAGCTTTTAAAAGTGTATGATTTTTGGTTTATTAACAATGTTGTATAACCATCACCACTGTCTACTTCCAGAACCTTTTCATTACTCTCAAAAGAAACCCTGTACCATTAGCAGTTATTCCCCACTGCCCCTTTCACAGCTCTTGACAACCACTGAAGTACTTTCTCTCTGTATATTTGCCTATTCTGCGCACATATCATATAAATGGAATTGCTCAATACATGCGTGTAACTTCTTTTACTTAGCATAATATTTTCAAAGTTCATCAATGTTGTAGCATGAATCAGTACATCACTGCGTTTTATGATTGCATAATATTCCATTATATGTATACATAACATTTTTGTTTAACTATTCATCAATTGATGAACACTTGGTTTGTTTCCACTTTTGAGCTACTGTGAATAATGCTGCTCTAAATAATTGTCTGGACTATGCTTTAAATTCCCTTAGGTAAAGTAGAATTCTAGAAGAATTCTAAAGAAGAATTCTAGAAGTAGAATTGATGGGTTATGTTTAACTTATCAAGAGACTACCAGAGTGCTTTCTAAAGTGACTGTGGAGATTCCATTTGTGAAGAATCAGATCCATGAGTTTTGGAGATGTCACCCAATTGACTTTTCACCCTTTCCAACAGCTACAGATTTCACTTTCTGATGAAGAAGCTGGAACATTGAAAGAACATAGGATTGAGAGCAGAGTAAGGGAATAAGACAGGTCTTGGCAGAGAGTTTGTTCTTATAGTTTTCTCTAGATTGATGTGAAAACAGAATGCAAGGAGCAAAAAAGGAGGCAGCCTGAGGTTGGGTATTGGAAAGAGTCATTTTGGAAGAACTGCTATACTGAGTGCGGTTGAGCAGGAAGTTGGAAGAACAGAATTTAAGAGGCAGACAAGCGAATATCTGGTATTTGAAAAGTCTGTTATGAATGCTCATGAGGTGTCAGGTATGACTCAGGGGGTGAATTCTATGGGTTTTCTCTCGTCCACATCCAGAGGTGTGATGGTGTGAATGACAACTGGTTAAATAAGTATAACAAATTTTAATTTTTCTTTAATTGAGAATAAAAATATTCCTTTTATTGGCAATGAGGATGGATCAAAATAAATATTTATAAAGCACCCAAGAGCCTAATTTCCTCAAATATACCTTTCTTTTAGATTAAAAACTTGAGTCTACTGATTCTAGAAGGGTGCCGTAATTATCATAGATTACTTATGCTAAAAATATTTACAAATAGAGTTTTTAAAACTAGATTTTTAAAAAAATTATTAAGATTAAATTCACATAACAAAACCAAACTGTTTAAAGTGAACAATTCAGTGGTATTTAGTACATTCACAATGTTGTGTAACCACCAACTCCATCTAGTACCAAAACATTTCAATCACTGCAAAAGAAAATATGCCTTCTCCATTAAGCAGTTTCTTCTCATCCTCAGGAAGCTACCAATCTGTATTCTGTTTTGTGGACTTATTCTGGATATTTCAAATAAATGGAATCATACAGTAGCCTTTTGTGTCTGGGCTTCTTTCACTTAGCTTGTTTTCGAGCATCTGTCACATTGTAGCATCTATCAGTACTTCTTTTTATGGCTGAATAATATTCTTTATGTGTATATACCACAATTTGTTCATCCATTCACCCACTGATGGACGTTTGTGCTGTTTCCACCCTTTTGACTATTGTGAATCAGTGCTGCTATGAACATACATGCCTATACATGTATTTGTTTGAGAACCTGTTTTCAGTTCTTTCAGGTTACAACTAGAAGTGAATTGCTGGGTTGTATAGTAATTCTATGTTTAACTTTTAGAAGAGCTACTAAACTGTTTTCCACAGCAGCTGAACCATTTTACATTCCTGCCAGCAGTATATGAGGCCTCCAATTTATCCATATCTTTGTCAATACTTTTCTTTTCTTTCCTTTTCTTTTCCTTTCTTTTCTTTTCTTTTCTTTTCTTTTCAATAACCATCTTTGTAGGTGTAAAGTGGTACTTCATTGTGGTTTTGATCTACACTTTTTCTGATGACTAAGGATGTTGAACATCTTTTCATGTGCTTGTTGGTCATTTGTATAACTTCTTTGGAAAAATGTTTATTCATGTTCTTTACCCATTTTTTAATTGTGTTGTTGAATTGTAAGATACACAAGGCCACACTCAGCTGTATCAGTTGGATCCTGGAAAGTTCAATTCACCCATTTTGAATGGTCACCTAGAAAAATATGATCTTAACTGTACAACTTTTGGAAGATATATTTCACTGGCTTATTTTTGATAACTCCAAGTTTACAATCTGAATTTAAAAAAACCAACCAATCAAACGTTCAGGGTTTGAACTTATGATCTATCTGATCAGGAGATAGAAATAGTGTAAAGCATGAGTATCCTTGTTTTACAATGTGAAAGAAACCTCTAGTACTTGAAATATATTAATTAAGTGAAATATATTTTTAAAAATACTTAAAAAAAAATGAAAGATGCTAAAATAATCAATAGCATTCCAGAGACTTATCTGACTTTTTTCAGTCTCAACATTTTGTGCTGAACTTACCCAGTCCGCGAAATCATCTAGGGGCAGTGAGAATCAGGGGTATGTCCGTGCAGTAGGCTGGTTTCTATTTCCTAACCCAAATTATTTTTTGTTCCAAAGACCAACTTCTTTTTTTTTTTTTTAAGGTACATTCTCAGAGATTACTTTTTTTTTACTACTTTTTTTAAAAAATAAATTTATTTATTTATTTTTGGCTGCGTTGAGTCTTCATTGCTGTGCGTGAGCTTTCTCTAGTTGCAGGCAGCGGGGGCTACTCTTTGTTGTGGTGCGTGGGCTTCTCATTGCGGTGGCTTCTGTTGTTGCAGAGCACGGGCTCTAGGCACATGGGCTTCAGCAGTTGTGGTTCGCAGGCTCTAGAGTGCAGGCTCAGTAGTTGTGGCGCACAGGCTTAGTTGCTCCACGGCATGTGGGATCTTCTCAGACCAGGGCTTGAACCCGTATCCCCTACATTGGCAGGTGGATTCTTAACCACTGCGCCACCAGAGAAGTCCCAAAGACCAACTTCTTAGACCTCTGGCTAAGATTCATGTCCTCCCTAACCCCATTCTCTTGACTGTGGATCACCTACTGCTCAGAGATTTTCTTCTTTCTCTTCGCTTTGAAGGGGAAAAGGCAAGTTTCTATTACATACTCATTTCCAGAAAGGGTGAGATCTGTTTCCACTGTGAAATCACACATAAGGATTCTAGTTTCATAGGCCTTCCTATTGGCAAAATGTGGGAATACATTCAGCAAATGTTTATCAGCTTCTTCTACCTTATTCCAAAGTCTATCAAGGCCCTGGGTGCAGAGAGGTGAAATGACAGATAGGGTCACTCCTTATAGAGAGCTTATATTTGAGTGGGAGAACTAAGTACCAAGCACATATCTAAATAAACATGCTTTATAGTGCTATCAAGTTATAAGTTGGTTATAAGTGCTGTTAAGCAAACAAAATTAGATATTGTGGTTGGAAGTCTCTGCCTGTGGAAGAAGCAACAGTAAATCCAGTGACCATTAAAGCTAGAGAAGTTCTCTCTAAAGTGCTGACACCTGGGCTGAGACCTCGATGGGCGAGGACACAGCCAAATGAAAACGTGAGAAATCCACATTTGAGGTCCTGAAGCAGAAATAAGCTTGGTCTGCACAAAACACCAGGAAGGAGACCAGTGGGGCTGGAGTTTGGAGGGCAGTGGGTGGAGACAGAGCCAGAGCAGAAGGACCCGTGTGGTGCTTTGTAGGTTGTTTTGTGAAGCTGGGTGAGGGAACTGTCCGTATCCTTCAAGCACACATTTCCTTGGTGGTCTGTCTTCCCCCAGGGTGTTTCCACTACTACTGTCAAATATTGACAATATTACTATTGTCAAATGATTCATTCAGGGTCGATGAGTTTCCTCATCATACTGGTTCTTCTTAAAAGGCCACATTGTTTCAGAAAAAGACAGAGATTCATTTTTTTTTTTTTTTGAAGATGTTGGGGATAGGAGTTTATTAATTAATTAATTAATTTTTGTTGTGTTGGGTCTTCGTTTCTGTGCGAGGGCTTTCTCTAGTTGTGGCAAGTGGGGGCCTCTCTTCATTGCTGTGCGTGGGCCTCTCACTGTCACGGCCTCTCTTGTTGCGGAGCACAGGCTCCAGACACGCAGGCTCAGTAGTTGTGGCTCTCGAGCCTAGTTGCTCAGCGGCATGTGGGATCTTCCCAGACCAGGGCTCGAACCCATGTCCCCCGCATTAGCAGGCAGATTCTCAACCACTGCGCCACCAGGGAAGCCCTCAGAGATTCAATTTTAAGTGATGGATGATTCTCATACTTCTACTAAACTCACTGATATGGGAAAGAAATGATTGGCTTCAGATTAAACTATTAATTTCTTGAGAATTAATTTACTGAAAATGCCAATTAAAAAGTTGGTTTAGTTTATGTATCTAGGCAGACCCCTGCAAAATACTTACTATATGCCAGACACTATGAACTCTATGAATAACAACTAATTTCAACCTCCAAATCATGCTATGGGATAGGAACTATTATTATTCCCCATTTCACATATAAGAAAACCGAAGCAGAAAGAATGTATGAACACTCACCAAAGTTACACAGCTAGTACGTTGCTGAGCTGGGGTTGAAACCACGTAGTCTAACTTTAGCATCTGTGCCCTTACCTGTTACAGTCCACTGCCTTTAAAATAAGTTATAATGAACATATTATATTTAAAAGAATTGGCACGTGAGCTATCTTGTATTTCATTTGAAAGGGAGGCATTTGCAATGTTGCAAAGTATTGCTTTAATCTTCTAAAGAAAATGAGAGAGCAGCGTTGTCTCCTGTCGGTATATAAAAGTACTTGCATATAGTAAAGCATCATCTCTTACAGCTGGAAATTTAGCCAAGTGTCAGTGTGTTACAAACAAATTTTACCTAAAATTTTCTATTATGTCCATGAATATCTGAAAGGATGTTTCAATAACAAACGGAATCATGAGTGAATGAATAGTAGCTTTTTAGCAAATAAATAACATTTATATCCTTTTAAATGATTTGTTAAGACATTTATTTCAAAAATTCACTTTCTGTAACAATGAGAAAAATTCCTACCCCCAATAAATCATGGCTAGCAAAGATGCTCCTGCCTTTGCTTGTCAATGACCAGTAATTATGAAAGTAGGAACATGAGTTGTCAAACCATGGCAGCATGACCTCAGCTTGATTACCCCTCCCTCTTATGAATGTGATATGGACTCTGTATAACCACAGAGCAAAGGCTGTACCACTGCACCAACGAATATGTGTTAAATCATGTATTGTCAAAGCCACTTTTAAAGTGAGTACAGTAAGTAATGGGGTATTAACTAGAGGCCAATAGAATGAAATCGTACTGCTCTAGCTTGCCAACGACATACCTGTGTGTCAAAAAGAAGTGTCTGTGACCAGCACGCTAGTATTGCATGCCAATAATCTGAGCAGGTGGTCAGTAGAGACTTTTGCCAGGAGCCAGACCTTTTTCCCCGTGAATAGCTCGGTAAGGTCCAGGCACTCATTTCTCCCTGAATTAGAAATTATTTCACTTCAGATTGCTAGGGTACCTGTTCATAAAGCCAAGGAAGTGTTTTTAGCAGTTCTTTCACAAGCAGAGAATGACTTACTGTGTTCAGAATTTTTAAATCTGTTTTATTAGATAAACGCAAAATATCTACTTTACTGGATACATCTAAAATATCTGTTAGGTGCCTTCTTTCTTCTTTACAAACAGGATAATTGAAAATGTTGTTTTGGTGGAATCTTCTCAGAAGACCACAAAATCACCGTTTAAATTAGCCCTACTTCATTTCACATTTGCTTATTTTACTGTTGTTTCCCAGAACTGTATTTTTTTTTACAATTAGAACATCTGAATTTTAATTACATTACCATCAAGAAGCTCATTAAAGTCACTTAATTGGCAACATTTCAAAAAAAAACCTTAGCTGGGTTTAATATATTTTAAAGAGTTACTGTCAAAGTATAATTTCACCATTACAAACAGCTTGGCAACAACATTTGCATAAAGATCTGTCAGTTTCTGAAAAATGCTTAAATGTTGGGAAAATCAGATTCGTTAAGTTGCCTTTACTGAAACAGTCTAGAAATGGAGAACCTGTCACATACATTCATCTTTGTAGCCCCTGCAGTACCCAGAATACTTCCATGCACAGTATAGGTTCTCAAAAAATGTTTCTTGAAGGAAATAAATCATACATTTTATACTTTGGAGAAGATTTTTTAAAAATTTAAACCTCAATCAAAATTCCCTCATCTGTATTAAATTTAACAAGATACCCATTTTTTTGCTGCTTTTCTTTCATTCACTCTGACAAATATTTGATGATCATTTAGAATTTTGAAACCTTTAAAAATAGCTCTAAGGCCAGCATTGCAGGGTTGACATTTGAGGTTATTTTGAAATGGCATCATTTCTTATGGTTTTCCTCTTACACCTACTAGAATCTCACCCCCAGAGTACTGATGTCATTTGAACTTGCATTGTAGTTACTCACATTCATATCTCATCTTCACAAGCCTTAAGCTCTGCCCACAGATATGCATACTGTTTAACATACATGTCATCTGCGGGGGAGGGTCACCTATAGTACCTGAGTCAGTGGCTTGCAATTGCATTTGTTGAATGAATGCGTGAAAATCCCTAGTTTGCGATATGTGAAGGATGATTCTACCCTGCAGCATGAATTAGGATGTTGGGACAACCTCCTCCCCAAATTACATATGAAAGAATAAAATGTGGTAAACAATAGTTATTATTATAATTCACTTCCTACAAATGGAAAAGGTAAGACGTTTAATCATCTCTTTTAATTTCGTATTTTCTACTAAAATCTTTGTACTTTATGTACCTCTTATTTTCCAAGCCAAAAGAAAAATCTAGTAAAGCTGTACAAAATGTGAATGTTAAAAAAAAAATTAAAAAACAACCTTGCCACTCTAGTTGCTGCCTTACTCTGCACTATGTCCTCAAAGCCTTGTCAGGTATACAGACAGTCTCAATAAATGGTTGTTGAATGGATGAATAAGTACATAAACACACACTGATAGTCCTGAGGCGCGCCTGAGGGGTCAGGGGAGGCTGCCTCAACGGTGATGTAGAAAACCCGAGTCTTCCATGTAGACAGAGTCGTTCAATCATTCACTGGTTGGCGAGCTTCTACCATATGCTATGTTCCAAGATATGGTCTGTGAAGATTCCTCTAGGATAGCACCATCGAATAGCACTTTCTGTGATGATGAAAATGTTCTACATAGAATATCTACAATGTTATTTTACAGACCATGGAGAATCCCTGGAGGTTTCTACTTGAGAAAATGACGCAGTTAGATCTGTCTTGTAGAAGTTGCCTCTGTGGCAGTGGGAGCCAAGGCCTGAGGCTGGAAACCACTTCTTGCACATTGATATTAAACACCAGGTTTGCATATTCCACAAAGGCGGAAGATAAGCTGGGGTAACAAGACTTCCTTATTATACAAATAATAATTACAAAATTGCCCTGCTGTCTCCCTTAACAGAGTGTTAGAAAAGGGCTGTTGGCTCGTCTCCCCTTCCTAGCTGGGGAGAGCGAATGGGAAGAAAACCATGCAGAAATCTCTTGGGCTTGCTTCACAGGCTGCTCCTTGTGGAACAGAAAAGGAGAGTAGTAGCTTCCCTCTGACCCTGAGGGCATCAGCAGTTGTATGGATGTGCAGAGGAGGGGCTGTGGCCAGTCCTGCATCTGTGAGGGTATTGCCCAGGCTCCCTGACCTCCACCAAGTACCCTTCCTGACAGGTGAGGTGGGTGGGACTCTGTGGCCTGAATGGGAGCATGATTTCAGAAAGTCATAGGAGAAAGAGTGCTGGACTGAGAAAGGTCTGAAAACTCTAGAAGAGTCTGTGGTGTATGACCTTTGAGGTCCCTGCCTGGACTGGCTCTTCTAGTTATACAGCATGACGGAAGGTGTGAGGGTCTTCTACCTGACACTGGGAAGAATCAAACCAAGGATGGGGAAAAATCATCCAGGGCAATTGAATGCTGGGAACTGCGTCAATGGAAAGTCCTCTCGGCAGCGGCTTCATAATACTTTCAGCATTCATTTAAGACATCTTCTGGTGATCTGTTGTGGATCTTTTTAATTCCGTGGCCATCACAGAGATGGCGTACTGCCTGTGTTTCTAATTGATGGGGACAGTTGTTGACAGAGCATTGCCTTTGGGATTGCTGGCATTATGGCTCTTTTTTTTTGTTTCTTTTCCAAAATAAACCCTGTAACATAGAACTAAAACCCCAGAATAAGCTCCAGATGTAACATTTTCCTTCTCCAGCTGTTGAAGTCCATTTTATCTGATTTTTTGTTTTATTTAGTTTGGTGTGGCTTAGCAATCAGAAAACAGTTAACCATTACTCATTCTAAAAAGGGATCCAAAATAGGAACATTTCCAAATTTGAAGCATTTCTTAAAAGGAGCCTGGATCCAAAATTCTGACTTTATCTTTATCAGATGCTTTTGGCAATGTTGAAGAAATCTTCTGGGAGAAATTTAATAAACATTTCTTGGAGGGACAGCACAGAGTGCAAACGTCAGGGTGCCTCTACAAAATGTATTGCCAACCTGATTTCTGAACAATGCTTTCGCACACTCTGAGCTGTGTGTTCCAGCATTTGGAGTTCTAATTACAAAAATCCAAAACTGCTTCTAGATTCTTCTCCTTCGTGACCACCCTAATATTATTCAAGCACTTGCCTAACATAAGCATTTCTTTCTCTGATAGAAACGGGAACCTGAAATTAATGCACACTGAGAAAATCATAGCATTTTAACTTCTGACTTTATTCTTTTTCCCCTCAAACGAACAGGTGATAAAACACTGTCTGTGTCCAAAGCAAAAGGTATGGCCTCCTCTTCTCTTCTTTCACAGAGTGCCAGAAAATGTAAACAATATTTAGGTTGAACTTCTGAGTCCTCTGAATTTTCTGTCAGCCTTCAGAACAACATTCGTTTGTTTGTTTACACCAACATTTAACAGCATAAAGAGTAAAACAAGCAAACAGTCTGAGGCATTTATAGGAAGTGTTCAGATTGTGATACAGTCTTGTATCTGCATCGTTTTTACTCTGACAAAGAAAAACATTGCTTTAGGAAGTGGGTCATGTGGGTGTATAAGTGCTTCGTGGACAGGCCGGATATGCCATGGTTCTGGTCTGAGTACCACTGAAACACAAAGGGAAGAAACCTGTTTTATTCCTGCAGACACACAATGCATCCAGCTTTGGCTTTTTGTCCTCTCAGGACCTGATAATTTTTCTAATATTATGGCTGGAAGTCTACCTCAGAACACTTGCATAAATAAAATAGGTTACAGGTAAACATTTAGAACAGGAAGATTTAAAGTCTTTTTATTAACCTTCACTACTGTTTCATATTTTTCAAACTTCTATTTTGAGATCTCGGTGGCTGAACTTCCACGGCGGCCAGCATCCTGGGTTCCAGAGCTGGGGCGTTAGGTCCGTTACTTTGCTTCTCTGGAGCTTGGTTTCCTCATTTGAAAAATGAGGGGGTTGGATTTGATTTTCTCTAAGGCTCTTTCTAGCTCAAAAATTCCATGAATCTAATTCCTATCTGTTGCAGAAAATTCACAATACATGTAACTGTAAATACCCTCCATAGGAGATGGTATTACAAATTGAAACTTTATTGCTGGAGAGTTGCTGGTAAGATAATTGCTTTCACTGAATAAGGTGGCTAGTGGTTATTGATGTAATGCTATGTACTTATGAGTTGAATTTACTTTGGGAGTCACAATTTCAAAAACGGGTAAATGGGGTAAAAAAAAGATCAGAAAAATCCCACCTCACCCTTTTTAAATTATTTTAAGAAACCAAATTTCCAAAAGATGGGGGTTTCCTTTTGTAGGTGCTTGGGCAACATAAGCAAGTGAGGGAGAATTTATGTTCCCTGAAGAGGGGGAACAATAGCCACCAGGGATTGTGTCCCTTGCTTTGGCTTTTGCCTTATTTTCCTCTCTGTTTCCATTTCCCATTCTTCATGCAACCGGATTTCACAGCTAGCTCATTTATTCATTTACTCAGTAAAAGTATGACCTTCTGTGATGGGCCGACCACACGCCAGGCACTGAGAACACAGAGCTGGAAGGATTCTCTAACTCTGTGGAACCACCTGATTTCAGGGAGCCTCTGAGGTCTCATAACATTCTGCGATTGCTTCTTACTGAATAAACAGAATCTTCTAGCTTCTTTGAGGCTCTCAGATTTTACAGGGACTCTAAGCACATAGCTACACTTAATACGTAGGACCACAGAACTATTGGATGTTTGAGCTAGAAGATCCTCTAAGCTTGTGGATGCCTTTATTTTATATATGACTCAGCTGGGATCAACAGAGGTGACGTGGTTTGACTAGTGTCCTTCAGGGAGTTCATGAAAAATCCAAGAGTCATTTGCTAATGTTCTGTCTACTCTACCTTAACAGCCTCCTTGTCAGGTTTTAGTGTTAAAAAAAAAAAAAAAGAAGCGTCCTCCTTTTAGCTTAGGGGTCTAAGGCCATGAACATGAGTGAAACAAAATTATGTACCATTGCCTGGAAATCCACTTGTGCATTAACCAGAGCTTTAGCAATCTGTGCTGAGTTTTGAAAGTGCACATTATCTGCAACAAAGAGAGAGAGTTAAAGTGCTGTTAAATACCAGAAAGCACAGAGTGACAATGTACCGCCTGGAAATGAACACCAACAATTATCTAGTCATGCAGTTGACATTGTCAGCAGTGAGTAATCACACTCGCTTATGGAAATGTCCCTGACTCTTAGGTATTGACCCTGAGCACAGGCATAGGAGGATGCTTAATGTTTCTTAAACAAAGTGATGCTGGCTCAGTATTTTTATGTGTAAGAGTCTTGCTTAAACCTCACCATCTGCTGTTCCGTGGATGAGAAGATAGTCTACATTTCTGAAATATTCTGCTCTTGCCATCACAGTTGAATTCTGGAAAAGGGGAAAAATTAACATTTTAGTTGCTGCAAGTTCTAATAGAAAACTAGCTAAATCATTGTGCAATGGACTTAGCACCAATACTGAAATTATGTATTGCTTTGGTTGATAAATATTTAAGAGTCAGAGCAACACATTTTCATCATCATTTGCATTACTTCCATCTGATTCTTAGTTTGAAAAACTGAAAGTTTATGTGTCATATGTTACATATGAGTGAGACCTTAGGCATAAATGATGCCCGCTCAAGCTGTGTAGGAGTAGGGGCTGGGGAGGGGGATGAAGAAAAGGGAAGTTAGGGAAGGAGGATGGGGAAAGAAAAAATAGAATCCAAAAGGAGTCAATTCCTTTTTAATGAGGTGTTTTGCAGCTGACAAAAGATCATCATACTTGCTTTGGGGACCCAGCAAAACTGTAAACTCTGAATGACTGCTTTCCAATTATTTAGCACATTTGAAATAAATTAATGACCTAAATCAAACAGAAAATGCTTACTTTATAATGCTCGAGATTATCATCCTTTGTTGGGAGGCCCATGAATCGCTCTGTGTAGATAGATGCTGTAAAACATATGAGTATATGAGTGTGTTGTTTGCATGTGATATGTGTCATTTCATTAACCAACCAGAACCCCCCACCCCCGAGTTTGATAACTGCTCATCAATCTCCCAGGTGGAGCTGCCGAGGAAGGTTCTTGCTGCCCTTTACTGTAACGCTCCACCCAAGTCATTGGCTCTGCAAGTTGCCTCAGTAGGGCTGGAGAAGCAATGCAGGAGAAGACTGTGGAAACAGCAGCAGCTAACGATAGAAAGGGCTGCTCTTAAACTTTTTCACTTCTACCCAAAGTTCTTCAGTGGGGGGAATGTTGAGCTAGGAATGACCTCATTATATTTTAAAAGAAATCACAAATGCAGCCACCTCTTGTACCTTTATTGGTGTCTTAATTAATTTGGGATGGAACTTTGTCCCCCAAGTCCTCCCCCAAAACACACACACACACACACACACACACACACACACACACACACACACACACGTTTTTCTCTGAATGGAGATTTCCTACAAGTCACAATTGTCTCATTTCCACCACAACACAGGGAAGAGGATCTGATGAAAGCTAATTTTCGTGCATTTATTAGAGTTATTTCCAAATAATCATCCTGCATTGATGTTGATCATAAAAATAGGCACACACGGAAGGTGTACTTCTTGAACAAATTTTTGTTTCTTTGATTTCTAGAGCAATGTAACAGGCAGCTGCAAACGGTGGCATGGCGGTGATTTGCTTGGTCACATCCTGACTTTCCCTAAGATGTGCTTAAAAGCTAGTTCAGCTGCACCTGTGTGTGTCTGTGAAAACAGGGTTAAGTCTGATTTTAAAGATTTGGTTCATCAGGGGGCACATGGTTTCTGGAAGAGAATAACTTATGTTGGGTTTTGGAAGAGTCCTTCCTCGTCTTAAAATTGCTGCGATTATTGCAACATGATTATAATGAATCATATAAACAATCTCATTTATAGATTATATTTTTCCCAGTGATGCTGGGGTGAATTTTACTGCATAATTTGTTTTCCTAGCAACCTTAAATATAGAGTAATTATGTGTTAAATGTTTTCGCAGCAACATTTATGCAATGTTTCCATACCGTAATATTCCCAGCTGGAGACTGGAGCCACTGCGATTCCACATTTGAAAAGACCACTTCCTGAAGCAAGGGCCAGCGATGAAACATACCCTCCGTAGGACTATAGAGACATTGTTACAAGTCAGTCCCAGATTGACTCTTATAAACTCTCTAAGGTATTTGTATAGCAATTCTACTCACAATAAGTGCTGGTGGGAGCTGGGGAATACGGATAGGGTAGATTAAATGTCTATCTTGAACTCTTGGTAGAAAACTCCACCAGACATGACAACAATTTCAGCTTAGTCAATTACAAATACTTGGTGTGCTGATCCAAACATGGTGTGGGCAGTTTAAGGATACTATAATTGCAATTTTTCTGCAAAATTCTTTTTTTCCCCCCTTTATGTTTTTCCAACCAGGACCTTGCTATGGCAAAAACAGGATTTTTACTTTAAAAAAATACACAAAAAAGAAGATCATTCCCCAAAAGTAAAAGCAAGATACTTCCCACAACGTGCAAAAAACTCCTGTGAGGCAGCACTTATATCTGTATATTTACTCATTGATTTTCATAACAGAACAGCAAGGAGAGGACTCAAGAACCTTTTGAGTAGTTTAAGACACGGCCAGAGTCTGTGTATAAGGTAGTGTTACGTATTCTGTTTTGAGGATTTCTGGCATAGCAGTGCAAAGGAGGAAAAGCCACTGGTATCTTAAAAAATCTTACATGCCCCCCTCCCCAACTTAATGGAAAAATGAAGTAATACAAAAGGGGATACAAATTGCAGAGTCTGGAGTAGGTTTAGCACTCATCAATTTTCTTCCCCAGGGAATTGGTAGGTGATTCAGAAATGTGACCCTCATAACAGAAGGAGATGCGTGCCTGTGTCACTTGAAAATTTGAACCTTTTCCTAAAAATGAAGAAATGAACAGAGTGTCACAGTAAAGCTCATCTCTCCCTGGAAGGCAAATTTTGTCTGTATTAACCTGCTGGGAGAGAGATGCTTCCTCTAGGAGCATGGTCTATGTTCTGGGACATAGACCCTCCTCCCCCCTCCCCTCTCCCCGCCACCCCAAATGTGTGCGCTAGATTAGGAAGTGACTCTCAGGGCTTATTCTTGCCCCAACACAGGAACATCCTTACAAATCAAAAGAGGACAGTGTGACTCTCTAACTAAGGGTGTGCCTTGCTTTGAGGACTTTATTGCCACAAACTTCTGGGAATCATTTGCCCTCCGGTCTGGAGAGATCCTATCATCCTTTGCTGCAGAAAAGTCAGTCTTGAGAGAGGGTGAAAGAGAGAGTGGGAGTGAGAGCCCTACAGAGCAAGGGAGAGACAGGAGACAGACGTGGTGAAATCAGGCAGCAGGTCAGTGGCCTGGGTCTGGTCTTAATCCGTGAAATACATGGCCTGAGGGAATAAACTAAACCATCTTGCTGAATTCAATTGTTAGAGAAAGAATGCTAACTAACTAGTTTACAGTCTTATGTTTCCAACTCTGGGGAATCTTATTGAGGACCCTTGGCTACAAAACACAGACTAAAAGTGGCAGCTCCAATTATACCGTGGCCTCCTTTCATTATACTTGGAGGAGAACTAAAATGTGTTTTAATAGAGGAAAAATATATTTTAAAATAGAAGGAACATGTGGGTTTAAAAATCATTTTGATAAGTGAAAATTCTCTATCAGGATCAAACTTTCACTTAAAACATAAGAATAGTCTGTTTTGATCAGCAGGTTAGCAACAACTATTACTGAAACAAAAGATTTCTTCTTCCTTCTTAATTTTTGGTTTAAATGAAAGTAGAGTAAGCCTGAGTCCTTTAGAAATATGATTACTGTTTATGGTTTTATTGGAAAAGTGTGATCACTGCAAATTATAATACTGGGTTCTGCTTCTCCCCTCCTATGCCCCAGAACAGAAAATAGCATGGAGTGACATTTGAAATTAAAGCATTTGCATATAGTAAAAACGGTTTTGAACATTTCTGTCCAAAATCTTAGGAATTATAAAAATATTAACTTGTATCTATTCAGTGATTAGATAATAGGGCAGTATGTAAATAAAATTGTCATGCTTTCAACATGAATACAAATTGCCTCTAGGAATTTGTAAAAGCAAACGAGTGTAGCAGCAGCACAATAAAAGAAGGTGTACTTGAAATTCTCAGGCAGCTTAGAAAAGCTGTTTCTATTGTAGAAAAAAAGAGAAAAAAAACCACCCGAGCTGACTTTTTTCTGCTCTCCCATGGGTGGGGCTCCAAGGCAGAGTGGGTGGCTGCAGAAAGAAAAGAACCCACGGAGCAGATTGGCCATGAGAATTCTAGAATTTTGTCCTTTGCACTTAGATGCCTTGCCATTTTGTTTAAATGAAGGATATCTTTAAAAACATTCTTAGAAGGGCACAGAATTTTGAGGGATTTATGGAATAGTACTCTGATGGGAGCTATAATGCAGATTGGAACATTTCACCTACAGACAATAATAATAACTAGCTAATGTTTGTATGGACAAGGTCATTGCAACAGTCTTTGTGGTCCCACAGGCTCTGTGTCCTTTCTCTCCCCCCTCCCACCTCCTCTGGCTCACTGGCTCTCTTGATGTTCTTTTTTTTTTTTTTTTGCGGTACGCGGGCCTCTCACTGTTGTGGCCTCTCCCGTTGCGGAGCACAGGCTCCGGACGCGCAGGCTCAGCGGCCATGGCTCACGGGCCCAGCCGCTCCGCGGCACGTGGGATCTTCCCGGACTGGGGCACGAACCCGTGTCTCCTGCATCAGCAGGCGGACTCTCAACCACTGCGCCACCAGGGAAGCCCTCTTGTTCTTTGAACTCTCCAAGCGTGATCTAGCCCCAGGACTTCTGCAAGTGCTGCCACCCTCTGCCTGGAATTCTCTATCCCCAGAAATTGGCATGGTTCACTCCCTCCCATTTGAAGTCTTAACTCAAAAAAAAAAAAAAAAGTCTCACCTGTCCTTCTAATCTAAAATTGCACCAATCCTGTATGATGCTCCTTGCTCCTTTCTTGCTTGGTTTTGCTTTTCTCCATCGCACTGATCATTGTTTAACATCCTGTATATGTTACTTATTTATCTTGCTTATTGCCTTTCTCCCCAACCATTCCCAACTCGATAAAGGTAGAGATTTTTGTCTGTCTGGTTAATGAATGTCTCCCTAGCACTGACAATACAATCTGAAACACAGTGGGAATAGAATAAATATTTGTTTAATATATGACTTTCCTATTAACTCATCTAACTCTCACACTGACTTGATGAGGAAATTATTGTTGCATTTCGTGATGAGGAAACTGAGGCTCAGAATAAATTTAGAGTAAGCGGTGGAGTTGAGACTCAACTGCAGGATGCCTGACGACAAGCCACTTCCTCTATAGCCCTACATTAGGGCAACCTCTTTGGGAAGTTTTAAGTTCAGAGTCTAACATAGTTTCATTAGAGGTGCATTTGTCCTACTTTTACATCGTTGATCACACATAGCAATTCAAATTGCTTATAATTAGTCACTGGAAGAGAAGGGAGCTAAGATTAAATCACGAACTAATGCTTATTCAACACCACCTGGCTAGGTCTATATTAACAAAGCAAAGCCCATAAATGAGGTTTTTATTCTAATAATTTAGGCAAAACCCCTGCTGCTCTTCAATTGTCAGAATAATTGCTTCAATTTTTCTTCATATAAATTAGGGTTGTTCAACCTCAGCACTATTGACTTTTTGGGTTGGAGAATTCTTTTTTGTTGGGTGCTGTCCTTTGCATTGTGGGATATTTAACAGCATCTCTGGCCTCTACCCACTAGACACTAGTAGCACTCCCCTAGTTCTGACAACCAACGACGTCTCCAGACATTGCCGAATGTCCCCTAAGGGACAAAATTGCCCAGGTCAGAACGGCTGTCATAACAGACACTTCCTAGGCATAATGCTGTGTGCACAGTGGATGTCTAAGAGGAAGCTAAAAAACAGGCTACTGGACTTTAATTTGGTGCCAGAAAAATGAAAGTGTAAGATAAAAAGATAAAAATGCCTTCTCTCCCCTTCTTAATCTGGATAATGGAGGGAAATGTAAGATTTGCAGCTTATTGACCAATTGACCAAAGAAAAAAATTGCGTGGCTAGCTTTAGAGTGTTTCTCAGACCACTAAGGTAGCTAATACTTCGTAGAAACAGGTACTTATGGAACACAGTGATAGCTAAACAAACCCACATGGTCATTCTCAACGTCTTTCTCTTTCCCTTCTCCAATTTCCCATAGGTCTCTGCTTATTATACTATAAAAGAGCACTCAGAGCTATGACCTATTCCTGTCCCCTTCTTGACTGCCTAAATTCAGGCCCTTGGTATTTGTTGCCCGTATTACTGCTCTCTTAGCCCTTTGGACCACTCTCTCCCCCAACATCAGGCTGCTCTTCATTCTGCAGCCAAGAGTATCTTTCTAAGACTCCAATTCCACTTCCTACTGACTTCAAGACCACTTTAAAAGAGGCACCCATGGAATCAAATACTTTTTGGTAATACTGTATTAAACAAAATTTAACAGGATTCTTTACTATAGGGGCTATATACACTATTATATAGACTTCATAGTTTACCAAACTATTAGACCAGAGAACATTTCCCCCAAATTTCCTGATACTAACATGACACCTTTGGGGGAACATTGACTTACAGGATTAAACTCATTTTAAACAGCATCATAGATATGTGAGATGGACAATATTGCGCTAAATATTTGAGAAACAAAGTTGAAGAAAGACAAAGTCCATTCCTTGATTCTTGTGAGAGCAAGCAATGCACAAACAAGATAAAGCATGGCAGTTCCTATAAAAGTAGTATAAAGAGCTACTGGAGCACAAAAATTCATATCTGAGTTGGGTCTTAAAGAACAAGTAGGAATTTTGTGTTTTGGAGAGAGGAAGACATGGGGAATGGGAGAAGAGGATGGGCATTGCCGGTGTAGGGAACAGGACTGATCAACACATGGGAAAAAGGAAGCACAGACATAAAACTAATTATTCATAAAGAGTGGGGAGGGCTTCCCTGGTGGCACAGTGGTTGAGAGTCCGCCTGCCGATGCAGGGGACATGGGTTCGTGCCCCAGTCCGGGAAGATCCCACGTGCCGTGGAGCGGCTGGGTCCGTGAGCCATGGCCGCTGAGCCTGTGAGTCCGGAGTCTGTGCTCCGCAACGGGAGAGGCCACAACAGTGAGGGGCCCACGTACCGCAAAAAAAAATAAATAAATAAAAGAGTGGGGAGAAGTGGAGGGAGAGAGACTAGAAAAGTAGGATGCAACCAGATTGCCAAGGGCCTTGCATGCAAGGAAATGTGTTTGGGCACTAGGCTGAGGTCAACATGTAGCCCTAGAAAATATGTAAGCAAAAAGGCAACATGGCAAGAATTGTGTTTTGGAACAATAACTTCATTAGCAACATTGGAGTTTGTGAGACCAAAGCAAGGAGGCTAGTTAAGAAGTAACTGGAATAGTTAAACCTGTACCACCCAATCTATGGTCAATGTAAGTGGACCCTCAGACTCCACACTGGAGTACTGGTCGGGGGGGTTGCCTGGAAACTGTTTTAACACGTTCTCCAGGTGATGCTTATGCAAGCTAAAGTTTGAGGAGCTCTGATTCAGATTACATATAAAGAAACTTGAACTAAAGCAGTGTCAGTGGGGATGATGAGAATAGACTCAAATGTTTGAAGGCAGAATTGATCGAATTTACTAATCAACAGAGTATTGGAGTCAGGGAGCAGGGGAAGCTGAAAATAGCTCTGAACTTACTAATTTGGATGACTAGGTGTGTGGTGAGGTCCTTATTAAAGATGAAGACTTGTTTTAAAGTAGACTGTAATACGTTTAACTTGGGCAAGTTAAGCTTGAGGCCTCTGTAAGACATGATCAGTATGATCAGTAGCCATTTGAAATGTGGAGCTCAGAAGAGAGAGGAGGGGGCTGGTGGCAGGCATCTGGCGGTCATCATCATCTTTGAAACCACATGGGTTTCCCCAAGGAAGTGAAGAACAAGAATGAAGACCAGACCCAGAAAAACACTGACATTTAAGGAATGGAGTGTAATGATCACAGAAACATAGAAAAATAAGAAGAGAAACATGTTACAGAGCCATGGCTAAAGCTCACTCTCCTTCATGTGATGAGTGGGTTTTTTAAATCATCCCACACACATGGTTCTCTACCAAACCACTTATACCTAGAATGTTCTAGAAGTGAAGTTAAAAGGTGGCTTTCAGTTATTTCAAAGACTGAAGTAAAAGCAAAGTGAAACTCTAAGAGAAATGTTAATATTATACGTAAGTGTTCAGCTTGAAATGTGAATCTTTCAAGGATTTACTTTAGGAAATTTCATAAAAATGGATGGTAAGAAAGGTCTTATCTGAAATATTTCACTATAAAAATATTTCATTTATTTCCACCCATTTGAATTCCATTCTGTTTAGATACTTAACATTTGATAGTTTTAAGAAGGACCAAATGGCTTGAAGTAACAACTTTCCACAAATTCATAACAGCTCTTCATCTGGTCACTGAGCTGAGAGATGAGTGGAATCCTGCAGATTCCCTTCAATATTGGGTTTCATTCCCTCCATCTTGTGCAGGCCGCGCTCCGAGAAAACAGCCAAGAAAAACAACCCAAGCACAAATGGCTGCAAATTGACTTGCAAATGTACAAACTCAGACCAAAAAGTGAAACAGGAAATCTTCTTTGAAGGGTAATTATCATAATTTATAATGGGCAAATCTAAACTCTTTCCCATATTTCTCTAAACTTTCCAGTGACTTCATTGCCCATGACTGATAAATGTTGCCACTTCCTTTTAATGTGTTTAAAAAAACCTGTGTAGCTCTTCAAACGTGGGAAATTATCTCCAAGATCTATAACTAGTAATAAATAATTATTTCTCTCCAGTTAGCACAGATTAACGTTAGGTCTGGTAAAAGAATTTGATTGCAAGAAAAAAAAAAAGAATCAAAACAGCCAAGATATATAATTTCAAACTTTATCTTAGCTTTTCATGAAAACGAAATGATGACATATAAAAGAAAAGGAATATATTAACCCTAAAATAACAAAGGAAATTAAAGTTCTGATGAATATGGTTCAGTTCAGTATACTCTAATACCAGAAATTAAGTGAAAATGTGTCAATTACGAGTTAATTTGCTATACAGGGAAGAAACTAAATGATTGAAAAAAAGGAACAAACACTTAAAGCCACCACTTTGAAGCCCAGATTATCCAAATTGACTGTTTCCATTGACCGATTAAATTATGTTGCAACATTAACATTTCATGAGAAACCTTATAAGCGAACACTTTAGAAAATGATGAACCAAATAACAGGCATAAAACATACAAAACAACTCACCCAGCCCCATATGGCTATTCTTTTTTCATCAATGAAACCCATTTCTATGAATTTTCTAAAGGAAAAGAAACAAATTTTTAGAATTTTAAGTGTGTACACATGACATTTACTTCATTACACAAGCATATTTAATCCAAAGATTTAATAGAAACGCTACATTTTCTTTGTTTAAACACTTGCATAATCAGACTGCATTTACAAATAGTTAAAAGAACATTATCATGCTTACTGCAAGGGGTAAAAGGATCCTTTAGACTCTATGGTACATCTATTGAGTAATATTTTCAGGGCTGTAAGGCCTCCTACCCTAACTGTGCTGGTGAGTTACTTGGGACTCAGGTTAAGAGACAGGCTCATACTCAGCAAATGAGAATAGACTGAAAGGGGAAAATGTTTTTTAATGCAGTGAACAAACAAATGGTTAACTCAGATTCTAACACTATAGCCACATGTTTTTGAATTTACTATTAAATGCACTTAAGATATTTTAAAGAAAAAAAAAGAGAGACTGGCTCATAGTAACACCAGAAGTAATAGCACCATGACTAGGACCAAATTTCCAAATCTCCAGCTTTTGGAAAAAAGGGTTTCATTATTGCTGTTTTAAAATTTATTAATTCTTATGATTTTGTTTGCTTAGATGTTAATGTAAAAGAATTTCAACCTAAAATGGGACTGAAGAATATAAATGAAAAATTGCACACATGTGCCCTCAGGAGTGAGAGACTGATTTCCATATATGCCTGATTTCCATAAAACTGGTCATATTGAAATTTTCTTAAACGATAGGGAGTTAGTCAAGGGTTGCCTCATATCAACCTTGGGAAGTTTTGCTTATGGTTTCCAGAGGCGTGAACAAGAAATGACCCAAGTTGGGTTGGTTTCTCAAAATATGCTGAATTGAGCTTTGTTTGTAGGATGGGATTGGTTTTGTCTGCCCAGGGAGTAGTCAAAGCTGGTCTCTGTTTGTTTCGATTTTAATAGACTCTCACTGAACTCTCCCCTCTTTCATTCCCTCCCTATAAATACAGCCTTCCCCAAACCCTCAATGGATGGGCCCATAGCTTGCTACAGTTTGTGAGTCCAGAATTTCAATTCCTCTGCTATTCCTGAATAAACTCATTTTTTTTGACAATTTTGAGCTTGCCTTGTTTTAACCCTTTATTTAGGTTGACATGCATTATAATCACTGTCTCATTTTTGGTCACATCCATCCATGGAAACACATCCATCCCTCTCCCATTTCACACTTAGGTACCCTCAGTTCATCATGGTTTGGACAATTGTATGCATCTTTCAGGATATGAACATTATTCATTCAATTTCCCTCACAGAAATTGAGGGAAATCCATTTAAAAATGAGTTTGAAAATAAATCTATCCTTAGGAGCAAGGGACCATGCTGAAAGACAACCTTCAAAAAAGTCCTGGGAAGCCCTCAGAAATCTAACTACGTCATTGGTACAAAAAGAGAGTGTTTTAGGCTAATTTATTCCATGCTTCCTTGATGGCTCGTGTTCTAGAGCAATTGTGATTTATTTGGGGAGCGTTTTAATAAAAACTCAAGAAACTCTTAGAGAAGCAGAAGCAGTGGAAGAAAAAAGCAAAGTGGATGAGCCATTATAGGGGCCTGGATGGGACAGTGAAGGAAAAGAGGGGAAGAGCCAAAAGTGACACTCATGACCCCAGAAAAATACTATTTTTTTGGTTGCCTTAAGTGACGTTAATGCCCTTTCTCATTCTTCTCTGGAACTAGGACCGAGTGATTTGCATTAGTTAAATAATGGAATTTCTTAAAGGGATTTCACAGCAACCATTTTGCTCGTTGCATGGATTGAAAATGCATGTTTCTGATGCATAGAGGAGTTGGGCAGATGCCCGGCACAAACAGATGGGAAGAAGCCCCGTCAGTCACAGCTTACTCGACACTGATTCTGAGGGACACTGAGGGGTCTACAGGGGAGAAACGCAGTAGCAAACGGAAAGTTGCTACCTGTGTTGACGCTTGGTCACGGTAAAGTAGAGACAACGGGCAGCAAATTGCGGCATTTCGGCAATTCTCCCACAAACTTCAAAAGCCAAGTGAAAGAAAAGAAGGTTCACTTTCTTTGTCAAAAAAATGATCTTGCTGCTAGTGCTTGAAGCCAGTTCTGAGCCATAAAATCAATCGTGATTTTATGATCTCCCAGAAGCTAGCAATCATATTGCCTTGCATTTGGGGTAAAAGCAAATAACAGGTGATACACGGGAACAGGAAATTCTTAACAACTCCCTTCCTAGATTTATTCTGAAAGGATGACATTTACAGGAAATGATAGTGCAATAGCTAACATGGAAATGAAACATTAACACTTACTGTGGAAGGACTAGGTTAAAGGTTAGCTAGATAATCTGAGACCAACAAGCCTCTATAAAATTTACCTCCAAATTCTGAAGAGCTTCCAGGAGGGTTATCAGAGATACTGTTGACAATGTGGTTAAATCAACAAAATGTTAATAGCAAGTGAAAAAGCATTTTTTCTAATTTTGGAGGCTGGACTGGACTTTACAACTTTTTTCTCATAAAAATACCCTAAATCTAAGGTCAATTCGAAACCTTAGTAATCAATTACTATTATTCTATTTTGGAAATGTTCTTATTGATACCATGTATAACAGTATGATATATTTTTTTTCTCATATAATCCTTCTTTACTGCTAACCCTGAAGTTATATAAAATTTCAAAATTGTGGGAATGTCAAAAATGCCAAACCTACCCCAAATGAGCATATTTGATCCTATAACTACTGAAATTTTAAGGGTCTCACATATGAACCACTTGCAGAGGAGCCTGAAGAAAGCAGGTCTCAGTTTTCCTTAAGCTTTGACCTCACAAGCGTATCCTTTGGGGCTTTCTCTTATGTATAGTCAAAATTTGTGCGGTTGTAGGGCCTCTCTTTTTTTCCTGCTTTGCTTTGCTTGACTCTGTTTCTTGACCCTGACTAGTATTTACTGTTGTTTCCAAATATGTACTTATGATATTTTTTGGTATATAAAAAATTTAGCCAGATTGCATTTCATAAGAGATTCCAGGGAAAAATTTCACTCTTTGAGGGGAGGTAATTTGAGGACTACCATAGAGGAATTGCAATCCCAATTCCTCAAGTCAGACGTTCAGTGTCTGATTACTAAAACACTTCTCAGGAAGATATGTGATTGAATTATTTCTAGAATTATCACTATAAGTCTATTCTTTTAGCTTTTGTTTTCTCAAAGCATAGGGTTTCAAGGCTTCCCTTTCCCTTTTGCAGGATAATGGTTTCAAGCAAAGCCAAGGCCAGTCCCAACTGGCATCTCCACTGCTGTATACGTGCTTTGCCATACAGCTGCCCCTGTTCACTAAGGTGAATACAAAAAGTTCCATCTAATAACCATGTTCCCTTGAGTGCATGTGGTTTATTCACTCTTCAAAAACTGTAAGTGCACTGAATGTTGAGATTGTAAATTGCACAATTTTATACAGAGTATTGTAATAGCATATACTAATATTTCATCTGTTCTTGAATGGCTGAGTCAATTAGCGAACATATGCCTGATCTATAGTAGGAAGACATTCTTCAGGTTCCATCCTAAAAATGGCTCAGAGAAGGTAAACGTAGCCAATTACCGCCTCTGGTCCATCTTCCTTTCAATTCTAAATGCCAAACACATTTATATTATTGTGAAAATCAATAGAATTTGTGGCTTCGTGTCCTATATGTTGGACACCAGAAATAACAATTTTTGTTACGGTCTATACATGGGTTTCATGTTTAAATTTTTATTTCATCCAAGGAAAAACATTAAGAAGCTATCAGTTCTGTTTCTTAAGGTATCCCTCTTAAATTTGAATGCTGCATTTTTGGTGGTAAATAAATGCACAAAAATATCATGATGTATGATGTTAATGATGATTGTTTTTTAACCAGTGCCAAAACAAACCATTTTTAGCTCTACCAACTTTGGAAAGTTGAATTACAAACCATAATTTACATCTCTGTCTTTTGATGTTGTCCCAGGATTACATGTCCTTGGTGTTTATTGCATGGTTTAAATACAAATAAATGTGACCCGACCCACAATGCCAAAAACAATACCGTAAAGAATTAAGTCTATAATGCTGACAATTGTGTTAATGTTCTTAAGGCGTACCACAGTCTTTACATGAACGATTGAATCTCAGAGTTTTTCTTTGAACTATCTTTTCTATGACTCTCTATCAGGCCGAAGACTCCCTCAAGAATGTTAAAATAGTGGAAAGGCCAAAAATCTGGATCAGTAAGAAAGACGGAGCCTCCTAGAAGTTAGGTGTGAATGATGCCTACAGATTGTATAGTGTTATTTAATAACTTATTTATCAATTTTTCAGATTTAACTCAAATCGACTTTGTTTTTCATTGAATGTTTTAGGTGTAAGTGTGTGTATATTACTGTTCACAGAATGAAAGAAAAATTTGAAAGCATATGGGTTATGATTACTTTTCTATTTAAAAAAAATAATTACTTGTGAGTCAAAATTCTTCTGCTTTGATTAGAGACAAAAAAATACAGAAAAGTGTTGTCTGGGCCTGGCTCCTAGTTGTTAAATATAATCTGTGTTGTGTGTGCTGCATTGAAATCAATAACTGCTGATGATATTAAGATGATAAAAGAAACATACTAATTAATTTTCTAAATTGCTCTTTGCTGTGAAACAGTGTTTGACCTTTAGACATCACTCATGCACATATATCCATGACTAAGAGTACAGTCAGCCTGTGTTAGCTTTTACATTTACAAACTAGTATTCCCCAACTTCACCTACTCACATCATAATAACAGAAACCCAACAACTATACAGAAATATCCAGAAGAATCCTGCACAGTGTTTCCAAATTAGGAACAATTTTGGTGACTCTATTCTTTTTGTTTCAGGAAGAGATGATTGAGCCATAAATTGTGGTTGAGAATGTAGTTGGGAAGAAGAACTCAGATTATAAATCTGTCTTTCCCCTACATGTTTTGGTAGATTTCTGTTATGTAAAAGAAATTTTTTGTCGAATGAAAATAGGAAAACACATTCTTGCTAAAATAGCTAGTTTAATTACAAAAGAATGCTAATATCTATAAGTATATAGTGCTGATGAAATCTTGAGCCATTTCTAAATTTATGAGGTAGAATCCACAAGGCTTGAGCAAATTCAGATGTCTGGTTTCCTACAGACCATCCCTAGAGTTATACAAAGTTTTCTGCTAATTGTGAGCCATGGTAATGAAAGTCTGTTAGAATGACTGAAACGTGGAAAGAGAGTATTTATCATCTTTCACCATAAATCCTTTTTCTTCTCTCTTCTGTGAATAATTTTTTCTTATATTGGGTAAAAATATCACTTTAAGGTTAATGATAGCTTTAGATGAAGTTAGGAAGATGGACAAAAAATATTTAAGACATTAAGGATGGGGAAACCCGAGAATGACTGCATGACTTTTGCTGACATCAGTTTCTGTTTGAATGAGAAGGCGCTCACCTGACAGCTGTGATCTGGTCCTCAACTTCATAAACACCCAGCTTTCGATACACTGCATACAGAAGTTTGTCACCTTGGAAAGCTGTTCCTCGACCATCCACCAAGGCAATGACTATCCCTTCCTTACTTGCAAGATAAGATATCCAACTAATAGAGAATACAGACCTTACACTCTGACTGCAGGGACCACCATACCTACAGAAAAAAAGAAAAAGATAGAATCTCTGATTCCTTTGTGAAACTCAACTTCCCATCATGGCCAAGAATTGCCTTTAGTATTTCCCAGTACATTTGTATGATAAAATTTCAATAACAGTGGCATTAGAACTGGCTCAAAATCAAGAGAGGACCAGGCTTTTCCCAGAGGTTTGCTACAAGGAAGTTGTTTTGGGACACAGCCTCTCCTATTCCCCAAAACGGATACATCTAGGGTTGGCATTTCAAGGAATATGTGTGGGTTTTTCGTCATTTCTGCCACCTGCCACTTGCTAAAAGCAGGCATAAGATATACTAAAAAAAATGCATGGTGTTTTAAGCAAATTGTGTGTAGGTCAGCACTGATTTTGGGTGTGATTCCACAAAATGTATTCCATTCCCTTATTTCATTTCTAACTCAATTACATAAGATGTTAAGATGATTTACAATATTTTTTGGCTGCAATTTCTCTATCTCAAAGGTATTCTGACACATTAGGCAATTTGCCATACAAAGGAAATTCAAAACAGTAAATGCAAGCAAGTCCATCTAAAAATCTCAAAATTTTCTCAGGCTATTTTAAATAGCCATATTTTATTTACTCTGATTAGTTGGGGAATATATAAAAACAGCATCAATAGGAACTGTTACAGAGGAGAATGGTTCATTCTATCTCACAAATGTGTATTTAATCCAACATATTTTCAGTAAATAGTTTTTAAACCAAAGAAAATATTACATACACTTGAATTAGCAAGGGATACTTCTTTGATCTGTCAAACCGAGGAGGAAGAATCATCTTGTACCATAAAGCTTGAAAAACAAAAATAGACAAAAATCTTCATTCCACTATACTCATAGCATTATTTATTTTCTTTAATAACAACATATAACATAAAATCAATTTATAACTAGTAAATTGTTAAGAACAAAGACTATGTTTTACTTGATTTTTATTACATATTTTTGTCCAGTTTACAAATTGCTAGAAATGTTGAACTGTTATTTTTCTAGAAGCACACATTTTAAAATGAGATAAACTCTTTTTAAAAGTATCAGTGTTGAAATGGAGCTATAGAAAAGTATAAGATCAACCTATTCACAAACATATGAAAGATATTTCATAAAAATTTAATGTGACAGTAAGATTTTTAAAATTAAGATCCTGTAATATTGTAGAGATTGGATTATAATATTTACCCTACAATTTTGTTTTAAAAAAGCAAAAGCTGATAAGTGTTCAGCTTCATATCTATTCATGAGAAATTTTTAAAAGGTCTTACTAATATCATCCACTTCAAGTTTCTTAATTTCCTCTTTAGGCAGCTGGATATTTTTCAAAGCATTTTCCAATTCCTTGTTTTCTTCCAGGATTTTAATTTCTTAAAAAAAAATAAAATGTTCATTTTTAATTAATAGAAATTCCATAGGAAAATTCTTTCTTAAAATGTCTTTGGCTTTACTATGGATGAAACTGAAACTGTATAAGGATTGCTTAAGGAGTTTCATATTGACAAGGATATTTTTAATCCAGCCTTTAAAGCAGGGATGAACTTATGAAGGACATCAGTCATTGTCTCTTAAACAGACCCTGATGGCATCAAAATACATTCTGAGCAGAATCACAGAAGTAACAATGTTTATTCAGCCACATTTTCCTGTTTCTAACTTTTGTTTTACAACATGAAGCCATGACCTGCGTAGGTGACATTTAAAAAAATATATTTTTACTGAAAAAGTGGTAGAAGCAAAATCTATATTGCTGAAACCTCAAATTTAAAATAATTAAGTATGTATTATAGTTACAAAGTTTGTTTTAAAATCTTCAATGTGTAAGGTCAAATATTAATTCTGTGATTTTTTTATATCTATTTCTTTCTTAAACTTTTCCTGCTGTACTTGCTTAATATAGGATCTTCTTCCTCTTTTTTTTTCTTTTTGTGATATTCTTCCTTTTTTTTCTTTTTGTAATTGAATTACTGTGCATCCTATTCCTTCAAATCCTTTCTTTCAAGGTAGTTATATATCTTAAAAGAACAACAGTATATACACACTATAATTTCTGTCTTTCACCTTAAAAGATCTCCTAAAAAAACTGTTGTTTATCTTTGAGTTTAGTTATGTTTCACACTTTAATTTTTGTAACTGAACAAATATATTGATCTCCTGATGCTGAAGATCAGTGATACATTCGAATGGGTTTCTAGCAGTAGAGGACTTTTTGTAAGCTTTGTTTTGACCTGGATAGATATTAGGTATCGTCTAGAGAGAAGTTAGATTTTTGTATAATAAGTGGAGTTTGTGGCTTTATTTTTTTATTTTTTGCGATACGCAGGTCTCTCACTGCTGTGGCCTCTCCCGTTGCGGAGCACAGGCTCCAGAAGCGCAGGCTCAGCAGCCATGGCTCACGGCCCCAGCCGCTCCGCGGCATGTGGGATCTTCCCGCACCGGGGCACGAACCCGTGTCCCCTGCATCGGCAGGCGGACTCTCAACCACTGCGCCACCAGGGAAGCCCATGTGGCTTTATATTTTAAAAGAGGGTCTGGATGACTTCTGAGATATGCCAGTTCCGTGGTCTCCTTGTTTTTGTGCCTTTTTAAAAAAGTGGTCCTTGAAGATGGGGAGCTGGGGGGAGTACTTGTAACTACACTAAGTTTGCCAAACCACTTCCCTTGTAACTCTCAGCTTTCATATACTCATGGCATTTTGCTCCAAAGTGTTATATTTAATCTTAGAACAAGTATAGATGTTTTAGTATGAGTTGTATAAGATACATAATACATTTCATTTTAACTTTGGACAATCTATCAGGAAAGAGATACTTGTGGCAACTTAAAAGTTACAACTAGAAAAAGGGATAGCAGGGGGCGGGGAGAAGGATAAATTAGGAGTTTGGGATTAACATATACACACAACTATACATAAAATAGATAAACAACAAGGACCCTACTGTATAGCCCAGAGAACTATATTCAATATATTATAATAACCTATGATGGAAAAGAATCTGAAAAAGAACATGTATATATGTATAACTGAGTCACTTTGCTGTACACCTGAAACTAACACAACATTGTAAATTAACTATAATTCAATTTAAAAAGTTAAAACTAAAAAAGAAAATAAAATGTATGCTCAATTATAACCACAATGCAGCCAGCTCTTCCTTCTTGTGTGGGTTCTCAGTGTGGAACTGTCAAGGATAAAGGGAATCTATGTGGAGTAAGCACAAAGAATGGCTGCAATATTTATTTATGTAGACCATGTTTATCATTCTGTAGACAGATACTGGAAGTCAGAGACAACACGCAGATGTTGCCTGGTTGGGTTGACCTTGATTCCTTTTCTATTCTGTTCCTAGCTACTGAAATTTTCTGATTCATGACTTACTGAAATGACGAGTTGAATGGAAAATCTTATTAAAGCTTCTACAGTCCGGGGTTGCATTTTTATAGATAGTAAATGTGCAATTTTCCCACCCCTTGGAGGCAATATGGAACTTCGTAGGTCTGTGAGGAGAGGGAGGGGTGGCAACTGGACTTCTCTATGTGGCTGTGCATTAGCAATGCATAATGTGGCGAGGAGTGCGACAGCCCAGACTGTACCTTTCACCTTCTTTCACTCATCATTGTATACTCAGCACTCAGCATGCTCAGTACCAAGTGCATGATATGTAGTATGTGCTCTCCAAATGTTTGAAGACTCTTCATTACAATGAAATCAAGTGGTAAGAATGATGAATCATATGTGAGATTTTTGTTTAAATCATATTAACTATGACATATTGTTCATTGATTAAATTATGTGAAGAATCTGCAGAAAATCTGATAAATAAAGTTATTCAATCAGTTAGGTAATTTTAATGAAGATCTGCTCTGCCCGAAGCAACTAAGCCTCAACTGGGCCCTCCATGTCAAGTGTCAACTCTTCTGGGTTTTTATAGCATCTGGTTCAAGTACTATCTGTTATTTTCCAATGACTTTACCCCACTTCGCAGAGAAAATGAAGCCACTGCACTGTTCTCTACAAACTTTCATATAATTACATCGGTAATTTCCTCATTCTCTCTCATCACAGTGCTGGAGATTAATGTCCCCACCTGTCTCTGGACTCCACTTTGCCCACCTTCTCGGCGACTTCCCTCCTTTATGCCTTCAACCCCTTTTGGTCTCCAAATTTCTTCCATCAGCATTCAACCATGTTCAAATGTTTATCAGCTTTCAAAAACTAACTTAAACCTCTATCAATCTCTTCCAGTCATTATCCCACCTCTTTGCTCATCAGTCAGACCTACTGAAAATAGTCTCTTTTTATTTATTTACCTCCTATGCAGACCTAAATTTGCTTCAGTCTGGCCTCTACCTCCACTGCTCCAATGAAACTGCTCTGACCGAGCTAATGCTCATCCTTATTTCGCTAAGCTCATTGATTTAGAGCAGGTCTTGCTTCACTCTCTGAAGCACTTGACACAGATAAGCACTCTCTTTTTCTTGAGACCCTCTCTTCCCCTGCCTTTCATGACTCCATATACTCTCAAGGTTGTCCTCCTTCTTGTTCCCCCTTGGTCTCCTTTACAGGTTCATTTTTCGCTTTGCATTTCTTGTGTTGGTTTTCTGCACAGTTTTACTCTAGGCTCACTTTCCACTACCCCTGCCCACCCTCATTTTCCCCACTCTGCTGCATCATCCATTTCCATGGACTTAGTAACCATGTATTCCATAAATGAATGACTTCATGATCATTCTCTTCAGTTCAAACAATCCTCCAACATCCAGTTCCAAAACTATGTCACTCCAGGACAGCTCTTCTTAGTTATATGCCATCAGTACCTCAAACTCAACATTGAAAACAAAATTCATCCTCTCTCCAAAATGTTCTCTGCACTGTGAATCCCATCTTTCAGTAAAGAGTATCCATACCAATCCACTTGAGCAAGCTAGACATCCAAACAGCATCAATCCCTCCTTTATATTTATGAGTCTTAAAGTCGATGTAGCTATCATTAGGAAACATTTCCTAAGCCCCCTACCCCAGATGAGGTGCCCTGCTTATATGTTTTTATGCTATCTCTATTTCCCCTATCTTAATACCTTACCCCACTGTGTTGTAACTGCCCCCCCCCCCATTCACACGTTTGCATTCGCCACTGATCTATAATCTCCTTGAGGACAGGGACCATATCTAACCCAGTATCTGTTCATTTTAAGGATCTAGTATCTAGTACAGTGTCTGTTTTAATGTAATAGTGCTTAATAAATATCTATTGAATGAAAATTTGGGGCACCAAATGCAATGGAAAATGGCTGAGAAAACTAGAAATAAATAGAAGAAATATCATCTGCTCTAAAAAGCAACTCCAAAACTTATTTGGGGATTTATTAAAAATATAGATTCCCTAGGCCAATATAAGACCTACTGAACTGGAATTTCTGGGGACAGCCTGAGAATCTGTATTTATAATAAACCTCTCCGGAGAATTTCATCATGCGGCAAGTTTGCAGAACTGTGCTGTAAAAGACTTTGCATTATGTTTTGAGAGTTAGAAAACAGATAAATACATATGACATATATGAGACTGACATGAACACTGTCCCTGTTTTGTAAGTATTGGGTGAAGTAACAAGGCTTTGCAAGCAGTACAGAAATTTGTATCTGGCAAGAATATGAGAAGGATAGTAAGAAAGTAGAAACTCATTGAAAAAAGGACGCTGACCTTTATTTTGCGGTCATGATAAAATGAGAATTATACATTACAAATTCCAAAGTATTCTTGCTTTAAAATTTCTCTCACTGCAGGTTGCAATGAGAAATACAATCTATTATTCTTAAAAGTATTTCATTATTAGACACAAGGTTAAAAAAAAATGCAAAACTTCAAACTGAAACTAAATTCACAGTGTCATTATTACAATGCCTGTCCTGTCCTAAGCTCCTGAATCTACTCTGTTTTTCCTCATTTTCTTATCTTCACCTATACTTAGGCCATTGGGCTGGCAGCCAAACCAATTCCAAAGCAGAGTACTGAAGTCCCTCACTGTCCCTAGACTCCATCAACTTCAACCCTATAATGTTTAATAGTAAATCAAAAGATAACAGAGAACCGCAGGAAGAGTCTCAGGGCAGTTATACACTTCGGTATCTCCGTTGAGAGCAAAAACGGTCATCTTTGAGCTGTGAACTATTTTGAACCAATATCTCAAATCAGGATGGAGGAGTTCTGTCTTGATAGAAATTGAAAATGGAAAGAGCCTCCAAATTTCAGGGCTCTCATACGTGGCAACAGTGTGATATAGCTGTTAAAACAAAAAAGCTAGCGTGATAGTCACCCTCTGCTTCGAACTGGAGTTATATCTGGAACTCTTCTCCAGTTTGGGATGTTACCAAAAAAACAGGTCTTCTTATTTGGGAGGGAGATTGTACTAAAAATCTTAAGTTTCCTTCCAATTCTAAGCCTCTGTGTTTTTGATAAGGGTGATTGGGGAAGACAGGATTAATCCCTCTTAGATATTTGCATTATGCCAGGTTCTTACTGCAAATAATTATTAAATTTCATATGATCAGGTTTGACTCAAAGAATAGGCTGATCTATATAATCATAAGCTATACAATAAGTGAATCCAGCACTGTTCCCCTTGTTGATGTGGGGAAACTGTCTTGCTTCCTCTAGTGTCATAAGAGTCCAGGATTTCTTAAGATAAGATAACAGCATGAGAGAGAGAGTACCTTGATCAGTGTGGCCGTCATGAAGGGTGGAAATTGGGAGGCCTGGGCCTGTGCATAGGATGAAAACAAAAACATGGGTTAGTTTTAAAATAACATTTAGTTTTCAACAAGAACTTCTGGTAGTATTTGTGATTACTGTCAAGCTCAATTACCTCTTTTAATTCTGCAACTATTTTTTTTCTCCCCATAGAGAAGTAAACATCACCTTTTAAGTTACATTGAAAGAACACATGAGACCAGAGCCCAATCAAAGGACAGACATAAGAGAAGAGTTGCCTGTGCACTTTTCCAAGAGTGATCCTAAATAGTTAAGATCTAATTACACGAATGGGTCCCAGAAGCTGCAGCGATAAACGGCCTTCTGGGAAGATATGCTGTATGGGCCAGTTTTAGCTGTGTTTTTATTATCAAATAACCTTCTCAGTACCTAGAGTGTATTTTCAATCTGGCTTCTTGGTTTGATGTTCAGTTTATTTTGGTAGGTAGAACCCAGCATCTTTTTTTCTTTCATTTAATTACTATATGCAGAAATAAATTTATATAGAAAATATTTCCTGTTCAAATACGCTGTGATGGGTCACATTCTCCACGAAACAGACCCAGAAGGAATTTTGTGCACCAAAAGTTCATCTGGGGTGTGGTGTTGACCTCAGCCAACCCCATTGGGAGCTCTGGAGATGTATGACCTGCAGAGTTGTCTTGAATGGGTCCAACTGAGCTGGCTTTTATACCCCAGAATGAAGTGGTAACTAGCTGTGGCCTGGGATGAGAGCAATCTCTGGGGTGGGAGTGGGGGTCCCAGCTGGGAGGTGTCTGCCACCAGCCCTCTCAGCAGCTAGAGAAATGAGTGATTCAGACCTGAAGATGGGACGTCTGGGTGGCAAACCACTGTCCACCATATATTCCAACATGAAATTCAGGTTCTCTGTGCAGAAATTGGCCCTTTTAACAAAATCTACAAATATTAAACACTATCACTTACTGGAGCTATAGAATAAATAATACTTGGAAATACATTTTTAAAGGGTAAATTTGCTCAGGCAGCCAAGGAGTTAAAAGCAACAAACACGGAGGTTGGGAGATGTTCATTTGCACTCCTGATGCTTCCTCCTCTGTGGCAGGAGTGCCATTAGAGCATCCTTGGTCCCAAGCAAGGAGGGGAGAATGACCTATGTGGTAAGTTCTGAGAAAACCGGAGTATGAGAAGCTCCTTCTTCTACCTTGCTCCTGGCATCTTTCAGCCTGCAGAGAACAGGACTGTTTTGATCTCTTCTGGTGCTGTAAGTGTGACAGTGGCCAGCCCCATGGGCGAAGGCAGTGGCTGTCTAGTTGTACCCATATTTGTGTGAGTAATTGTAATTCTGGGGTGCAGTATTAGGAAGCTTCACACCTTAGCCACATTTTCCAATTAACCTTTACAGGTAATAAAGCTAATATTGGTTTCCTTCCTGACTCTTCAGTCTAACCTGAGAGCAAGGAGAAGCAATATCGTTTATAAGACTCCCTCAAAAACCAGCAGTCCTTTACTGTGTGGAGTCTCATAATTTTACAGAATTTAATTTCAGAGATTTTCATTTTGGTTAGCTTTCCTTCAACGTTATTAAAAGGGACAAATACACATTATATTTTTTGTTAGAATGTAAGGCAGTGAGACATGAATCTGAATTTCTAGACTTTAGTCAATCAACATTGACCTTATGGAATTTTCATGGGTGTGCAGTTCCAATAGAGACAACTGGCATATATATCTCTTTTGCCCAAACTATGAGACAAACTAATGACTGACCGCCCTTGACACAAGTGGTCTGAGGGTGTGGTCCTAGTGGCATAAGCACCCTTTGCATTGCTTTTGTTCCATCAGCATCATCAGTATGACTTTACCTATTTCAAAATCCTATTATCTGGGATTTACTCACCATCCCTTTTGGAGAGTTTGAAGTTACATAATGAAGCTTTACTCTTAGTCCTAAAGGGAAAGATTTCAAGGTTTTTCCTATGATGGTGCAGTGACTCATTTTACTGGAGCTTCAAAAACACCAGACGATGTGATGCTTCCCACACAGTATATTTTTTGCTAAATGGGAAATTACCATACTGCCGAGGAAGAGTGAGTGTGGAAAAGTCAGGCGATTCAAGTTCTAGAAAGGAGTCTTTCACCAACTTTTGATGAGAGCTTAGTCCTTGATTCCTTACTCTTCAGGGGGCACTTAGGCTCAAGTAGATCTCAGGAAAACAAAGTGATATAAAAAGTGGTATAGCGCTTTCAAAAAGCATTAAAGCACTGTACAAATGCAGAATGCATATAAATATAAATGCATGTTTCTATGTGTAGGGTCACTGATGTCATTATCAGTAAATATATCAGCATAAAAATGAGGTTTTGGGTACACTCTGCAAAAGGCAGCAATGTTTTGATCTTCCCTAGAACCTATGTTCATTCCGCAAACCTTCAATGTCTATTATGCACTCATCATTCTTTTTGGCCTTATGAATATAAAGATGAAAGGAAAGCAGATTCTGCCTTCAGAAGAGAAAATAGACCAGATGACTCAGGACAGTTAGTTCAATGATACTATGTGCCTGGCATGTAAGCTTTCAATATATGCTGCATAAACACATAGCTTGGGATGAAAAATGTTGCACAAAACTTGAGAGGGACATTTAATGTATACCTTGAAATGCCATAACCACAATCAGCACATATGGTCATGAAAAACAATCTTTTGACTTTTCAGAGATGCCACTGACCAAACCTTTTGTGAAAATGTTGTATTAAACTGACATCTTGTGCCATCTTGAAGGGAGCGTTTGGATTAAAATGCTTACTCATTTCCATGGCTGGGGCTGAGGTTCTGGGCCCAGGTGATTGGACTGAGGAAGTGGCATATCAGGGTGGTCTTCCATCTGGGAAGTAAAGAAGACCTCAGGGTCCTCTACAACTGAGCAGGGATCTCAATCAGTCAAAGATTCTATTTATTCTCTGAGCTGCCCACCTGAATATGGGGAGTTAATACCAGAAACAGGAGAGTGGCATATGTTTGGTAATAACCCCCTTTGTTTTCTGTCCCCCCTCAACTCCCATGGAAACTCAGGGATTAATGGGGGTAGGGAGGTGGTGTCAGGACAGAGAATGGAGGGGTAGATATTTTACAGGTCAGTTTTCCTAATCCCCATGATGACTACCAAGGTCCTAATGTATCTCATTGATCTACTGATGGCCTAACCCAACTTTACTACGTGTCCAAGATATAGATGAAAGGTTACACATAAAATGAAATTATCTGGATAGAAAGTATTTGCTAAATGGACATATAGCCTAAACATCCAGGAAATGTCTAGTATATTTTATTACTTGTTTATTTTATACTTGAATGAATTACTTATCATGTTTCCCAAATTTAGAAAGAACGTACTAGGTGACAAAAGCTCATTTTCCATCTGCATTGAAGCTATAGTTCAAAGAATTGCTGGCCTCCAAGGCAAAGAGCTCAGGTTTCTTTCCCTGGCTATAGGAGATTGACATTTCTGCAGGTAAATGGGGCTGAAGTCCAGCAACCATTTTATCGAGGACACTTCTTTTTATGATATTGTTTTGGCAATACAACATCATGGTGCTGTGGCACTTGGTGGTAAGAGGTTGGGATTTACAGCCAAAGGACTCTTGCTCCCATCTGGCTCTCACGCTTACCAGCAGTGTGGACCTTTAACAGAAGGTCTGTTTCCTCAACTGCAAAAAATGGAGATAATAATCCCTTCCTATCCTCCTTATATTTTTCCCCATAAGCATTAGATAAGATAACCCAGATCAGTTCCTCACATATAACAGGTGCTCAGTAACCTGTAGCTAAGGATTGATCAGATAGTGATGACGAGGACAAAGAAAGTGGCAGAGGAGGGTAGAGAATGCGTTAGGTCCGTTACCTACCGTAGCAGACGAGTGCATAGTACTTGGCATAGTCGCTGAAACTTGCTGTGTAATATTGGCACCTTTTTCTCCTTAGATGGCAAGTAATGCACTTCTTGCTTGGAGGATAGCTTCCAATGCTAATTCTAGAGGAAAATGAAAATAAAACTAAGCTGAAATTTTGAGATTGTATTTATCAAAATGTACTACTCCATGTAAAATGACTAATTTACATATTGACATCAAACTCACTCTATTTTTCTGTTGCCAATATCGTTTAAAGTAAAGGGGGAATCACAGGATCTTGATTTGTCTGATTTTCAGTCCATCTTTGCCTGAATAGGCACAGACTTTGAGAGAGAAGCCCTCTGTGGTTTTCCTGCGGTGTGAGAAATATCTAACACCTCGAATGGGAGCCAAGTAGTCACTTCTCCTAACCATCACTTTCTTACACTTTACAAAGTGGTTGAGAATGCATAGTTCTTCCACGTCCCATCTTTCTTCCTGTGTTCCCACGGCAAATGATACAATGAAGATCTGACAGTATCACCCAAAACAGGGGTCCCTGTCCTTATCATATATCTAGAAGGGGAAATTAGTAATAAGCCAATTGCAAATAAGAAACACGGTTCTAAGTAGCTCCTGTGGCTTTCATTTTATTTGGCAGGAAATTTGGGCTCATGGAAGCTCTTCCTGGAAATGTTCCCTCCACACATTCCTACACAAGCCAACCTGTACCTACCAAGCTTGGGCCCACTCTCTGGGTGACTGGCTTTAACAAACAGCCTCCCAGACTTTACCCCAAACGCTCAGAGTCTCATTTGGGGATGACCAGGTGGAATTATGCCAGGATGGAAGCACAGTTGGAGTCCTGCTGTGGCTAGTAAGGTTACCTGTGGCCACTGCAGTGTTCCTTCTGCTGCTGCCCCTGACCTTGCCTTGGGCATGTTAGAAGGTGGCCAGAGCTATTGCTATCATCAGAGAGGGAGTCTTCTCAACAGATGAGAAGCCATGATCCAGGAGGGAACAGAGGAATGCAGCAGAGGGAAAAATTTCTTATTTTCTCAGCTACAGTTAGTAGTATTCATGTTCATATTTTGGTGTGACCTTGGAAAACATTAGGTAGGCAGTTAACGTAAGGAGTTAAGGTCAGCATGCCCAAGTATAAATTTTGGCTCCAACAATACCACCAACCTCATAGAGTTGTTGTGGGTATTAAATGAAATTACACATGTAAAGCAGATAAAAATGTGCCTATAGCAGACCACCAGCCCATGGTAGCTATTGTTTTTGTTTCCACATCCAGAAGGGGCTTTAAAGGGCACCATTCCAGCCACCATGGGGGCCAGTGGACTAACTTAAACACTAATTTAGGAACAGAGGTGAATTCTTTCCAATCATAATAGGTTTATGACAAAGCAAGTCACATTAAAAGAAAGCACACATTATAGGAATAAATACAATGCCTGGTACACAGTAGGAAAATGAATTTCCTCAATTACCTCTAAATTTAGTTGAAATGTTTAGTACCATGTTTATATCAGCATTAAAATTTCTTGATTTTTCTTTTTGAAAACAAACATTTTGAGTCAGCTAATATGTTGGGGGGTGTATATTTTTATACTGATGTGGTGTACAACAGTCTTAATATTTTATTTTAATTCACAAATTAATTTTATTACATTTCAGCCTTTTAAAAATATTCTATACATTCTGAGAACTCTGACAGATTTTTATTTAAATTTCAATATATAAAAATACTAGAATAAATTGATATAAATTACCTATAGATATTTCGTCTTCCAGGGTAGCCTTCAAATTCATTGCTAGAATAAAACCTGAAAATATATTCAGAAGTTAGTAAATAAGTATTGATGACTAAATGGTGATAGAATTGTTAATACTAGTACTAATACAGTAAACAATATAGTCCAATGTTCATTTATGAAACAATTAATTGGCACTTATGTACACAAATCCCTGCTGTTCATACCTCTGAATTTTGTGTTCTTACTCTGACTTTATAAATTATAATTCATATATAAATATATTTATAGCTACATAAAATATTCTTATAAATATGTTTATAAATTATAGGAGAAAAATTATGTTGAGTACTCTTTTTTCTTATATCTATATTATACTCTGAGGCATTAGTTATGAGTCACACAAAATAAACTAGGATGTTTGATCAATATCACCCCTTTCATTTCCATAATTAACAGCCTACTGATTTTTTATGCTACACTATTTAATTTTGTCTATGATTCCAAACATCTTTAGAACTTAGTTTACAGAAGCACTGACAGTAGATAACTTTTCTATAAATCAGGAAACTCGTCCACCCAGGGATACCACACAAAGGGCCAAGTGAATTTAGCCAGGAGCAGAACAAGTCACAAGAGAACACACTTGTTACTTAAGTATCTGGGTCCCGGTTTTAACCTGTTTTACTATAGCCACGAAGTGGGAAATCCAATTTAGTGGCATAATTTTTCCTCCTCTGTGAGTTCATCTGAATATCACAAAGTAACTGACTTTTAATTTTTAATTTTTATTTTTAGAACGAGCTCTATTATTAGAGTGTTAAAAGTTTGGAATAACTTAGGTTTGGTTACTAATTTTTAATTCTCAGAACTTTTTATTAACCCAGGTACTTGTATATCCTCACTGAAATAAAAACCTTGTTATCCCCAGTAAAAGGAAAAAGCAACAGAATACACCCTACTCCTAGTATTAATTTTACCTTTTAAACCAGCATCCTTCTAAATGCCTTTACTGACTTCACAGGACTCCAAACATCACTTATACTTGCCTTTCCCACATCACCTCAAACTACCTGTGAATAAACTATTCAGTAGCTTTTCCAAACAGCCTCCTGCAGTTTTCTTGCCATGTCAAAGTTTTCACAGTTGTCTTTATCTCTAACACTTAGAACAGAGTCTACTTTCTCTTTTTTCCTTTTCCTTTTCCCTCACAACCATTGACCCACCAGTGCTGTTCAGCCTCTCTCTTCACTGTCTGTCTACTCTTCCTTTCATTCATTTGACAGTAGTGTGCCAGGCACTATATGCCAAGTTCCAAAGATGCAAAAAAGAGGAGGCATAGTTTTCCCTTGGAGTCCAGGTTTCATGGCTACTTTTCTAGTTCAGTCCTCTGTCACCTCAGGCCTAGATTATGCCCATACCTGGGTCTTCCTGCTTTCAGTTTTCCCTTATCTCCTAAACATATTATTTCTGAACTGTCCCATTTGTTTCTATCTTGTCACTCCTCTTACACGCGCGGTTTTAATGGCTGCTCCATGTAATGTCCAAACTCCTTTGCCGACAGTTCAAAGAATTCCATGGATTAGCAATAAGTTTCTAAAGAGTTTTTATCCAGTGAGGTTGGACTAATGATCCTTCTCTTTTGCTCTTAGAACTCCAGCTAATGGCAGGCAGGTTACAAGAGAGTGCCCTGGATTTGGACTTTATTAAAAATAAGGGGAAGGAACTGCACATTCTTGATTAGAGATGTTTGCTCGTAAATGCTTATTTTAAGAAGATTTATTTACAGTACGCAGGATGGACTGAAAAGGAAAGACCTGGAAGGAAGAAGCCCCATGTTGAGGTTAATAATAAGAACCTTAGATTTAATGTGTTTTAGGTTTAAATCCTAGTTCTGCCACTATGTAGCCTTGGCCAAGTTAATTAAATTTCCAAGTATCAGTTTTCTCGTCTGTAAAACTGGGATCATCATTTCTACTTTACAGTACGTTGTACACAACAATCGCTCAATAAATAATAGCTGTTATAGATAATAATCTTAAACTTATATAACAGTGAATCACTACAGTAACATTTCTATATCAAGGGGCTGTCATCATGGACTTCTGAATCTTGCTTATTGCTTCAAGTGCTAGGGGGGAAATCTATCTTTAGAACCAGTTACTATTTTAAAATTTTTATACTTTTAATGTAATTATATACCAAGTGCCAGAAGAGAAATAACCACCTACTAAATCTTCTTTCCAAAAGGAAATCATGTTGACTAGTTATTAAAGAATATGCAATCTTAAAGAAACCACAGCTGTCTGAACTAAACTATAGAATAAGTAACAAAAATGCTCTTAACTGAAAGAAGTGGTGCTGTATCCTTTGTATGTCCATCAGTGCCAATTAAAACCTGAATGGTGCATCAAGCTTCATGCAATACTTACAGTGAATCCTGTGTTACTCTGAATATATTTATGGCCTCCCACTTGCCACTTGTAATTTGAATAGCATTTTCCTATAAAAAGACAAACATTATGTTGTGTGAAGCTGAGCGTTATTTGAGCAACCTCAAGTGAATGATCTTTGAGGAGATAAATCTTGGAAGGAACATACCACAGTGTCTTTGATATAGTGAATATGTTTGTAGCCATTCTTGTCGCTAAATATTTTGTAGTATGAAATGGCATCATAGCTGAAAACTGGTGTTGAAACAAAGAACTGAAAGAAATGAACAGAGGTTATGTTCAGAAGACAAACCAAGCTATAGATTCTTTTAAAGCCATGTGTAGTTATAATTATCGGGACCAGAATGCCTTTCTTCCCCTCCTTCCGTCACTCACACCTGAAATTCCATTCTTTCAGATGGACAGATTTTCTGGTGCTTCTAACAAGCACTTACATATTCCAACTACTATTTAATTGCTACTACGTACCCGTGGGTTTATATTGTTTAGTTTGATTGAATTTCTATGTTCTGAGATTATGTGATTTGAAATTGAGTTAAACGAATCACAAATGAATGTTGATGTTTAACCAAGTCAATCCTCAAAATGTGGCTTTTGGCCAAAGTGACTCTTCTGAAGCTCTTTTAACTCTTGATTTGTCTGATGCCAAGCACCTAATGCTAATGCTACAATAAAGACATTTTAAAGATTAAAATATCATGACCTGCTAGCCACAGTTTTTAATGGCAAGAAGAGACTTCTGGACTTGAGAGAAAAATGTAACGCACGGCAAGCCAAGAGGAGGATTACTCCTTGAACTCAGGGAGCAGAGCAGACCTCATTGCTCATCTCTGACCTCTTCCCAGGGCCCATGCTCTCCACCTGCTGGGAATTTCGGATGACCTAAGGAGTCCCTGCCACAGGTCTAGTGTGACCTGAACAGAGCAAGCCACGCCTCAGCATCCTGAAAGGTACAGATAACCAAAGTCCTGCAAATGTCCTCACACCAAATTTTAGCTAGTAATTTCTCCCTTAAAAAAAGAGACTCATTTTACATCTGCTGGTTTCCTTTTTTTTCCCGGTCATTGGGTTGGGGAAGGATGGTAATGTGATGAAAGTGTCCCATGAGGAAAGAGCTATTCCACATCATGCAGAGCAGAGCAGAGTAGATATTCCTACAAGTTATCCCAAACCAGCTCTCTTAGCTGGAGTGCTTCCACATGACAGCAAACCAAGACTTTCAGATTCTTTAAAACTGCCCAAGCAACAACAACCAAAAAAGACTACTGGTATCTTTTAGCTACAAATACCTATTTTGCTGATACCATCTTGCTGGGACCCACTTCTGAGCAAAAAGAAAGCAAAGGAAGTAGCTGTAGGCCTCTTTAATGATGGTCCTACCTGTGATTTGATACTTGATGCTTTTTGATAAAAGTCATGATTAGAATTTCATGATATTAAAATGCAACTTATTTGACGTGGTGTTGATGGGGTCTAAATAGTGTTCCCCTAAATTCTTTTCAACCCAACCTCAGAAGATAACTGTTGTGGACTGAATGTGTGCCCCCAAAATTCATGTGTTGAAACCCAACCCCCCAAAAGGATGGTATTTGGTATTAGGAGGTGGGGCCCTTGGGAGGTAATTAGGATTAGATGAAGTCATAAGGTAGAGCCCTCACGAATGGGATTAGTACGCTTACAAGAGTCACCAGAGAGAGGGCTCTCTCCGCTCTGCTCTCCGCCATTGAGGATACAACAAGAAGTTGATGGTTTGCAACCCAGAAGAGAGCTCTCACCAGAACCTGACCATGCTGGCATACTCATCTCAGACTTCCAGGCTCCAGAAATGTGAGAAATAATTTTCTGTTGTTTGTAAGCCACTCAGTCTATGGTATGTTGTTATAGCAGCTCAAATGGCCTAAGACAATGCCCCTATCTGAAAATAGGGTCTTCGCAGATGTAATCAAGGTAAGAACTGAGATGCAATCATAGTGGATTAGACTGGGCCCTATATCCAATGGCTGGTGTCCTCATAAGAAGAGATGTGGACTCAAAGAGACCCAGGGAAGAAGGCCATATGAAGATGGAAGCAGGGATTGGAGCTGGTGGAGCTCTAGCCAAGGAAGTCCAAGGATTGCCAGGGGCCACCAGAAGCTGAAAGAAGTGAGGAAGGATTCTTCCCTGGAGACTGCAAAGTATGGCCCTGCTAACCCCTTGACTTTGGACTTCTAGCCTCCAGAATGATGAATTTTTGTTGTTTTAAGCCAAATTGGTGGTAATTTGTTACAGCAACTCTAGAGAACTAATATAGTGTCCTAAGTCTTATGTATTTGGCATAGAATTGATGTTTTTAACAAAATGTAAAATGGAATAATGAGAAACTGCTGTCTCCTTACGTGATTCCTTTATTAGTTTCATTAATAATAAGACCAGCCCTGGTAGGGTTTTGTGTATTGAGACTCAGTGAGATTGAGAGCCAAGAGGTCCTGGAATAGGAAATTCTGATTTGCAGTTTTGCCGATGGAATTTCACTAGCATAGTTCTGACAAATCACTCTTTCATCTTAGAATGAGGCTTTACCCTCTTAGCCAAATGATTACTTACTAGTAACCACTTTACAGTGTCTCCCTCTGCCCCCCCCCCCGCAAGATGAAAGACAAAAACTGGCTCCCCATTGTCTTAACCACTACAATGGAACTGGGGTCACAAAATATTATAAGGTGTCCTAGTAAGAAAAAATACTCTCTTTACATCTGCAGTTAGTTAGGGAACTCTAAAAAAAAGATTTAGTTCTAGATTAAAACTGAAAACTTCATTTTCATTGAAATTAAAAAATAAGAGGGCAGAGTGTTATGTTTTAAGATATTAGAATTGGGCAAACAGGAAGAATATTTTGCTAGGCAAAGACTGTTATCTTCTCCCCTTTTATTGCAGACATCCAAGACAGCTGCTTTAGATGAGCAGGTAACTTGGGTGAGGTAAAGAGAGTGTGAAATATTTCCGCCTTCACTTTGCCAGAGTGAGGTCCATAATGCATCCTGAGTTAAGTCCCTCTCAAGGCAGGTCACGCCTGAGCCCTAGATAAGCTCATGTCACTAGGTGGGCCTCAGTTTTAACAAGTCCTCTTCACAGGTCCCTTTATCATGCTTAGATGTGCTGGTAAATTCCTCACCTTTACGTGCAAAGCCACTTAAAATATTTTTCTTGGAAGGTAAGGTTATTTACCACCAGTTAATTTCTTGCCACAGTTGGTAAATAGCCTGAGGAACTACTTTTCTAAGGCTTGTGCCTAAACTGAGTCCACATGCAGTTAAAAGCACAGACTTTCAAGCATCAAGTAGAACATCCGTTTTTCTGAGCCAAAGGATTTTGCCAACCGCCTAAAGGAAGTGTGGTGTGTTGCTTAATTACTTTAAAATAATTTAAATGTGGCTTTGCAATCTAAGCATTATGTTTTCAGTGTTTCTTCTTCACATTTTAGTAATTAAATATTAGATTCTTTGATTAAATCTTCCTTTTTGCCTGTTCTCCACAGGGTAAAAAATATATACGTATTCAAAGTGAATTTGTTGCTGTTATTTTTCTAATCAAATACCAAAGAAGAAGTTATGGTACTTCCCCCAAATTAAGACACAATATCTCATGCAGGAGGAAAGGAAAGTGACAAGTAAAATTCTTAAGAAACTACTTGCTAGTTCTGTGCCTGAAACTAACATGTTAACTACTTTTAGCAAGTCATTTAATCTCACATTTCTAATTCATAGGTGATCTCCAAAGGTCTTTTTCAATTTAAATCTCTTTGATAAATACTAAAGGAACAACTCCTCTAAAATTGCTCTTTAAATTTATATTAATATGACTAGCCTGTACACTTTATCCAAAACCCTCATAAATATTATTTGAACAAATGTCTGAAAGACAAACATTTCTAGGTTATTTCTGGGCACTTTTATTAAGCCACTGGTTTGATTATAGGTCAAAGGAAGCTATGCAGCATATTACCACACATGAGTTATAACTAAATAAAGTCATGAATTCAAAAGATGTGTCAGAACTTATAAAATCTAATGACTGACCTCTTGAAAGCAGTTGCCTTGGGGAAGTGTGAACTTACTCTTGAAAGCTATCATTTCAAAAAAATTTTGACAATTCCTCTTCTGATATTCAGAAAGTTTACTGACTATTGGATACATTTGAAGAGATTGAGATTAGTACACAAGAAAAATAATTTTCCCAATAGAATTCTAAAGCTACAGATATTAAAATGATCTAGTGCAAAATCATATGTTACAGATACACGTTTCACTTATTCACTAGATTTATGTTGGCATGGCTTTTGATTTAATGTAGAGACATCATCTTCCCTCAAAGGACACATATGTGCTTCCACTGAGGGTATTTAAAACAATATTCTAAAGCTTTAGAAGGCAATTCATTCATTCATTCATCCATTCATCCAGCTACTGTTTGCTGAGATTGCAAGGCTGGTGCTATACAAACTATAAAAATTGATAAGATACGATTGTTTTCCTCAAGATGCTTATACATAGGAGATTTCCAAAGATGCATTCTAAAATAGTTCAGTGTGTTTTGAATGGTGGCACTATTTTCAGAATAAATGTGTATGGATTCTTAGATCATGTCTTTGATAAGGTTGTTGGTATCGTTATCTATTTGTAAAATCACATCATTCATGTTACTTTATAGAAACTCTAGTTATACTATCTTCGTGGAGAACACAGCTAAAGGGCATATTCAAGTGTTCTTTCTTCCCTCATTCTTTACAGGAAATCTCTATAATGGCAGTAAACTCATAAATTAATTTTTTCCCTTTCCTCAAGTTTTCAAATGCTGATCTAGTAATTATCTTTCTGGAAGGTGAGCTTCTGATTGACCAAGAATCCAAAAAAATTATAAAATCCTGTTCTTTCACTGACTACTTCTCATTTTTCCTGTGTTATTTAGTACAGCGTTGAAGAGTGAATTAAAATAGGATTTTCAGGACTTCCATGGTGGTCCAGTGGTTAAGACTCTGTGCTCTCAATGCAGGGGGCCCAGGTTGCATGCTGCAACTAAGAGCCCACCTACTGCAGTGAAAAAGATCCCGTGTGCCACAGTTAAGTCCCAGTGCAGCCAAATAAATAAATAAATATTAAAAATAAAATAAAATAGGATTTTCCTTTTTTTCTGAATTACACACTTATCCTCGTTACCTTGTTATTTTAGAATGCAATGTACATTTACTTATACAATTAATAAAGTAATAACTATTCTCTAGTTAATGAATAAAACGGAAGTATCTTTAACTGAAGACAGAAAGTAAATATATGTAAGCTAAAATTGCTGAATCCAGGAAAGTATACAGAAAAGAATTTTGAATATCTGAAGATTTTTACTTCACTTCACATCCCATCTTAATTTAAAGTTTTACAAGACATCATCTTAGAATTGATTTCTGAATTCTTTATCGTCCCTTGTCTTGGGTTAATGTGTTAAACTAGTTCTTAAGAATTTCTTTTTTCTTTGCATGTGTCCAAATTTCAGAAGAAGCAGCCTTTTTTTCCCACCCAAATGCTAGCTGAAATCAACCACATGTGTGTGGTAAATGGACCATCCACACAGCATTCACGTATTATCTGTCCTATTTTGTATTCTCCATATAGGATATAAGATACAATTGATATTTTCCTAAAACATGATTTATTTTTACACAAAAAATCCTTATAAATCACTGAATAAAACTATTCCAAAAAAATCCAGATATATGTGATCACAAACCATAACAAAACACACACTTCCCTATTTGATACCACTTTACTTAAAAACTAGAATGAATATGCATATATATGAAATACATCTAATCATTTTAATTTATATAAAATTTAATAAGCAGTAGGTTGTCTCTAAACCAAGGATACCCAATGTAATTATTTTCCTTGGATTCAAATGGCTAATAATTATTCAGATTATTTTAAGCAATTCGGGGATTGTATTCTCTTTTGAAAACTGATCTTTATTGTATTTTTAAAGAGGTAATATTAATTATGGATATCAGAGAGTTGATTGAAAAAGTTAAGTTTGGAACATGAGGTATATGATTTATTCTTAATAGAATTCTAAATATATACACATTAAAAATTGTCTGGGGCTTCCCTGGTGGCGCAGTGGTTGAGAGTCCGCCTGCCGATGCAAGGGACACGGGTTCGTGCCCCGGTCCGGGAAGATCCCACGTGCCGCGGAGCGGCTGGACCCGTGAGCCATGGCCGCTGAGCCTGCACGTCCGGAGCCTGTGCTCCGCAATGGGAGAGGCCATAGCAGTGAGAGGCCCGCGTACCGCAAAAAAAAAAAAAAAAAAAAAAAAAAAAAAAAAAATTGTCTGGCACAAAATTACTGAAGGGATCACTACCTTTGTGTTTTTTACCTTGATATTTTTCTATAAAAGCAAGTAGTGCCAGTTTGGATACATTTCAAATAGTCCTTTGATAGCTGAGAATTTCATTAAAAGATAAGGAAAAGATAGCAATCATACTCCACCAGCCCATCCAGTTCTGCTTTCTTCTATATGTTCCTGGGTCTAAAAGAAAAAAAAGATCAAATAAAGCATAGTATTAGGAGGACAGTTTTCCCTAAATATAATCTGGACATTTGAACAAGTTAAGCTGCCTGGTCGGAGTATATTATTGCTAGTCAACTAACTTCACACTCGAGTTTAAGATGACTATATTCAAAATCTAATACAACACCACCACTGCGTACACAAGGATGATCTAAGGGCTGTATCTTATTGCAAACCATTCATAATTCTGGTTAAATTTTCCATAAGGCAGTGACTGGAATTATGACAATATCTATGGAGGCCTAGCACAAGCCAAACCCTTGGTGTCATGTAGGTAAAAAGGCATTTCACAGAGGAGTTTAGGTTAAATTTTTTCTTTTCTCAATCTTATGAAGCAGCTAGAAATCTTAAAATTTGCACTGAATCTTATTTTGGTATATATTTTAGCATAGTACAATCATTTATTGAACAAATATTTAATAAGCCTAAAAAAATGAATAGACTTTTCTAGACAATTAGAGGATAAACATTCTAGATAGAATGAAAAGCATAGAGACAAGGCCAGCTTAGAAAACCACAGGTGGCTCAGTATGGCTGAATGGAGGGTGACTGTGGGAAAGAGAAGATGAGAAAATGTATAGGGATCAGCAAGATTGTAGAGAAAATTTTATTCCACCCTAGGAAATTTGGATTTCTCCTGTAGGTAAGTCCTTTGAAAGACTTCAGAATCACAATTTAAAAAATATAATTGGGAACATGATACAGAGAATGGATTAAGTGGGTAGGATAGAGGGAAGCACAAAGAGCCATTAGAAGGCTACTGCAATGTTGGAAAAAGGATGCTGAAGACCCAAATCTACGTGCGGTAGTGAGGGTGGAGCAGAGAAGATGTAGCCAGAGATACATAAAAGTTCAAATCCTCAGAATGAACTTGTAGGGCAAGTGGTAATTGAAAACCTCTAGTATTAGATAAAAATCACCTAGGAGAATAATAGAGTTGTGACAGAGACTGTAGGATAATTAGTAACCATTTCCTGTTTTTGCTAGGACTTCAGGTAGGCTACATTTTCCAGGCCCCCTTCCAGTTGGATGTGGTCATGTGATAAGTTCTAACCCGGGATATGTGAGCGGAAGTGACCCGTGCTGTTTCTGCACTTAATCTGTAAGACCCTCTCACATGATCCTCCATTCTTTTTCCACCCGCCCTCCCCCCCGCCCCGTGAATGTTGATGACCAGGTTTGAATAACCTTGACCATCCTTAGAAGCCACTAGATGAAGATAGCAGAAATGTTATCAACCTGTGTTCCTGAATGCCTCTGTTAAGCAGGGGACCCCATCCCATACCCTCACCATTCCCCACTTACCTGGACTCACTATTAGATGGTTACATGAATGTGCAAAAACTTCCTATTGTATTAACCCACTGAAATTTTGGAGGGGTTTTGTTGTTGTAATTGTTATAGCAGTTAGCCTATCTTGCAAATACATTAACTTGGAAAATAATAAGATTTCTAGAGAAGTCAGAAGAGGAAGAGCTGGAAAGGAAAAGAACAGTCAGTAAAGTAGAAAGAGAACCACGAGAGAGTACTGTCAAAAAAAGCAAGGGAATAATAAATTTTAAAAACACAGTTTGGATTTTCTCTTACAAGGATAGGCCAGTGTCTCAGAGAGAACAAGTTAAGACAAGACTTAATAAAGCAAAACTTTTTTGATTCATTATTTCTAGTTATTAAGATAAAATTAATTTTAATTCCCTTTTCAGAGAAGAAAGAATACTATGATGTCTCTCCCCCAAACTACAAATTTCTTAATAAATCTTATTAATATAGTTATATTAAGCAATTATTGTCAGTTTCCTTTGCCTCTTTGTTTTGGGTATGACTCCCAACATGAATAAAGTGTAGCCGTCACTTAACCTTAAATGTTATTTGTTTTCAAAACAAAACACACACACACACACACACACACACACACACACACACACACACACACACACACACACCAGTCATGAGTATGGTTACTGGAAAATTCAACCCTGTTTTTCTTAAATCTGAAAATATGTTCCATGAACTTACCAGACTATTTTGAAACAGAGGTTGTTTTGAAATTCTAAGGTTATTCAAACCTGGTATTCTAAACTTAATCATTGATTTTGGCCATAAAACTAAAGCTTATATTCCAGGGAATTCCACATCTCATTGAATGAGCATCTTATATGTTCTGTCAGTTTGGATTAAGTTGTCTCAGATTTGATAAATTAGAATTTCAAATTCCAAAGCAATCACAGTTTTAAATGCCTAGTTTTAAGAGCTAAAAATTGTATCTAAATGACCAATCTTATAGTTTTAAACTAGTAAAATTAAAGCAATAATTCCTAGTATCTAGCTTCAATGAAAACATTAAAGTTATATTCACCCAAAGCTGACTAATCAGACTGATGGCTTTTAATTAACTAGAACAATCAAGTTTATTCTTTTTTATTTTTGCCTATGATACTGCATTAAAGCCAAAAAAATCTTTCTGCTTTGTATATCAAACTATAAATAAGATAAAAATCAGCTCTAACATATTCCATCAAAATTAGTCAAGCTTCTTATAGACACAGTAGTGATTTAAAAATATTTTTAGCCTGAGTAATGTTGACTATTATAGTCCTGATATACTTCCAAACAGATTCATATGACTTTTTTCTTGCAAAACATAATGTCCTAATTTCTAGATGGAATTTAGTGTTTTACTTTGATTGCTTTGTGCTTTTTTTCTTACTTTATAAAATAGGTTTATTCTATATTTGGTTTAATGAAACATTTCTTCATAATTAGATGTCTCATGAAATGTACCCATAAAATTTCCTATTTAAAGAAAACATTTTGTGTTTCTTAGTCTCTAATATGAGTACTTATGAACAGGCTTATTTTGAAGATTTTTCTATTGGTGAAGTAGTTTTCTGACTCATTAATTCAACAGATTATGTTTGGATTTGAGCAATAAAAACAATTAAAACTCAACAATAAATCCGTGCCTAGTTTTTAAGTTTTTTCTCCCTAAAATTAGCACAGTATTGAGCACTCTTCTAAGATAACAGGATAGCAAGATAATTTGATCTGTTTCATGTCATTCTTAGTTATCTACGTTTGATTTTCAAATGGGAGTATTTGGCTTTCCTTTGATAATATTTGTTTACTCTGGAGTTTTTATTTTTCAGTTTTGACATTGAATAGAACATGTTACCATTTGCTAATTCTTTTGAATAGAACACATCTATTTCCTTAATGGACCCATCTTATCTTTTCATCTTCATTATTTTGCTTTTTTTGACTGCCAATCTTATAATCTTAAAAGGATGGATTTCCATCCTAATGGAAATTTCCATCCTACTGATTTTCCCAGTATTACATTGTTTCATTTAGTCTTTTTCTCTATTCAGTTTCAATGCTAAAGTCTTTCAAGAAAGCAAAAGGTATCTTATTTATTTAATAAAAATAATGAAACTTTGAATAGAGAGGTTTTTTTGCAAATTGGGCGTTGAGTGCAGTAATTCTGCTTTATAATATAAAATGTTAGCTATAAATAAGTCACCACTCTTGTACTTTCATCTTCAGAAACACACCTCTATGGTTTTAATACAACTTACCTTTGGACAGCTCCATGTCTTCCAGTCTTCCCTGAAATCACATATAGATAAGACTGAAATATTCTGGATTCTTTTCAGCCACTGCAAACATATTCGCTCATCAGTAACCCATGTAAGCCAACTGAAATAATAATCACTGCAAACAAATCAAAACAGACAGTCACAACCATAAACCAAGATCACATTCAAATAATTTCTTAATTTGTGCTTTCTAAAGGATGTATTTTATTATCTGAAATATTTATTCCATAGATAAGGAAGGCAAAACATTCCTTTCTCTGCAGAGAAAGTTTAAATATACCTGCTGACTTTTAAAGAATATCTATAAGAGAGTTCATTCATCTAATAGAATGAGTTTACACTTGAGTTTTCTCCCAGTTGGGATTTTTATATCTCAGGAAAAAATTTAAGACGGAAGGCCAAAGCTACTGGTCAATCTAGAGGAGAAAAAGCATTAAACTGGCTATTTTCCCATAGCTAAACTCAAATTTTCGCTTCTTAACTAGTTGAAAGAGAGCTAAGTGGGTAAAAGATAGGCAGGCTTGTGTTGGAAGCCGAGTTTTAGCTGTGACCATGGTCAGGGGTTGAAATTCAGGTTAATAAAATGGAGATGATGTATGCAAAGTAACTCAAACAATGCTTGGCACAAAGTGGATGTCAATGAAAGGCAGCAATGGTTACTTGGCTCTGAGGGTGAACTTGTAGTTAAGAGAACAGCAATATAAATGAACCACAGAATGTTGGACATTAATATAAAAGGAATCACAGAGCTAGAAGGGGTCTCTGGCTCAGATTCTGGCTTTATCTCCTACTAGTTATACTACCTTAGGCTAATTACTTAACATACCCAAGGCTCTGCTTCTATATAAAATGGGAATAATAATAGTACCAGTTTTAAAGCTTTCTGTAAAGATCTACTGAGAATGCTTAAAGTGCTTACAGACTATGCTCACTACATAGTGAGTGCTCAAAAAATGTTAGCTATTACTATTGTATTGTTAGTATTTTACAGATGCTTAAACAAGACTCATGACTCCATACATGATGCTCTTCCTATCATTCTGCTTGCCTCCTAAGGAGAATGACACATAAAAAACCAGATGTATTCAGTCAAGTTTTCATCAACTAGATTAGGGTGGGGAATAATGGATAATTTAAAAAAGCCATTTTTGATTATCAGAGAGGGGATTCATCTTGGCAAAGCCCAGCAGAGGTCTCTGATGAGGTTTTTTTTCCTATTAGTGATCAATCAACTGGCCCCGGTGGGATAGGGTGTGGGAAGGGGTAAGGAGGGCCACCAGGCAAGGCTTGCGGACCCCTCCCCTTTTACCCACTTCAACCTGAATGACCAGGACTAATCAGACAAGATGTACATAGGGCACCATGCTGGGGAAGTGAGAATGCTTCTGTCCCTGTCTGCCTGCAGTTAATTCCAAAACAGATAATTCTACAACCAGACCGTTTCAAATAGACTGCATCCTAGTGAAAAACGCTAATATTTGGAGAGAGTTGGCGTATCTTCTCCTGTTTGCCATACACATGTGATAAGCATGATCTACAAACCCTGGGAGAAAGTAGGTCAGACTTGGAAGAAGCCAGGATGAGGATATATATGAATTTTACTATCTCTCTGTTTGTCTCTAGCTTACACTCACACATCCAGAAGTAGCACTTAGACTGAGCACCATGGTCATCTTTACATGTGTGAAAAGGGCTAATATTTTCAAATCAATTTAAGAAAATTATTTGTGAATTTCGATTTTGATATATATTTAGCTGGGCATGCTAATTTTATTTATTTATTTATTTTTGCTGTAGCATATACATCATAAACTCATTAGAAAAGAAATGTAAACCTTGATGAAGAAATTTCAGTGTTAAAATTCAATTTGAAAAGTGGGAAGCAACAGAGATGACTATACCTTGAGGCTATCATTGCTGGAACTGGCGCTTCTCTGGGACCTACATGCTCAGGGTAAGTGGCATCAACAATAAAGATCCGAACAATGGGATTCTTAGCTCCAGCCTGTGAAGAAAATGGAGATATATAAGCTCATAAAATTCTAATTATCACCAACTTTTTAAAGACAGTTTAGGAATTTAGGCATATTTTTATAAGCTAACTATGTTAGGTATATTATTGTTGAAAACATTCTAATTATAACATGACCACGAATTTCACAGCAGTGCAATTACAAATCTTGTGCAACCAGAGTGAAAACACATATTCTAAGTGATTAATGAGGGAGCCTTGATTCATAGGGAAAAATATTTGGGCTATAAAAATGCAGTTCCGTAAGTGATACTCTCTTTTCTGACTTTTAAGACAGATATTTCCCATTATAATTGTTATTAGGATAATTAATCATAATAATATTTCTTCACGTGCCAAGGGGAGTGCCGAGGGGGATTGATTTGGGGAAGAGAGGGTAAAGAATAGATAGTGAAAGATACCTTTTTCTTTTACCCTGTAATTTGGTCTAGGACAATTATCAGACAGTCTACTAGCTGGTTACATTATTACTGCTATCAATACTCCCAAATTAGGAAAATTCCACCTCAAAATAAAGTGTCATGGGATTTACGCTGTTCTTGCTTTGTGCTTTACGTGTTAGTATATGCCCTAGATTTACATGACAGTATAGTTCATGCCCAGACATCTTCTTAGAGTTCTGTTACTTTACCACAGAAAAGAGAATCTTATAATTGTCAAACAATTTAAATCCACAAAATTTAGATATAGAGCCATAAATGGCTCCATGCTATTTGGCTTTATCTAAGAAATTGTCCAGGCTCTCCTCACACCTTCCTGTTTCACTCTGAGGTTTAGGTGGGACTTTCTGCTTCTTTCAAGTTGTCTCACTTCTCAGTTCAATGTCAGATGTTTCAGCAACTTCAGCCTTCAAAGAAACATGAGAATTTGGGTCCTGACTTCTCTGTCCATGTGAGTTTCTCCTCAGTTCTAGATTTCTTCATCTCTTTCTGCACCCTACCACCTTCTAAAGATCCAAGTCCTTTTACATCTTTTGGGTTCCAAGTATCATACCTCTCACTTCCAAACATCTTAGCTTTCAGACTTTATATACAACCCTGAGGGGTCTCTTACCTAAACACTCATCTCCTACCCATTGCCTTTTCTCAAAAGACTTTTAACATAAATTTTAGACTATCTGGAATTTCTATTTCTCTCGCTATGGTCACTTTGAATTGCTTTGGAATCCACTTGTGTGTATGCATATCCATCCCGTCTTTGTCACATATAGGGACCCATTGGCTCCATCTATGACAGTGTTCCCCTTGGCAAGGGAAAACAATCACGACTTAAGAACAAAGAGCTAAATCCTAAAATCACTTCCACTCCTTGTGCAAGAGGAGAATTTATGATTTGATTCCCTTTCAGATTTCTTGTCTAAATTAAATTAGGATACGACGTTTCTCCACCGTGACCTGGCCATTCTTCTTTTGCATACAGGTTGACTGTCTTGAGACATGGGACTGCATGTGAAGTATGTAAGCTAAGGATTCTAGAATGTTTATACGAGAAACTGAGGGCTTACACCATGTCTAATTCCCTCAAAGAAGAGCCTAGGCTTATAAACTTAACCTACCATGTATGTCCAGAAAAGACCATAACTCAGGCTTACTTCGACCTGACAGGAGCACCACATTCAACATTTTAATTTCCCATTCTACTTTGAATTTACATGAGAATTCAAGAGGGAATTGCAAAACAGAACTTTACCCGAATTTGGAGCATGAAATATGAAAAAAATTAAAATTAAGTTAAGCTTGTTTTTCCTCCATGATCTAGACCATATGTTTTTCAAAGACTCTGCAATGGTTTTTGCAAAGACTACTTCATCCAGCCCAACCAGATGTCCAAAGCAACAGATGTCCACATAAATAATAGAGCACAGTACAATGTTTGCCTTACAATGCACCAGGATAAGAAGCTCTCCAAACTTGTTGATCCCACCTCTATTCATGGTATTGGTTGCTCATTTTGACACCAGGGAAATGGAAGCATCTGCTAAAAGTATTCCACATACCTTTGGGTATGGAATATTTATTGTTCTAGGATATTGTTCATCGCCATAATAGGAATAGGCAATAACTGGTATCTCTGTATCATTAAATTCTGCATATGCCAAAAATTTTCCATTAGGAGACCACCAGAGAGCATATTTTGTAGCAAGCATTTCCTCTGAAAAATAAATACTACCATATTAATTACTATGACAGTGTACTGTTAAAATCATCATAAATACTTCAAAGTACATTGTATATAGCCATTTATTAACTGAAATAATATATTTAATGTGGATATGACATATGCCATGCTTTGGTTATCAAAAGATAAATGATCTAGGTTTAGAGGAATAGTTTAACTTAATACCCCATATCAAACATCAATCAGTCTTCTGGGGAATTGACATTAATCAGAAATGTAATTTTTAAAATAAATAGTAAACATTTCAACAATAATTAATTTTCCCTTTGGGGGCCGCTTCTGATTTTTACAGTCATCTAAATTAGCCAAAACAAGGAGAACTGTACTTATACTACAGAGTGACATTAACTTGAAAGTTGACTTTCTCTCCTGGGAATATTTTTTAAAAACCAGTTAATTCAGTTATATACATTTTTAATAAAGGCAAGGACTAGAAGACCTTTTAAAGTCCAGTTAATTCCTAGATACTACATGACCCAGAAAGAGGACAAAATTCATGAGAGCACCAAGAGCCGAGAATATTTTCCTGCAAAATAATACAGACAGTTGTCTAGTTTTGGAAAAAAGGTTTATTTTGCAAGAAAAAAACAAACCCGAGAAAATGTACTAATACAGCATCTAAGGACCATATACTTCTTGGAATATAAATTATTGCTACCACTTTATAATGCTCATGAAAATAAATTCTGCAAGTCAGATAACAAGATTTTGTTCTTTCAGAATTTGCACGTCCTGTTCATAACCTGATAACAGCTTTCAGAAATGCCACCATTCATCTCAGTAACATACCACTCATCTAAACGTTACTAAACGTGTGCGATTATTTTCAATTAAAAGCCTAACGGCAGCAGTAAAAAAAGAATACACGTACCTTCATAAACCCAGTCTGGGATTCCATTAAATATTTTATTTTCTTTTCCATTATATGTTATTTGAAAAGGTGGGTCTTCTGGTCTTTGTTTCAGATAGATATTGTTTTGATAGACATATGCCTAGAAGTGGTGGTAAGTTAGTTAACAAGGAGAAATTTCATAAGAAATACAATAAAGCCTGCATGTTTGTGTTAATCGTTCACCTAATACTTTTAAAAAGAGCGATAATCCAGATGCAAAAAGGCTCACAACTAAGATATCATTTCAATAGGTCAAGAAACCCCAACCAACTTATACTAACATTATGATTTTTAACATAACATAAAAATTATGATTTTAAAGTCTATATATTAAATAGAGAATAAAGTCTGCTATTATATTCATTGCCTTTATTACCTAAATAAATAATTGTGTATATTGACAGAAAGTCAAATAAATCTCTGAATATTAATAGCTAGCCAGATCTAATCTTTATTTAGAGTCCTTAAATAAGAGCTTGGACAAAATTTCATGTTGTCTGAAGCTAGTCTGGGAAACTTGTGAAAACCATATTTTTCCTGAGCTTTCTGGCACAACGCATTCTGGCTGAGTATAAGGATAAAGTTTTTGACTGCGATATTTAAAGAAGTCTATCCATGAGCTTGAGATTTTACGGAATTCTCAGATGGGTTTCAATTTATCAAAACTCTTCCCGTTTTTAACCACTTAAAATAGTCATAAATGTATTTTTTTTTTCTTTCAGGCATGGAAATTTAACAAAGGCCAAAATCAAATGGCTCCTCTTTTATTTGAATGATTAAACACTTCTATAATTTAAACATTTACTAATTTACTCCCAACAGGCGACCAGCATAAATATTGAATTGGACGAGGAAGCTCATTTCTTCTTATAAACTCTCTAGAAGAAAAGAAAGAAAATAAATAAATAAACTTTGCTGTTCAATGCAAATAACAGGTATAAAAAGAAAAAAATAAACAAACAATAAACATAAAGCATCATCGTTTCTGCTTCTTCAAACCTAATGGAAAAAATGTGACAACATGGGACAGAGGACATGGGGTAGTAGTTGGAATTCTTCACTAGTTACTTACAGGTCGTTTAACTTCTGACCTTTTATATTGAGCTGAGTGGATTAAAGGGTTATAGACTGAGAAAGTGGGAATACCTCCAGAAATTACCTAATGGAACCCCCCTCATCTTATAGAAAATAAACTTGAGGTTAGAGAAATGATATGACTTTTTAAACATCATATCACTAGCTCTTGGAAGACCCCTCATTAAACTCAAGCCTTTTAACCCTCAGGACTGTAAAATGTGTACACACCAGGCTGAGATGGTTGCTGAAGCCTTCCAGCTCTGAAATTCTATAATTGTGCTGAAGTTTAATATGTACTCTTCCACATTTTCATTCACAACCGCCATCTCTGTGAATGCATATGCATTTCAAATTTTTGAAAATAAGATGCCATTTGACAATCTCCCCAGGGATCTGACTTGAAATCAGAAAAGGAAAGGAACATCTGATCTCAAGCTAAACTGAAAAAACAGATCATATACTGGGCAGTATGCCTTAAGCTTGAAAGTCCTCCACTCCACCCATGGGAAAATTTCAAATATATTATTGACCAAAAATCTCACTTTGATGCTTAGAGTCGCCCTGCAAATATTCAATTGACTGACTTGCACTGTGGAGTTTCTACAGTTCTTCAGCAAGAATGTGTTCAGAGTTTTATAAGTGTTAAAGCGTTGTAGGATGCTTAAGTTTTGACTATTATCTTCTTGAAGACTGTATGAATAGTTTCATCAAGAATGCTTTTGTGGAGATGCAAAACAAGACCTGCCTCCAAAGTATAATGTGAAGAGCTTGAAGGAAGACTCCTTGTCTGCCCCCTCCAAAAAAAATCTCTCCAACCTGGACCTAAACATATGCTTGATATTTCTACTTTTCCCATTCTTTTAAATTTTGGACACCTGTGAAGATGTGCAGCACACGTCACCTTGATTTAACTTATTAGGTCATGAAGTACGAGGCCTAGCGACCAATGAGGGAACATGGCACTAGACAGATCAGCTTTGACTGGAGAAAGAGTGATGTCCCCGGAGGAAGGAGACTATTGGTGCTGCAGTGGGAATCCTGATTGCTGGAGGGCAGTTTATGAGCACCAGGCCCCTGGGAAGTCTGGAACAGATCAACATACGAGGGCACAGGCAAAAGAACGTCCCAGAAGAGAAGACATTCATCCCTCGTTTACAATTCTCTCTCAAACCAGTGTCCATGTTACCTTTGACATTGTAACACTGCCTTAGGTTTCCATATACCATGGAATCATCTATGCAAGCATGCAGACAGCACCAAGCTGAAAATCTCAGTGCATAGTTTCTTCATGGCAAGCGGGTCACCACAGCTGCCATTGTCTGTGTTTTACAGTATGAGAGAAAGTGGAGGAGCGTGCTTTACAAAGGCTGTCATCTCCTCCGTAATCCTTCCCTTGCTTGAAATCAGAACTATCTTCATTTTCTCTATGGTAGATTTTTTATAAACCTTTTGGAGGCACATAGAAGACTTGGAATGAGTGATATTCCGTCTTGCCTTGAAGCTCAACAAATTTGTCATTCTTCACTCCTTAAATTATGGTATATTTACCTGACAAAAAACCAATCTGGCAAATTAGATGGTTGTGCAAGAAAAAAACAAACAAAATAGTGGTTTGATTAAATTCACTGCACAAAAGCTAAATATTTCAAATGATTCTAGGCCATAAAGCTTATACAAACCATGATTGAAATATTAGTATTGTCATCTTCTTTTGGAGTGCTGTTTAATTTGGTGAACCTCAACATAGGTAGGACGTGGAGAATTTCAAAATGATTAAAAGAAAAACAAGGAAATTCTACTGAAAGAGTAAGGTTTCCACTTCACTAGTCTAAAGGTTTCTTGAGAATAGGGTTGGTGCCTCAAGCTCATTTGTGTCTCCCCACATATGCTTTTCACATAGTAAGTGCTCAATAAACACTTCTTGAATTTGGTAACAATGTGGTACAGAGAAAAAGACTCAGAGTGCATTAGATGGATTTAGAGTCTACGTTACATTGCAGTTCCTATTTCTTGATTTGACAGTTTAAGAAGATCAGAGTTATTCTTTTCTGGACATTTAAAAGAAGTAGAAACATAAAGTTCAAAAAAATTTTTGTGTTCTTACTAGACAAAAGGGGAAATAGACCATAAGATTTTTCAGTGCCTCTTCAAGCCATACAATTATTTTCACTTTTATATAACAGCAAATAGGATATCACATTAAGATGAGTAATTTAACCAATTCATTGTCCATACTTAGAAAGATTTTTCTAAAGTGCAAATCTGATCATGTCATTTCCCATCTAAAACTGTTCAGTGATTCCCTATTGTCATCAGAATGAGATCTAAACTATTCTTAATGGTTTCCTCATTATTATTTGGTCCATGATTTCTGGCCTCAACTCCTTCCTAAACTTACACCACCTCCTACTAGTAAGCATGCCCTCCTCCAATTTCAACTCAACTGACCTACTTTTGAGTTTCCCCAACACTCCGTGCTTTCATTTCCTTTTGGGCCTTTACATGTTGTTCTTTCTGCCAGGAATTCTCTCCCTCAGTCCTTTGCCTACCTACTCATTCATTTAATTTTTTTTCTTTTAAGCTGTAAATATTTCAAATAATTAAACATAAAGATAAAAAAAAATATAATAGATGACAATTTAACATCTAAATTTAAAAGATATTAACATTTTACATTTTAAAAAACAATTCGTTTAAAATCAATTAAATTTAAATTTAATGCTGCATCTCCCTCCCTTCTGCTTCCTTCCAGTGAAGGAGCCCCCTCTCCCCAACATTTTGTATCATTCCCATGCATTTTTGGTACTTTTATAAATATGTGTACTTTTATAAATTATATATTTATAATTTGGTGTTCAAAAGTAGGAAAAGTAAAACTATAGAGTATATAAAAATGTAAGATATTAGTCAAATAAAAAGAGGTGAATATTCCAAAGGAGTATTTCTTTGAATTTCTTAAGTTGTATAGGTATACATATATTGTAAAGAAGTAAGAAATTAAGACCAGAAACAAGGGAACGCAGTCTTAATCTCAAATCAGAGTCTGGAGTGAAAAAGTCTCTATATGAGACTTAAGTAGTGTTAATAAAAAGACATGAAGTTTTACCCATTTGTAAGGTGGTAGATGTGATACGTTGCTGTGTAAGAGTATCTCCAAAGCTGTCAGGAAGAAGAGGCAAAGACAAATCATGATTCTTAAAAAGCTCAGGGCAATAACGTATAATCATAGGTCACTCAATTCAAGGTTCAGAATTATAAAAGGACTATCTTCACAAAGCACTAGGAAAGACATGTTTCAATTCTAAATGAGTCTCATTTAAAGAGTTTTACTGTGGACTTTTGTGCTGTTCATCCAAATTCCAGAACTAATCTCAGCAGTGATTCAACCCTCACTCCATAAAAAGCATATCCAAAGACATTTCTTAACATAAAAAGCATTTCTCTGACACACTCTACCCTACAAAATGTTCCCCTTATGCTTTACCTTGATTGAAGTAAAACCACTATAATTTCCAAGTCCCATAAAGATTACCCTGCACCTGGGTAATTATTATGATAATAACCCTTTAAAATTGGGTGAAGAGAAGTTATTCAACATATAGTTTTGTTGCAAAATGCTTGCTTTTCTTTGAGCATAGTTTTTTAAAATAGTAGAGACTGAAAAAATAAATAAGAGATATATAGCATATAATTCCTCCAGAAAAAAAAACTGCTCGGTTCTCATTAAGTTTATTTGTGCTGTGGTTAGTGAATAAAGCAAGTATTATTCTGGATTTTGTTTCCTAAAGGGCTTTCAAACTTTTGGCAAGGAAGCTCCAGTGGATTGAAACATATCTTTCTGAAGATTGCAGGTGACCAAGACCTGGTCCACTGGAAAATAATCAGCTGTCTGAACAATGCGGGAGGGGCAAGCTTGACTTTTCATTCTGTGTATTAAGGGAGTTTTGCATCTCAAGTAGAATATGAAAAATGGCAGTTAAAACAAAAGGTTCTTGATCTAAGAGTAACTATTAGAAGTTGAATTTGATAGTAAATTCTTCTTTCCTTTTACCAGCATAAGTAGAAAAAATAAGGTGATTATCTTCCATCCACAACTTCATTCAGGAGGGGGAACTTAAGTAAGGCCTAATAGTCCAGCTATGTGGGATTCTCCTACACTAGGCTTTCGAAGACACAGATTTAAACCCCTGGTCTACCAGGGTTAATTTATATATATATACTGACTGTGGAGAAAAGGGAACCATTTTGCACTGTTGGTGGGCATGTAAATTGAAACAGCCACTATGGAGAACAGTATGGGGGTTCCTTAAAAAGCAAGTGAATTAAATAAGGTATATCTTGATTTTTCCATTTTCAATAATAATAAATATCAACAAGGTTAAAATATGTGAGAATTGACTAATGATTCATGATACCAAATAACTTTTTTCTGATGAATATCAGTGCCCCCAAAATAAGTTTTTCCCTTAAGATGAAAGTAGTTTCTACTACTTGATGATAACCAGACAAGAATGCCAAATTCTGAATGATTTGTATATGTTTCTGTTATGCTTTGGGGGCTCAGCTAGAACTGCATCAATTTCTTGAATATTTAGAGATAAAGATAGACTCTTGCTTCCTCTTACTTTTATAAACCAATCTGTGAGCTAGTAGGAGATACAATCAGATAAACCCAAATTAAATAGTCAATACCTTTGAATAATCACTTTCTAGATATGCAAATTGCCGATCAGGTGATAAACCATAATTTGAAGCATTCACACTTTTCTGAAATTATGAAGAAGTTGATTAGAATACAGAAAAAGTAACAGAGCCATATAAATTTGTAGTTCTAAAAGAATATTATATCATCCATATACTCCAAAATATACATTCAAAGCAATTTTTTTAAAGTTTAAGTAGTACCTACTGTATACAAAGAAATTTACTACACATTAGGGGATGAGGATGTGATAAATAGGATATACTTTGTGATTTCAAGAAGCTTATAATAGTAAACTTCTAAATAAATAACATTACAATTTAGAAAATTTTATAAAAGAGATATAACATTGCAAAAGTGTTAAACAGGAAGTGATTGAATGCAAATGATAAGATGGTTTGTTGCACAGAGGAGAAATAGCTGAGCTTGACTCTAAAAGATTACTAGGCTCTTGAAGGTAGAGAAAGTAGGAGGTCTGAGAGTCCAGGAGGACAGAATAACATGTTCCTATGTATCATAGGACCAGTCACTGAGCCTTTATTAGGTACTATCCTAAGCACTTTCAAATGATACTTCATTTAATTCTTATACTAACCCAAAGAGGTATTATTATTCCTACTTTACAGAGGGAGAACCTGAGGCATGATGAGGATGGAATAATGTGGAATCTTACCCAAGGCTCCATAACTAGTAAATGACAGAGCCAGGATTTGAACCTCAGTTTGCCTGACTACAAGAACTGAGTTTGTACATTTTATCTCGTAGGATACCTGTTCCACAGAGGAAGGAAAATGCTAGGTGATTTGAGCGGGCAAGGGCAATAATCTAGTGTGACTAGAAGAGAGAATGGGAGGATAACTGTGGTGGGGGATGGAGCTGAGAAGGCAGGTTGGGTCCAGATCAGGTGCTCAGTTGTTTGGACTCTGTTCTTTGGTCAGTGAAGAGCTGACAGAGGTTTTCGAGGAGGAAGATAATGGAGGATACATACCATGGTGGTATTACTCAAAATAGTATATGATTCTCCTGTTTCAATATTATAAAATACTATATTATTATCTGTAGATTGATGAAGATATTCTTGTCCTTTAAACAAGAAGGAAAACAAAACTTGAAATGATCTCCCTTAACAGGAAATACATTTATAACAAAGAGAAACCTCTCTTATTTCACATACTGACTTTCTTTTTCCTCTCTGTCTGGTACATATTGCCTTGTCAAATTTAAAATATGATAGTAAGTTGATGGTGGAAGGGAGGAAAGGGTTTTTTTCCCACATTACACAAAAATGCCATATTTACTAGTAGGAGCCTTATTCTAACCAGTTCAGGGTGCTTAGGAGTAAATTTGGACTTTTTCTGTGTTACAAAGAGAATAAACCAGTTTAAAATTGTATGTTTCTTCTGCAATAAAAAAATATATATTCCATTTAGGCTGTGTTTGACTTAGTTAAAAACCTATTTTATATGGTTATTATTTTCTAAAGAGAAAATGAAAATATTCTATTGTGTTTAGTGGCACTTTAGATATAAATTATATATAATATAAACAATTTAGTTGCTCTTACCGCTTGTTTGATTAGACTCTTTTGACAACATACTATTTTGAAAAACTATATGTAAATATCAATTTTATGGACCTTAAAGGATTTGTCTTCAAGTTAGGATTTGTTCATTTCTCAGATTATCTAGGTTAACAATGGAATTTTTCTTTTGGTAAAATTCTCATGACCTCTTCTAAATAGGTGCTTATTTCCCATTCTGAAAAGCTCTATCATATGATCAGTTTTTTCTAACAGTGCACTCTCAGATTTTACTGTTCTGCTAAAGCTACTACTGTATTGGCCTCATTACTATTGTACAAACCCTGTCTAAATAGTTCTGTGAAAAAATGTTTTGTTGGCCACTTGACTTATCTAAATAATTGCTGTTTTTATCCATTTCAACTAAGATGGCTTATGTTACCATAGAGAATTGTTGGCAATAAAAATAAAAACCAAAAATCATACATTTAAAGAAAAACAAAAGGTAAAGAAATAATTCACTTACCTGAAATCCAGTTTGGAAAAAATGTTTTATAAGAAAATGTCCCATTTAAAATATCCTTCAGTGTGAGTGCTCTTGTTGTCCTTCCTTCAGAGTTATGAACTTTGGGGGAGGAGGAAACATATTATTACTTAAAAGAAGATGAATAACTCAAACGTCTTTCATCTGTTATTCCTCATATAATGAAAAGATCTGCCATTGCTAAATCCTTGTTTAACTCTTGTCTTAATAGCTCTGAGTAGTATTTCCTTTTTGATAGACAAGCTAATGAGGCTTAGAGAAGTAGTCTGACTGCCTGGAAAGGGACACTGGTGGGAAAATTTGAGGAGTGTGATGGGGACCACACTGAGAAGCAGGGACATTATTCTTCAGACAGTGAAGAATTTTCAGAGATTTTTAAGAAGAAAGATGAGATGAGGTTCCGATAACTCTAGGTCTTGCAAAGCTGGGATTGCAGACCATGCAGGTTTCACTAAAAACTTTGCCTTTTAAGCAGTTCATTGTAGTTCCTCACATATGCTTGGCTTGGATTTCTACTGATTTATCAGTGATATATTTTAGCATCCCAGTTGATCAGATGACATCATCCAGAATCCTTACCTTCAGACATCTCAAGAGAGGCATTAATGAAGGTAGATAATTTCTTATCCTGGCTAGGGGTTTTTATAAAGAGAAAATGGACCAGAAGAAAAGAAAACCACATCATCTATACAAATGATCTTGGAAATTCCAAGAGTAGAGGTTTTCCATATAAAAACTAACCTAAAGTAGCTCACAAACCACAAGCAAATTTCTCCTGTGTTTGAGCCCTCCAAAACAATTTTATGTTTCAAACGTTGATTTCCATTATCAGAACAAATTCATTATAGAGCCCTGAAACAGTCAGATATACCAGAAACTGTGGCAACCAACTTCCAAACCTTCTTCAATCCATATTCCTGTTCTCCATCCCTCCCACCTTACCCCTTCTCCAGGCCATCACTTACAGAATCAAAACTTAGAAAAGTGTCCTATACCTTGAATAGCATATATGAATCTGGTATTTGTTCATGTAAAAATAAAACTGTCAAAGATGAGCTATACATTTATATCTTCCTGCTAAACTCTTCCACAGCTTTCTATGACTCTTAAGATAAAGACCAAAAATGTTAGTCTGGACTATAGGCCCTAGCTGGTCTGGAATGGTCTACCTCTCCAGCCCCTTCTTGCCCCACTCTCACTACTTTGTAGACTCCAAACATGCTGGGCTTTCTGTTTCTCAAATACTGATTTCTTTCTCCAGGGCTACTGAACCTCTTCCCACCCTCTCCCTTCTCCTTATAACTTCTCTTCAGCCTTTAGTGCTTAATATAAGTGCCACTTTCTCTGGAAAGCCCTTCCTGATCCCCTGGTTTAGGTCTGGTTCCCTTCTTATATATTACCATAGACCAGGTTCCCTTTTTTAAGAACATTTGTCTTGGTTTGTAATCTTGTATGTATTTGAGTGATTATTTTATTCATATTTCTTCACCTCCCACTGTGTTCTCAAAACAGTCACCATAGGCCAGAGACCATGTCTAAGTTTTGCTCACCGCCACATCCCTAGTGTCTAGCACATAATAGGCATTTAATAAATACTTGTTGAATGAATGAATTCATGAAATGAAGGATTGATGGGTGGATGGATGAGATTTGTGCCCTCTTCTTTACAGAATGGTTCTACTACTAATTTCCTATATGACTTAAGTAAGTTAATCTCTGGCATCACAGCTTGCTCATCTATAATACAAAGGACTAGACTAGAAAATGCTGATAATACCTTCCAATTTTACCACATTAGGTTTTGAAATTTGAGACACAACATGCTCTATTAACCTTATAGTCACATAAATGCACTGCCATGTGATAAGGTCGAACTGACCAACTGGATAATAGCATCTTCTGCAGTTTTAACTGAGTCACACTGATGTATGTATGCTCCATACTTTTGATTAGGACCATGAGTTATTTTCTCAATTTACTAAAACTTATCCTGTAGCTATAAGAACATAAGTGACTGATGAACCCCTAAGCAACCAGGCACTAAATACTTAATAACATTAGATTATTCTAATAATCATCTTTGTACAGGTTCTTTGCATCCTAAGTAAGGTTGTACATGCCATACAATTATTCATAATGAAAGTGCTTCTATTTAGTTAAATGGTCTTGTGCAAAATTCATACCACTGATTTTATAATTCCCATTCTATGAATAAAATACTACCATTTTACTGCAACAGCATTAGTATAATTGCTAAGTATTTTAATTCAATTTTATTTAACTCTCTTAAGAGCAAATTGTAATCTGTTTCTAATATAGTCAAGGGGAAATTCTAACACTATTTACAATGGAAATTATTTTCCTTTTGAGATATATTTAATTTGTGTCCTCACAACCCTGAACATATAGATGAAAAAAATTTTAATTTAGAGAATTCCTGTATTGTGAATACCAAAAAACTAGGTAATTTTTTTTCTTTAAACTTTTTTCAATATTAATTCAATAAATGAATATAGTCTTGGTGATATCTTTTTTTGTCTAGCATAAATAATGGTTTGATTATGGATAATGACTTATATAATAGATTTTCCTATTTAAGTATCCTTGCATATAATTTTCCTTACTTGCAATTATGTTTAATTGAGAAATTCTTAGCTATAATTAATCTTCATTTTTATAGAAGGTTAAATTAAGTGAGCTAATTCAAATGAAACGTTTAGCTCTATGCTTGGCAGTCAATAAATGTTAGCTTTTGTTATTGTCATAGCTTATCAGTAGTCTTCAAATAAATATATATTTTTTTGAACAAATATTTTTGATCATTGTTTCTCAAACTAATTTGACCACTGGGATTTTTTTTTTTAATATCTACTAAAATCACAGTATGGGAAATGCAGTTTCAGATTAAGCTATTAGTATATGTAATTAAGATTAACTTTTATTCTAATATAATGGAATTCATCAGTTATACTTAGAACATCTTGGTCATCCTAGGGTTCCATAAGTGAAATAGTCCAATTATGATCATAAATAGGGTTAGTACTAATATCCCACATATGAATAAATAAAATTTATAAAAAAACAAGAGTTTCAAATTATTTAAAAAATTCCTACTCATTTTCCTTTTTCAACATTAATGATCATGCTGATCCTTATCAGATTTCCCAAAAAGATTTCAAGGGTTAGTTATTTACTCTTTTTAACCTCTAATTTAGATTATCCTCAAAAGTTACATGAGATTATATTTCATATTACTTCCCAGTTAGTCATTTATTTCAAATGGGTGCATAGTAGCTATAAATACCAATGATCTATATAGAGAACTTAACATATGTCATATTATAACTCAATATCTATAAAGCAGTTTAAATATATATTAATTGTACTACTAATTACTGTCATGATAATAAGCCCCACCAGTGCCAATGAAGTGATAAGGGAATATACAGAACACATCCAGAGGAGCCAGCTGTGTTTATGCGGAAATAGGCTTGTGGCACAGATTTGGGGTAGGTGATTACTCCTAACCTCACATGGGCTCAGAAGGTGTGATTATCCTGGCACCAGGCTGGGCTCAGAGTGATACCAAATCAAATGGGGAGAATTTAAATTAGGCATTCTTTTCTTCCTGCTGAAAATGACCACATGTTCGTAAATGCAATAGAGTAATGTATCTGCTCTAAGACAATGCTTTAGGTCACATATTAAGAGTTATAAGACATGTACTTAGAATTTCCAATCCAAGTTCTGGTTCTTTGTACCAGCTAGGACAGTGCTCGGCATACAGTGGAAGCATGATAAATATTTGTTGAATGAAAAAATAAATCAACTGGACAAATTTTATTATAGTTTGTTTTCAGTAATTCTCCCCCGAAGATACACCTGCCCTTACTCTTTGTCCTCCTGTCCATGTTGTAAATTTCATGTATAATTCTACCTGGACATGCCATCCTTTAAATATGTATCAAAATTTTGTCCTTCGAGTTAGCTGGAGTGCTTGTTTGAAAAGCAAGTTTCCCAGTCCTTATCTCAAATCTACTGATTCAGAATCTCTGGGGATACGGCCCTGATTTTCAGTTTTTACCAAGCCCCACAGGTGATTCTTCTGCAAAGAATCCAAATTTAGTGATTTCACTGAATCTATTGTACTTGGTTCAATGTTCTCCTGTGCCTGTTGGTGGAATTGCTCCTTGCTTATAAACCCCTGGTAGGTGGATGGGTCTGGCCTGCGTAGCAATTCACACTTCATGGACAGGCCACAGCTAATGTTAATCATGGCTTTCAAGGAATGTTAACGGTCGCCTGTAATGTTTATGTCCCTATTCAGTCCTCTTGCTCATTGTCCAGATGGACTCTTCCTTAGGTACATTCCCTCCTCTGATCCTTGAGCAGTGGAGAAAGGGCAAAGGGAGTGATTCTGCCCCAGATTAGATTTAAACAAGATAACAGGGAAAGCACTGGTAGGGGAATGGGTCATTGTTTTCTAGTGTTTTGAATGTGTGTATGTGTGTGTGTGTTTCTGTGTAAGTCAGTATAAAATGCATCTCTATGGCATCAATCACACTAAACAAGTTCTAGTCACCTGAAAAATATTCCACTAATAATTACTGAATGAATACGTGGATTTTCATGCCTTTTTCCAAATAATGTTTTAATGTTGAATTATGATCTTTTGATTATTTTGGAAGTTTAGTTTTGGCATCTATAATTTTTAAACTCTAAGTAGCTGAGCAGAAGTAGAAAAGAATTCTGAGAGCATATCTCTCTTCTATACGTAACTGACACCACTTAACACTTAATTCTTGATAGAGCCCCTATAGTCAATTTAGCTCATCTTTAGCACAGTTATTTATACACTGCAAAACACTCCAATTTACTATAGTTTAATTATTTGCATTTTCAACTTTTTAAAGCACAGCTGGAAATTATTTCAATTATGAATCCAAGAAATGACAATTCACAGAAATGATTCCCAAGTAAATAATGATTCACTATTCTCCTAATTCTTTCTTAAAACTTTGTATTTATTCTTTATTAGGGTTCTATTTCTATTTCTGCCATTTAATTTTCTAGTCCTAAAAAATTACAAATAAGTATCAGAACAGAGACATCTGATGTCAGCTCTAATATTCAGCATAAATTAAATGAGAAAATATGGTTTATTAAGTTAGCACACGAATGGCTGGTAGGTCTTTTTGTTCTCACTTTCATACTTGTTTTGGAACTGATGCTTATGAGGCCACTCCAATGAAAGTGACGTGGGCTCCCAGGCACACTGCACCTGTCTCTCTGCTGGCTCTGCAAAGATGTTGTCCTCAGATAGGCAATGTCTCCAGCCATTGCATCAACTCATGTTTGTTTTTGGAGTGAGCACCACAGGGGCAAATGTTGGAGATATTTGGTTGGGAAATAAACTATTTAAAACTAATATTATATTTGGGCAAAGACTGACAACTTTGAAAAACATGGAAGTGAGGTAGCTTTAGACCAGTAATAAGTGTTATAATTTACTAAGTTCTAATAAGTACCAAGCACTCTGCATGCGTGGTCCTGTGAAACACTCACAGCAACTCTCTAAGTATTATTATTAACACCATTTTACAGATTAGGAAATGGATATTAGAGAGTTAAAGTAACTTGCCTAATACATAACAGAGCTGGGGTTTAAATCCAGCTCCATCTAATTTTAGAGACTGGACACTTTACCACTACCTTTTGATTTAAAGTGAAAGCATACGTGTGATATAACAAGACAAAACAAACACAAAAATAAGGTCAAGAACCAAGCAACACACAAGGGGGGTTAAATAATTATACCTCAAAATGAACGTTAAGAGAAAATGAGACCATTTGAGTTTTGTCAAAACAAAGAGTTCGCTATAAGCTTTCAATGTCTCACTGAAGAATGTAGTAGCTCTCAGTTCTGAAAGAATTTCCCATGGTTCTCTCTACAGGTAGCACTGATCAACATATGTTATTCAAAGTTATTGTCAGGTTTAAGTTCATTTTGTGTATTATGTTATTGTTGTGCTATGTTAATTAGGGCTATTTTTTTCGTGATCTCTGAAGCGGTAAAGGTCATAGGGTATGGTCAACATAATGCACAAGAACATGGTGGTAAATGCCAAATATTTTGGTGACCCTGAAGATGAAAATAAACCTCGTCTATATCTGAAGGCCCACTCAGTCTGCTTTGCCAGCTCATCTTCCTATAATCTCTGCTTTAAGTTGTGGTGTGGCTTATATTCGTTTTACTTGGGACCTCAGAAAGAGTCACCTTCCTCAACCATTTAATTCTCCCAGGGTTTCTATCACATCTTCTTAGCTGGCTCACACCCACCCCCACTGCCACCCCTCACCCCTCACTGGATTCCTTCTCTGAGATCCAGACGATATATTAAACTTCCTCTTTAACACCTCCACCTGCATATCTCACAGGCACTTCAAAATCAGTATGTCTAATAGGTAACTAATGAGAACCTACTGTATAGCACAGGGAATTCTACTCAGTGCTCTGTGGTGACCTAAATGGAAGGAAATCTGAAAAAGAGTGGATAGATGTATATGTATAACTGATTCACTTTGCTGAACAGCAAAACTAACACAACACTGTAAAGCAACTGTACTCCGATAAAAATTAATTTTAAAAAATCAGTATGTCTAAAGCTAAGAAAAAAGGAATTCCATGCTGTCCCTCCAGATTTCTGCAAGTCAATGCAACTGTCGTCCATGTAGTTCCTCAATTCAAATACTTGGGAGTTATTCTTAAGCTCACTCTTCTTTTACTGCTTTTGTCCAGCACCCAGGTTTGACAATTCTATCTCCAAAATCTCTCTCAACTCCCTGCACTTCTACTGAACCTCCAAGGCCAAGCCATTTCTCACTAGGCAGGCTGTAATGGATACCTATTTGCTACACCTGTAATTTCATTCCTAGTATTTCATTGTGGTTTTGATTTACATTTTCCTAATGACTAATAATGTTGAGTCTCTTTCCATGAGCTTATTGGTCACTTTTATATCTTTTGGGAGGTAAATGTCTATCCTTTGTCTATTTTTTGAATTTGGTTATTTGCCTTTTATTATTGATTTGTAAGAGTTTTTAAAAAATATATTCTGGATGCAAGTTGCATATCAGATGTATGTATGTGCAAACATTTCCCCCCCATTTTGTGGGTAGTCTTTTCACTTCCTTGATGATAGCTTTTGCAACCAAAGTGTTAAATTTCAAAGAAGTCCAATTTATGTACTTTTTCCTTTGTTGCTTGTGCATTGGGTCGTATCTAAGAAACCACTGCCTAATCCAAGGACAAGAAGATTTATCCCTAGGTTTTGTTTTTAAGTGTTTTATAGTTTTAGCTCTTACATATACGTCTTTGATCCATTTTGAGTTAACTTTTATGTATGGTGTGAGGAAGTGGGTCCAACATTTTTTACATGTTGATATCCAGTTGTCCAATTGTTGAAAAGACTTTCTCCATTAAATTGCTATGGCATCCTTATTGAAAATCAATTAACCATAAATGTAAGGCTTTTACACTTATTTCTGGGCTCTCAGTTCTATTTGATTGATTTATGTGTCTATCTTTTTTTTTTAATTTATTTATTTTTGGCTGCGTTGGGTTTTTGTTGCTACGCTCAGACTTTCTCTAGTTGCGGTGAGTGGGGGCTTCTCTTGTTGCAGAGCACAGGCTCTAGGCGCATGCGTTTCTGTAGTTGTGATACGCGAGCTCAGTAGTTGTGGCTCGCGGGCTCTGGAGCTCAGGCTCAGTAGTTGTGGCGCACGGGCTTAGCTGCTCCATGGCATGTGGGATCTTCCCAGACCAGGGCTCAAACCTGTGTTCCCTTCACTGGCAGGTGGATTCTTAACCACTGCGCCACCAGGGAAGTCCCTATATTTCTATCCTTATGCCAGTATCACATGGTCTTGATTATGTAAGCTTTGTAGTAAGTTTTGAAATAAGGAAGTGTGATTCCTCCAACTTTGTTCTTCATTTTCAATATAGCTATTATGGATCACTTGCATTTCCATATGAATTTTGGAATCAGCTTGTCAATTTCTGCAAAAGAAAAAGTCATCTGGGATTTGGATAGGGATTGCATTTAATGTGCAGATAAATTTGGGGAGTATTGCCATCTTAAACATATTGTTTTCTGATCTATAAATATAAGATCTCTTTCCATTTATTTATATATTTTTTGTATTGTTTATTGGTAATGTATAGAAATCCAAATGATTTTTTATATATTGGTCTTGTGTTTTGCAAATTTTCTCAACTTGTTTATTAGTCCCAATATTTTTTGGTGAATTCCTTAGGATTTTCTATAAACAATGTCATCTGCAAATAGAGATAGTTTTACTTTTTCCTTTCCAGTCTGGATACTTTTTATTTCTTTTCCTTATCTAATTGCCCTGGTTACAACCACCAATAAAATATTAAACACAAGTAAGAGCAGACATGCTGTCTTGCTCTTGATCTTAGGGGAAGAGCACTGAATCTTTCACCCGTGTGGTGTTAGCTGTGAGGTTTTTGTGGATGCCCTTTATCAGATAGAGGAAATTCCTCCTATTTCTAGTCTGCTGAGTGTTTTTACAATGAGAGGCTGCTGTGTTTTGTTAAATACTTTTGCTGTGTCTATTGAAATGACCATGTCATTTTTGTCCTTTTTTCTATTAATATAGCTTATTATAGTAATTGATTTTTGGATATTAAACCTTGCATTCTTGGGATAAATCTCACTTGATCTTGGTGAATAGTCCTTTTTATACATTGCTGGATTTGACTTGCTAGTATTATGTTCAGTGTTTTTCCATTTATATTCATAATAAATATTGGTCTGTAACTACTATTGGTCTGTAACTTCTTTTCTTGTAATGTTTTTGAATATTTTTTGTATCACAGCAATACTGGCCTTACAGCGTGAGTTGAGACGTGTTCTCCTTTATTTTTTGGAAGAGTTTGTGAAGGATTGGTAATAATTCTTAAAAAGTTTGGTAGAGTTTACCAGTGAAGCCAGCTGGGCTTGGGGTTTTCTTTGCAGGAAGTTAAAAATCACTAAATCAACTTCTTCAGTTGTTATAGTTCTATTCAGGTTTTCTATTTATTCTTGAGTGAATTGTGGTAGTTTGTATCTTTCTAGAAATTTGTTCTTTTCTTCTAAGTTATCTGATTTTTTGACAGTCTTTCTATCCTGTTCCTTTAAGGAGTCCTATCATATCAGTTTTTCTACCGAGTATAAAAACCATAATCAGTTTGAAAAAATTTTAATTTAGATACTAAGCAACCCTATTTTTTTTTATTATTAACAGGAATAAAGGTTAATAAAGATTGTAAATGATTCTGTTTTTACTACATAATTTTGGTTAATTCACAAGGATACTAAAATGAAAAATAAATTCTTTGCTCTATATATAATAACCAATAAGTAAGTAAAAGACTGATTAGTATTGATTATCCCATTGAAATATTATTTTAATTTATGCCTAACATGTTGCTAGATTTTAAGGCTCAGTTTGACTGTCTCTGGTTCTTAAGAACCTTTAGCTTTGATTCCACCTCCCCTATTTGAACTTTAGAACATGTTTTTCTCAAGGACTATATGTGACTAGATATTCTTGTGTAAGTTGTAACAATTTGCTTTGGAAATCAGAGACAGGTAAACTCCTCTGCATAATAGGAGTCATCCAAAGACTTGGATTATTTTCTAAATTATTTAGAATTTGACAAAACTCAAAGAATTTTCCAAGATTCGTCTTCTGTGATTTTAAAATCCAAGTGCAAAGTAGAGAAATATAATCTGCAAGGTTGATGTGTTTACACTCAACTCAAAAGCTCTGTTATGTCCATGAACTTTCTGAAACTTTTCCTCAGCACTTTAGACTTCCCCATATTTCCTCCAAAAGAACAGTGAATAAATAAGCTTAAAACTCTTAAGATATTTGAGGGAATCTGTTTCACAGTTCTGAATGTTGATACTGGGAAAATTTTAAGCCTTAAAAACATATTCACATCTCCTTTGATGCTAATTTGGTCTCACAAATATCTTATTTTATAAAAAGTGGTTGTTGAGGTTATAATAGTAGTAATAGTAACAATAATGATAATAGTAACAATGGTTTTCTGCCCAAAATATAGACATTCTAAATGATATTTATTCTTATAAAATATTGATTTATATTCTGTCTAAATCATCTGTGACTTCAGATATATTCTGAAATAAATTATATAAGGTATTACTTACCTAAGTAAGCAATCACTATAAATTTTACATATGTGTGTACAGTCATAAATACATATGTATATATGTATTTTCCTGTGTTCATTTGTTTACATAATTTTGGCCTCACAGCTATCACTTTCCTTTTGATTCCTTGAACTTCCCAAATATACTTTCCTGCTTCAGAGCCTTTGTATCTGCTTTTCCCTCTGCATTGAGGGTCTAGACCCCAGCTTGCGTCCTTCCGTCCTTAAGGTCTTGGCTCAAATATAATCTCAGAGAAGCCTTCCTTGACCACTTCTGTTATGAACTGAATTATGTCCCCCCAAAATACATAAATTGAAACTCTAACCCTCAATGGAACTGTATTTGTAGATAAATCCTTTAACAAGGTAATTAAGATTATGTAAGACCATAATGGTGGAGCCCTAATCTGATAGAACTGGTGGTGCCCTTATTGGAAGAGGAAGAGACACCAGGAGTGCACATGCACAGAGGAAAAGCCATATGAGGACAAAACAAGAAGGCAGCCATCTACAAGCCAAGGAGAGAAGCCTCCAGAAAAACTAAACCTGACTATACCTTGATCATGGACTTCCAGCCTCCAGAACTGTGAGAATATAAATTTCTGTTGTTTAAGCCACCCAGTCTGTGATATTTTGTCATGGCAGCCCTAGATGTCTAACACAGCCTCCACTCCAGTTGCTTTCTGTAGCACTTTTACGAATTTGAAATACTCTATTAATTCACTTATTTACTTGTTTATTATCAGATTGTCCTTTCCTAAGGCCAGAGACCTTGTCATTCATGCCTTATACCTGTGCTTAGTAGTTAGAAGGTGCTCAATAAATAATTCGTTGAACAAATAACCAAAGTATCCAGGAGCACAGTGGACTGGGTATTGTGGATAATGGATAACTATGGATGCTAATCTCTGTTTTTTCATATTCAGTAGATTGCTATTTTCAATCTCAGGAAGAATACTACAGCTTCTTCAGTCCAAAGGTTAAAAATCCAAGTGTTTATAGGAGTCAAGCAGATGTTGTAAGTGAATATGGTACCTTGTGTAAATAAAATAGAAAATATTTTCTATTTTCTATTGGGGTACGTAGCAAACTGGAGAATTCACTGTCAATCTAAAGACAACTGTTTCTCAGTCAACTATTACCTTGGGCCCAATGTTGCCAGATCTAATATTTAAAAAGGAGCCAAAAATGTACATTTCTATGTGAAATCTTCTGATTTTAAAAAGTTGACAACTAATACAAACTTGTATAAAACACTGCAGGCCAAAACCACCACCACCAACAACAACAACAATAAAAGAAAAAGTGTGCAAAGGTAGACAGGAGGACTTCAGGGAGATCTGAGGCTAGGCTAATGATGGTTCTCCTTTCACAGCAGATACTAGAGGTCCTCCCTGCCCAGGAGAACCTGGATTTCTCCACACTACATAATCTCCCTCTTCTTTCTCTCTCACTCAGTCTTATTCTGCATCCTCACCCACCTCAGCTTCCTTTATCATATCTCTTCCTTTTTTCAATCTTGCTTTTGCCTCAGAGCTGCCAATGTCCTTTATGAGGGCCTTGCACACAAAATTTCTGAAAAAATATTTGTTTTTGATCCAAGGAGGTGGGGGATAGGAACAGGGATGCTGCCCAGGGATAAGTACTCCCTACTCTCAGACTTAAGAAGAGCATTATTGAAATCAAAATACATCACACAGAAGGTCTAGTTGCCATCTTTGTGTGCTATGATGGAGAGCACAATAAAATGGTAGCTACCATTTATTAAGCTGCTACAAAATGTTAGAAATCTTAGAAAAAATAGTTAGTGTTTATTGAGTGTTTGCTTATCACCATGTAGGGAACTCTATGCTTGACAGAAATCAAGAAAAGTGCAGATAGCTCCCACAATTCCTTTCGCAAAGGTCCAGGAATTCAGAAACTATTAATCATGAAGCAAGGCCATATAGAATTTACTTGCAAAATTCTGTAGCTTCTGTTACTTTCCAATTCTAGCTTTTTGTGTGTTTGGTTTTTGTCTTGTCACCTCTGTATATCTCTTGAAACAAAAAGTTCTGTATTTATCCTTGGGGTTGGCGAAAACGAGGAAAAGGCGAGGAGCTTAGTTTCCACTCTTGGTTTGGTTGCATCTTTACACAGGAAGAGGAGTGATGCTTGGGAAGAAGAATCTCAAGAGAAAAAATAGAGACAGGAGAAAAGAAAGGGAATCGGTTGAAGGAGTAGGCTGAGGCCAAGGAGGACGGCCTGGGTCTAAGGGGTGGAAACTCATATGTGTTTCCCATTCAGTGAAAATAAAAAAAGGAAAACTTGGCAGTCCCCAAAAAAGTTGTCTGTTATTTTTATGATTATGTGAGTGAGCTAAACGAATCTTTCTCATTTCACCATTCCGTTGCCCTATTTGTTCCTAAAATCCTGCCTGATTCCTCCAAAGCTCTTTTAATCCTGAGATTGGTGTTCCTGGGACCTGCTCCCTCCTTGGAAAAGCCCCTCTCTCTTCTTCTTTCACTTACACTCAGTGGTTTAAGTGAGCCAGTGGTCTAAGTGAACTCCTGATCTCATATTCGTGGTGACAACTGAACATCCAGACTAGGTGCTTACCGTGCTTTCAGAGGAAAGTCTAAATCGCAGTATCTTTGTTTCCCCAACTAGCACAATGATGGGCAGGTGGAACTCAATTCATTGAGCGGGACTAACTAGTGGGACTTCATTTGTTATTATATAAATAAATGAATGAGTGTTTCATAATGGGGTCCTTAAGTTTCTCAAAGGAAGACTGTTCTTAATGCTGGTGCATAAATCCTGGGTTAGGAATACGAGGGCGCTTAAGGCAAATGTGAGGTAATCGGATTTCTGATGAAGTGTGAAAAGAAGGCTAAAGAGAAGCTTGTTTGGCTCTGAATTTTCCATTCTTCCTTCCCCTTTCTCCTTCCCTTCTCCTGCCTTGCCACCTCAGATCCTCCCTCACCAGCCGCTGGGCAGATGTGAGACTGAGAACTGGACCTGAAGTTCCACACTGGGGATGGCTGAGGAGCAGGGTGTGAGGAGAAAAGAGGGAAGTCATCAGGGCACACTTCACATCAGGGCTGCCTGGACCACTGACTCAAGGCAAGAAGAGTCTCAACCCCGGTCCTGCTCAGGAAAGTAGATAAATGAACTGTCCCCTGTACAACTTACTTAACATTCTGACAAGTTCTGACATTCTGATAAGTTCTTCAGCAAACTTAGAATAGAAAAAGAATGGTATTATGGAAAAAAATAGTTCTCAGCTTTTTTATGATTTTCTGTTGCTGAAAGAGTACTAAAATTTCATCTGGGACTTCCCTGGCGGTGCAGTGGTTAAGAATCCGCCTGCCAATTCAGGGGACACAGGTTCGAGCCCTGGTCCGGAAAGATCCCACATACCGTGGAGCAACTAAGCCCATGCACCACAACTACTGAGCCCGCATGCCACAACTACCGAGCCCACATGCCACAACTACTGAAGCCTGTGCGCCTAGAGCCCGTGCCCTGCAACAAGAGAAACCACCGCAATGAGAAGCCTGTGCACCGCAACGAAGAGTAGCCCCCACTCACCAAAACTAGAGAAAGCCCACGCGCAGCGAAGAAAATAAATAATGCAGCCCAAAATAAATAAATAAATAAAATATTAAATTACTTCCAAAAATCTTATAATAAATAAATAAATAAAATTTCATCTGAAGCTTAAACTGATTATTTCACTCTATCTGAAAATTACTTTGCTCTGAGAATCTCCTGTTGGTTGAAACAGAAAATTAACTTATAAAGAACATAAGACTTTTATAATATATGTAGATTATAACATATATCTATGTTAAACTTGGGGAGAGGGTAAGGATTGGGATTATATATAATTAGACAAATATCTATGAATGTGTATAGTTATATACTATAACTGTAGTGTATTTCTTATTAGAAATTATGACTCTATAATTCCAAAGTGCAAATGCAACCCATCCTTGCCTGTAGACAAGGTGCAGGCTCACCATAAAATCCACACACTTTTGTTCTCAGAACATTTGTTTCTGATGGAGCAAAGTGTCCATTTCAAGGATTGGGGAGTTTTCTTTAAAATTCAGGAACTAATTTTGAATGTATTAACATCCAAAGGGCCAATAGGAACTAATTTACTACCTGACAATTGCTGGTGTGAGGAAAATATGGCCCCCAAACGAGGAAAGACACCAGTCTGAAAATAATTTTAACTTGAAAAAATATAAAAAATGTGAACTCAGCCTATCTCAACAGCCTCAGAATAATCTTGTGCTAGCAGAGAGGAATGAGGACTGAAAATCAACACTGAAAATACAGGAACATTGCCTTCGTTTTATTGGTTAACCTCTTCATTTTGTAATTCTGTGAAAATCCCATGAGCATTTTGAATTTTTCAAAATATTTTTCTATATTTCATTTTTTAAAGCAACAAATCATTCAGGACTCATACTTTCTTTAGCTAAAGGCTTGTCATTGACCTTCCTTTACTGTCAGTTAGCTTTTAACCAAAGATATTTTCCACTTTAGCTATCATAAGATTTTAATATTTGCTGATACAAACTTTTTTCCTTTCCCTGGACCCCAAGGCAGAAGACCTGTTATTATTGTGCATTTTTCCTGTTTAGAACTTGAGCTTCTTTTCAGAGTTTCATAAAAATCTATTTCTCTAATATCACTGAAATATTTATAGACAGGGTCTTAATTTAAATCCAAACTAGCCCCCAACATCAGTCTCCCAAGTTTTAGCAAAGTGAGATCAATCTTAATCTAAGCTTTTCTAAAAAGGATAAATTTATAACTAAACATAACGCTTGCTTAATAATATTTAGTCTTCTAACTTGATTTTCTTGGCTACTGCATCTAGAACAACAATTTCACTTTTTCTATGCAGCTATTCTCGAGATCTCTATTCTTGACTGCCTCCCTAAATTTTTGGAAAGACTCATAATAAAAATTTCCATAGGTTCTGTTTTAACTTTTCCATTCTTACTCATCTTTACTTTCCATGAGGCAATCCAATAACGAAAGCAATGTTAGTTAAAAATATTGTCTCTAAAGGCCTGTCAAAGCTTGGAATTTAGCACATACTTTGCAGAGATGTAGGGGTGATATAGAAGAGCACTCAGGTTTTTCTATTGCTGAAATAATGCTGGAAACCTCTTCCTACCCATGCCTTAAATTCCTCAGTATTTCTGGTTGCTCAACAACATATCTGGGAGCTTATAAGTCTTCTTAGAAATAACAGATTTACTTTGGAAAATAAGCACTTAGGAAATGTTCGATCACTTGTGACCAAGCACTAGTGCATTTTCCGAAGTATTCTAGGCAGACAGAGCAAATTAGAGAAAATTCTTACCTCTTGAAGGACGTAAGACAATGCACATCACCAATAAGGCAAGCACAGCAGAAGTGGCAACTCCAAGTACAATTTTTAACCATGTCTGCATAAAATAAAGAAAATTAGACATATAAATGGTTTCTGCTAAATAGTAGAATTGGCAAGCTTTTGTTTACACCTAAATCCTCTTTCTCCCTCCCCATAAAGCTTTTGATTGTCTTCCACTGATCTGGCTATAATTGCTGGAATTCTTCCAGCTCTGCAAGGAGAAATGTTTCTACAGTATATTTAGAACAAATTTCCCAATCCCAACCCACTCCAGGAAGTACATACTTATGTACAAATCCTCACCTTCTAAACGATAGAAAACTCTGATTGCGCTCAATTCAGCCAGCCCCCATGCTTTAGCAAGTATCTGAGGCTGCATATACTAACCTTCATTTTTTCCAGATGTTTTTGAAAGTTAGCTAATTCTGACTTCAGAGCGTGGGTCACCGGATCTGTGAAAACCGTTGAAAGAAGTAAGTCTGTCTTCGTAGTTGGAAGCCGAAGCTAGGGCAAGGGTTTTTTTTTCTTTCCACAGACTTTTGAATACCGTGCCAAATTTCAAAAGATTTCTGTAAAATCAGAAACAGATTTTGGGGGCGTTCTTGGCCTTGAAATGAACTGTGAGTGGCTCAAGGGAGGTTTTATAGCATTCTCATCCTTGTAAATTCTACACCAACATCTGCTTACGTTGCCACACAGAAGTTTTTTTTTTAATTATTTTTTACAAGTTTAGGTTTCTGTTTCATTTTCTTCTAGAAATCACTTACAGATCACATTGGCAAGTCATTGGGTTTTGGATAACCTTTCTATCTGCAACCAAAAGAAGAATTTAAAATAATATAAATTCCAGGTGTGTACAGTACACATATATCTCATTTTTAGCAGAGGGAGAAAATTAAAGTCACATAAGATTTTGTGAGAAAGACACCACATTACTGCAATTTCTTTTCTTCCTCTGGGAGATTATGAGGTACTGCAGACAGAAATGTTTTTCTTTCAGCACAATTTCTTTGTCCATATAGCACCATATGCACTTTCAGTAAATACAGAAGTTTAAAAATTCAACTGTCTAAACCCACGACTGCTTTACTTTAAAGAAATAAAATGCCATCTGGTGAAATTTAGGATGGGTTAGGTGTGTATGCACAGGCCAGAAAGATGGAAAGATCAGTAAGAATAATTTACCAGCAGACCTTTGAAAGAATGAAAATGGCTTTGCAAAAGTGATATTTTTGCTTCCCTCTCAGAATAGCTTCTGAGAGAGGAGAACAGTTAGTAATTATAAAGCCTTTAAAATAAATAAAAAAGCATTTGAGAAGAGAAGTAAGTTGTATGTACAATTTCATTTTGGATAAATTTACATAAATCCAAGGCAATTGGTCAACTTGACATCAGTAAAATGGTAGTCTGAATTAAAACACACACATACACACGCACACACACACACACACACACACACACACACATACACACCAGTTTCTTGGAGTATATCGGCTGGTTCAATGCAATTCATTTGGATAGATTCTGTTGTTCCACATAAATACGGTTGTTAACCTACTGTCTTTTAGTTCTTCCACTAATGGTTTTCTTCTTCGGACATTTGTACTGGTCTCAACCTGACTAAAACAAACTTCATGGTGAGCTTTCATGGATTTTTCATGAAAAGTAACGAGGAAATGTTCCTGAAATCTTTTGCTGTTTGCTTTATTCAACTGGTCTGATTACCATGGGAGGCTTTCTCCAGCAAAGAGCAGGACGGTGGCTTATGAACTTCCTCTTAGACATTCTCCAGACATCCCTCTCTGAATTCCAGCCTTATGAAAATTCTGTTGAGGAAAATGAGTCATTAAGCACTTACTGGCAGAGAGATGTAACCACCCTGAGTTAGAGAGGAGCCCCTCCTTCCTTTCCAGTTGATGGGGTCAGCTCTTTACAAACTGAAGCTAGCATTAAGATAAACATCCAAGTCATGCTATATGCTTGTGGGCATCTCCGTGTGATTGTGAGATCCTCAAATGCAAGATAAAAGCCACCAGCCAGGTCCCAAATGGACTGCTCCCATGTGGGTCCTCTGGGACTGATTGCCTTCTTTGGAAAATTCACACAACGTGTTCTCAGAAGTTCTGTCCCAGCCTGCCAAAGCCTCAAAGTCCGCAAGTACTTTTTAGTGAGTTATTCCCATGACTTTACATCCTGAAGAGAAACTGACTATAATAAATGATTAGGGCATGATTAAAATGGTTACTCTTGGCTTTAGCAATTAAAAATGCACTGATGTGTGTGACTGGTCTGAGTACCACTTAGGACTGCAGTCAAGTGTGGGTGTCTGCAAGAAAATCATTTTGACAGGATCTAAGGAGAAATCAGGGTGCTTTAAGAGGGAGAAATTTAAATTGAAACTGTTAGTGAGAAGGAAAATTATAGGCTAAAACACATTTCTTTTGTTTGCTTTTTCCTTGGATGGTTGGGTGATTCAAACTGCAACTTCTGGAAAATTCTGACTGGTTTGAATGGTTTCAAGAAAAATGAGACTGACTGCAGAAATAAAGATGTCAAGATTTTTTCCATCTGATTCCATGAGTTAGGGATACATTGCTTATAACAGAACTGTAAATGTCCATCTCTTTGAGATAATGTGTAAATGCTCTAATTTTCATCCAAACAAGTACTCCCACAAAAAAATTTAGATTCTTTTAATTTTATAACATCTTCACTGACTTTTTCTTCTTCTAGAGTCAAAATGAAAATGCTTATACTAACATTTTTTTAAACATTGAGGAAACTGACTAGTATTCTTATTTTAGACAGTTAGTTAATATCTAATCAACATTTTTGTTGGGAAAACAAATATGAATAAGCCACAGTGTGCATCTTCAGGAAGCTTGCATTCTTCTACAAGCTTGGCAAGTAAGTCCTTACATATTTGTTTCTTTTCCCTCTCTGGAGCTCTTGCTGAGAATGAGCCTGAATCTAAGTTTGTGCTTAGTAGAAAAGAACCTACTTTTCTGGGTTTGTTGACTGCTGCACGGACTCAGAAGGAGAGACAGAAAGTAAACATGGCTCATGTTTGTGATTCTTAATTCAAGTCCTATTTTTGCCAAGACTGGGACTTTTCTCAGAAAGCAACTCTGGATCTATTCATTGCTCCGGAAATAGAAAGTATGACTTTGGCCTGTAAACAATTAAGAGCAAGAATTAGGACAGTAGTGGGCTTTCCTGGTGGCACAGTGGTTGAGAGTCCGCCTGCCGATGCAGGGGACACGGGTTCGTGCCCTGGTCCGGAAGATCCCACGTGCCCTGGAGCGGCTGGGCCCGTAAGCCATGGCCGCTGAGCCTGCGCGTCTGGAGCCTGTGCTCCGCAACGAGAGAGGCCACAACAGTGAGAGGCTCGCGTACCGCAAAAAAAAAAAAAAAAAGAATTAGGATAGTAGAGGCTCAAGTGAGCTTTTTCCAGAGATGGACCGTATAAGGCTTAATTTAGAATATGACTGCATTTTAGTAAGCCCACTGGATAAGTTAACTATAACATAAATCCTTAGCTTGCTAAGAGAGCTTTCTAGAACTATTTAGTAATAGCCACTGTGTGTCTGCCAAAAATGATTTTGATTTAGATGTTTTCCGAGAAAACACATTCAGCTATATATTCCTACAGTGTGAAGGTTAAGATGACGCTGAAAGCATAAATAAGGATGTTGTGTTTTTAGTTGGGGGTAGGGAGATAAAGAGACATGCATTCATTAACCAAAAGCTAAAATAGATTAATTAAGTTTGAGTGATACTCTAAAATAAAAATTTGCTCCAAAGAAGGCCATGCCTGCCCATTTGATTCCTCAGGTTTGGTAAAAATTTCCTGTCAACTGTTTTATACAAAGTGTTTTAATACATTTCATTTAACTCATACCAAAACTCATTTTAATGATTAGGAAATGGAGCCCTGAAAAATTAGGTAACTTGCCCAAGATTCCAACAGGAACCAATGTTACTATGTTATATTGCTTCTTTGTGATAATTCCTGAAGCTGATTCCAAAGTAATAAATATGTTTTTAAAAATAAATAAATAAAATTTTTAATTAACATCTCATTGATTTTCTTTTGAAACACATCTTAAGGGGGTGATGGTAAAATAATTACAGCTAAAATATGCGTAATCCTCACATCTTCAGAGGACATTGTTACACATGACTCAAAAGACCACAGTCTTACTGTGCAGGGACTGTGTCCAAAATGTTAACTTGGTTAGAGTTTTGTTAGAATTGAGGTCTGATAATCAGAGCAGTAGTTATATAGTACCTGGGGTTAGAAGGTCTTCCTCCAGGGACTTGTTTAAATTAAGGGATTCATCAGAATACCCAACATCAAAGATATTTGAGACCTAAGTCAAGAAAAGCTAAGATTGGGACTTCCCTGGTGGCACAGTGGTTAAGAATCTGCCTCCCAATGCAGGGGATGCTGGTTCGATCCCTGGTCAGGGAACTAGATCCCACATGCCTGCTGCAACTAAGAGTTCGCATGCCACAACTGAGGACCGCACAACCCACAACTAAGACCTGGCACAACCTAAATAAATAAATAACTAATAATAATAATAATAAAAAGAAGAGCTAAGATTGTCAAAGCTCATAGTAACTATCCCATAGTTATTGATCTGGAAGACGTGACATAACAGCATCAATGAAAAATGATACAGCTTAAACTACTTTTGAATCTGATTTATTTTCTAAAACCCCAGTTGTTACAAGAGGGAGAATATGAAGCAACATGCCTCCTAGTTTGTAATTGATACCTACTTTCTTAATAGATGTTATAATTAGATGCCAGTGGTTTATTATCCTCTAATAATTAGGGCAAGGTCTCCTTAGTGGCCCAGAGAGTTAACAGTCAAGTTGGATTAGAAAAGAAACAGTATGGAAACAACCTGTTTCTTTGGGTGTTTTGATGTAGTTTAAAAATGCAAATATTGGACTTCCCTGGTGGCTCACTTGTTAAGAATCTGCCTGCCAATGCAGGGGACATGGGTTCGAGACCAGGTCCAGGAAGATCCCACAAGCCGTGGAACAACTAAGCCCGTGTGCCACAACTACTGAGCCTGCGCTCTAGAGCCCACAAGCCGCAACTACTGAGTCCGTGTGCTGCAACTACTGAAGCCTGCGTGCCTAGAGCCTGTGCTCCACAACAAGAGAAGCAACCACAATAAGAAGCCAGTGCACCACAACGAAGAGTAGCCCCCCTTCGCCGCAACGAGAGAAAGCCTGCATGCAGCAATGAAGACCCAACACAGCCAAAAATAAATAAAATAAAATAAATAAATTTAAAAAAATAAAAATGCAAATATTACATTTCCTTAGAAGTAGTTAATCGATAGACTTGATCATATTAAATAGTTTAAATTGAATGTGTAAGCGTTTTATATACTTTGATAAAACTTATTAAAGACACTGCTACTTCACTAGTATTTTAGAGTAGAGAATATTACTACTAATAGCTAATGCTTACTGAACACTTTTATTAATCCTGACATTTTTCTAAGCACAGTACCTGTACTCTCTCATTTCATCTTCAGAACATTAGTACCATTATGATCTTCATAATGAAACATAAGGACATGGATGCACAGAAAATTTAAGTAACTCCCTCACAGTCATATAGCTTATGACTATGTGTTCATGAGCAATGTGGGCAGTAGCAATGGCACATGAACCCAAACAGTCTTATTCTATAACACGATTTGATTGGTCCATGTTTAAGTTACTGCCAAGAGGGTATATAGTGATGGGATGTGTAATCGAGACTGGATCTAGGAGGAGGTAAAGCAGAAGGAAGATATTAGATGGGCTAATAAGCTGGATATCTTGATGAGGCCAGTGATAAAATAGGAAGTAAAGAAGTTGTTACCAGAAAGGAGCAGGTTTCAGTTTAAGATTTCAGTTCAAAGTGCTGACAAGGTCTAGGTGTGGATCCAGAAGTAGTGACTGAGGAAGAGGAAAGAAGGGAAGGTACCTAGAGATATAAATAGTTGTCAAAACAGTGAGAGGCAAGGGATCATTTGAGATGTATATCTGGGAACTTAATTTACCTCAAATTATGGCAATACTTGTGGAGGGGGAAGAAATACACTGACTCACATTCTAAGCTCTTTATAAAAGATTTGGAGAGATTCCCAGATCAAACTGGTAGAATGAACATGTACATCAATTTCTTTGCCTTCTGAAACACCATTAAACTGATTGCAAAAGGAAGAAAAGGATAAGGCATGTAACAATGGAGAGATGGAGAGAGTATCACCAGTGGATAAAGCAGAGCAGAAATAGCAACTGCCTGGGACACATCTAGAAAGAAACTTGCATGGAACAGTTCCAGAATTGAAATGACATTTACCACTGAGGGCAAGAGAGAGAAATGGTGCCGGAAAAAAGGAGGCTAGTTAGACATCCGTATACAGACTCTTCATCTCTGGATGCAAAACAGTCTGCAGCTGAGCATTTACCCCAGGCAAAAAACAAAAGATTAAATTTTAAGAGATATTAAACTACTGTTGTGGAGTACCAGAGGAGCCAGCTGGGAGTCAGTGCAACAAAGTAAATTCAGTCCTCCAGCTCAAGGGCTTCCTGACCTCTTATCCTTAAATAAAACCCACCAGCTTACAAGCCCCACCTGCATAACAGGGTCTCTCCATTCTTCACTCATTCTTATGTCTGCTACAAAAACCAAGCATCAGTAGACAAGGATAATATTTTTTTAAAAAAAAGAAGAATCCAAACCTTAAAACATGAAAGAAAAGTAAAGACACTAAGAAGGACAAGTAGGAAAAAAAAAAAAGACACTCAAGAAAAATGGAAAAAAATGACCAGGAAGATAATTATGAGAACAGAAGACAACCTTTAAAAAAGCTTGAATTTAGCAATCCCACTTCTGGCTCATATCCAAAGGAAATGAAGACGGGATATCAAAGAGATATCTGCACTCCCATGTTCATTGCAGCATTATTCACAATAGCCAAAATATGGAAACAACCTAAGTGTCCATCAACAGGTGAGTGGATAAGGAATTCTGGTATACATATACAATGGAATATTATTCAACCATGAGAAAGAAGGGATCCTGTCATTTGTAACAAGATGGATGGATCTGGGAGGCATTATGCAAGGTGAAATAAACTAGACAAAGAAAGACAAATATGTCATGTTAACATTTACACATAAAATCTTTAAAAAAATGTCAAACTCATAAACACAGAGTAGAAAAGTGGCTGCTGGGGAAATAGGGAGAGCTTGGTAAAGGGTACAAACTTTCAGCTATAAGCTGAATAAGGTCTGCGGATCTAATGTAAAGCATGGTGATTACAGGTGATAACACTGTATTGTACAAACAAAAGCTGCTAAGAGAGAAGAACTTAAATATTCTTACAAAAAATGTGAGGTGATGCATGTATTAATTAACTCAAGGGGGGTTCCTTTCATAATGTATATGTATATCAAATAACCACGATTTACACCTTAAATATCTTGCAATTTTACTTGTCAGTTATACCCCAATAAAGCTAAAATTTAAAAAAAATTTAAAAGCTTGAATTAGCATCCTCACTGTGATTCAATAAGATATTGCCACAATTTAGACAACAGGTTATGAAAAAGTAATATTAAAAAAGCTCTTACATATTGAAAATAACGATTGCCAAATTTTTAAAAATCGATATAGGTTTTGGGAAATGAAATTGAAGAAATCTCTCAGAACAGAAAGACGAAGATGGATAATATGATGAAAAAGGTAAGACCCATAGAATATGAACTCAGAAAGTCCAACATCCAATTAGTTGGAGTTTGAGAAAGAAATGTCAAAGAAAGCAGAGGGAAAGTATTATTATAGAATGAAGGCAAGAGAATTTCCCAAAGATGAAGAAGAAAATACATCTTCTGGGCCTACAAAATGCCCAGGGCAAAATATGAGAAAAAACTCATACAAAGACATATAACTGTGAACTTCTAAAATATTAATTACAAAGAGGAAATTCTAAATTCTTCCAGAGAGAAAAAATTGCCTACAAAAGGAGCAAGAATTAGACTGACAACAAATTTACCATCTGCCAACTAGATGCTGCAGAACAAAGGTGGAATGTTTTTAAAGTTCTGAGAGAAAATGCTTGTCACGCTAGAATCTACTTAGTCAAGATAGGAGTCAAATATGAGGACAAAATGAAGATAGTTTCAGATGTATGAAAACTCAGAAAGCTTACACCCCAGATATCCTTTCTTAGGAAGGAACTTGAGGGTGTATTTCAGCAAAATGAGGCATGAAAGTACTGAAGTCATCATTCAGGGGAGAGAAAAGCTGAGCCAAGAAAGAAAGAATCTGGTCTTTGAAAACCCGATGCTAGCATTTTGGGAACCCCCGTCTCCAGTCTTTTCTAAAGACAGATCTATTCCTTTGCATAACTAATTTTTTCTAAGTTTGAATTGTTTTTCATGCCACTTGTAAAGAAGAGTCCCAGTAGTCACACAACTGATGGAAGTAATTGATGGTATTGATGTAAAGTAGGTAAGTAATTGATGGTATGTAAAAGTAGGATCTTACAAACATTCTCTACTAAGCAGCATGAGAAGTTCTGTTAGACCCACAGAGAAAGAAATGTAATCCTGCTAAACCATTTAGCTCAAAAGCAATACTTACCTAGTCACAATAGTTTGAGTGTTTATTGGTTTTACATTTTTACAATTCATGTAGACAAATCACAAAAGACTATTTTGTAGTCAGAAATTATTGATCAAAATGATTTATTATTTATATGTTAATAAAATTAAATGTATAGCTAACAAAGTTGGAAAGTGGAAGGGGGGTGAAGAAACACAGATAGATGGACAAGAAAACACATGCCCTCATCTCCCAAAGCAGGCAGTCAAGAGATCTCATCCATGATGAACAGAGTAAGAATTGGAAGTACACATAACTGTCCCTGCCATGTCATCTCCAAATGGTGTTGAGGGCACAGTGTAGGAAGGGAATATTTACCTTAGTAGAAATATAGAACCATGTGATTTTTCATATTGTTTCAGAAAGTTTAAAAGATAAATCTGAAAATTCATATGATGAATTAGCAGGTCTTCTTCACTAAGTAGTCTCATACAGTAGGTGACATTTGTGGATTTGCCTGGGTAAACTGCCTGTTTCTACCATTTACCTATTTTTTTCTATTGTGCTATGGAGCAAATGTGTCTGGCAGACGGTGTAGGGAAAGATGATGATAGCAAAGTAAGATTTATGGATGAGAAAATAGGAAAGATATTACCAACATGGGCTCAAGTTTTTGCTTGTGTCACCTTCTCAATGGGGCTCAATCACTCCCTTAAAATTGACCCCCCTCCACCTCCAGTTTTTCTTAGCTTACTCTTCTTTTTTTCTATAGATTTTGCCACTTCCCAATATCCTGGAATATATATGTATGTATTATTTTTATTGCTTATTCCTCTTTACCTCACATACTATCTCCATTTTTGGCTTGTTTCACTCATATAGCCCAAGGACATAGGAACAATTCTTGGTGTAAAGTAAGTGCTTAATAAATATTGTTATCTGAATGAATGCACGAAGAAGAATATAGAGGATTTGGTGCTCGCTGGCTGCTCACTGTGGGCCCAAGCTAGATATGGCTCAAAGAGAGCACCTCCAGGTGTGACCAGTAAAGGGCCAAGCTCACGATTATTAAACAATCAGATATTAACAATTGTTGTCTTAACAATTATCACTTAATCCTTGTGTTACTGTTTCAGGGTGCCTTTCAACATGAATTGCAGTTTAGTTCATTATAACATGGAGAATTAGGAATAGGAGATTTTACTGCAGATATTCAGTTATTTTTTCCTGAGAACTGAGGAAAGATTACCAACTATGTATGAGAAGTATCTGTTTTATGGATTAGTCCAGTGAGAATTAGTTGAACTTCATGTCTCCTTCCCTTGACATTCTAATTAGTGAAATTTCAATTAATACATAATCTAATCAATTCTGTGCTCCACTCTGATAATTTTTCTAATGTTGACCTGAAATAAATAGACTGCCAGATATTTCTCCAGCAAAGAGGGGTTTATTCAGGATCAGCAGAGAATTGCTATTTGGGGTCCGTGAACATGATGAGCCAAGTGCAAGTTCCCCTGCACAGCAAGCAAAGGAGAATGCTTTATAGGGAGGAAAAGGAAGTTGAGAGGGCTGTAGTAAACAAAGAGCCCATAGCTTTTCATTGGCTGTGTCCTCGCCAGGAAAGAAGAGTACTTTTTCTTCTTCCTGTTGGGCGCTGCTATCCTTGAAGGGCGTGAGAGCTCCCTCTTCTGGTCTCCCAATTGTATTGATGTTTCTGTCTATTAATATTTTACATCTCCCCCTTTTGATCAAGATCTTTCTCTGAGGGACTCCCCTAGCAGTCCAGTGGTTAGGACTCCGAGCTTCCACTGCAGGGAGCACAGGTTCTATCCCTGGTCAGGGATATGTTACATGGCACAGCCAAAAAAAAGTCTCTGAATGCATTGCTTATCAACATTAGGTTTTCTGGTTTCAGTGACCTTTTATCTTTTACTGTCAGGAAGGACCTTTCCTAGGTATAATATCTTATATATCATACCTAGTGTCCAGATTAGAAAACTATTAAGGTCACATTAGAGAAACAAGGAGGAGTAGGAAGGAGAACTCCCAGGCATTTTTTATCTCAAGTCCATATGCTATCAAGATCATAGACACTGGAGATCATCTGAAGCATAATGTCATCATCAAAGTTTTGGCAACAAACTTCCAACATGCCTAGTCTGGATATTTTAGGAAAGCTGTCTTATTGATGTCATCTACTTCAATTCTCTGAAATCTTTACTTTTAGGTCACCAGATGATGATCTAGTCAATGTTTGGTGCTTTCTTTAAGTGTGTCTTGTGAATCCAAGAGTCTATTCCTTGGAGTTTGACAGCACAGGGGTTGGTTAGTAGTACCTGATAGGGGCCTTTTGAGAAAGGTTGAAGAGAGGTATTCTGGAAGTGCCTTTTCCAGTAGATGAACCTCCAGGTTGCAAGGTATGATGCTTAAGGTCTTCATCTCCCAAGGGCACACTGTGAAATTATTGCTCTACCAAAGCATGATTATTTTTATTAGAAGCAATTAGGCCTTTGCAATATTGGAATATGTCTCCTTTTCACAGTCGTGTGTCAAAAGAAGCAGGAGCCAAGTTCACTGGGCATCCCATGACTGTCTCAAAGGGTGAGAATTTGTGAGTTCCAAAAGGGGTGGATCTGAGATTTAGAAGGACCAATGGCAATGCTTTTGGCCAAGGTATTTGGGGGGCCTTGACCAATTCTGCCAATTGAGATTTTTTAATAATGTCGTTAATGCATTCAGCTAAACCAGAGGATTGGGGCTAGTAAGCGCAGGGAAAGTTTTCCAGATCAGACTTCAGGATTTGTGAGGAATTAGGACTCTCAGTAAAAGCCCAAGGCATTACTGTGCAGGTGAATTATTTTTCTTCTCAAGTGAAGGCAAAAATGTATTGGTTAGCTTCACCAACGGCAATACTAGAGAATGCACTGCATAAATCAGTTACAGTAAAGAATTTACTTCTGGTGGGAATGGATGTTAGTAATGTATGAGAGTTAGAAAAACAGGGTGTCAAGGGATAGCACTGTTGTTTATTGCTTGGAGGTCCTGGACAAACCTCCACCTTTGGCCCTTAGTTTTTCTCACAGGTGAGAAAATGGGGCTAGTATGAGGGTTAATGAGGCCTTGAGCCTTGTAATCATTTGTTATGGGCTTTCTGCGTTATAGGGTTTCTTTACTTATAGGGTATTGATAATTTTGGGAAGAGGTCTTGAGGATTCTATTTGAAACTTGTTGGGAGGTGCACTGTGAATTTTGCCAACTTCATTTGGAGATTTTGCTCATAAGGAAAGTGGTAGCTTATTCAATAGGGACAAAAGATCAGTGTTTTCAGAAACAGCTCTAGTATCTTCAGGGACTGGACAAATAAATAATGTCAAAGGGTTATTTAATTCACCTGGTTGATTATTTTGAGGACTACTGTCAAATCTCAGAATTATTTTCCACTTTTGGGAGAAAGAAATACCAGCATGATACTTCTCTAAGAAGTCTCAGCCTAATAAATGAATAAGGGTGGAGGAACAAAGGAGGAAAGGGGGTGTATCTCTCAAAGGGTCTAAACACAAGGGAATAAGTTCAGAGACAGGAACTTCTTAAGGTTCATTAGAGATCCCCACTATTTTGACTGTTTTAGTACTCCAAGACAGGGGCTGCTTTGTTGTAGTGGGGCTGAGCACCAAGAGTGTGGTTCTGATGTTATTTAGGACTGGAAGAGAGTCATCCTCAGTCTAGAGAAATGTTTCTCCAAGCCAGTGAAGAAGACTGAGAAGAGCCCCTGTAGGTCCTTGGAGCCATGTCATTGAGAATCAGGAGGATATTGGAAAAGCTGGTTAGAAGACTGAAGGCGCCTAAAGTGCTTAAATTTGCAATAATCTCTTTTTCAATGTTCTGGCTCTTTGTAACAGTAAAAGAAACTAGGAAGGTTTTGTTTTGTTTAGGACACTTCATTTGCTGGAGTTGAAGAATTTTGGCCGTATTTTTTTGAGGTGACTCATCTGGAGTTTGAGAGAGCTGGTGTGCCAGATTAGCTAAATCTGGAATAAGCATAGTTTCCCATCCCATTCTGGTCCTTTTTACTAGAAGGGAAAGGTCACAGTTCAGCTCATTAATAAGCATAAAGTTAAAAGCTACTTAGGTAGAATCAGCATCTGAAAAAAAAAGCCAGAATTTTCTTTAAAAATAATCTGAAGTCGATTGTAAGAATCATAACAGATTCATCAGATTCTATGTGCAAACTTGAATTTTGTTCCAACTAACAGGCTTTGGAAAAGCCCTAAGAATGACTCCATGAAGGTGCCTGGTGATTGCTTGAGCCTGATCAAATAATAAGTTAGGGGGCTGGTCTCCCATTTGTAATTTTAGAGATCTTTCAGGATTTTCCCAGTTAGTGGTTTTCATCCAATGCTGGGCTTGACCTTCACTGACAAATATATGAACTAGATGATATAAGTCAGAGAAACCAGGTCAACAAGTTTGAATGACTATATTAAATTCCTCAGCAAATCTGTGAGGACCTTCAGTTACTTTGGAAAAATCTTTGGCTGTGGCTCGCAGTTCAGCTTTGCTTCAGGGGATATAAGAAATTAAAGGTTTAGCCTCTGAATCCACAGAAGGCTTAATTTAAAAAGGACAATTTCTGACAAGTTCAGAGGAAAAGGGAGTGGGTAGAGTTTCAGAAAAGGGGAAGTCTGGCAAGAGAATGAGTATAAGGGAACTGAGGGTATAGAGGAGACGTGGGTGGTGTAGAAGGAAAGGAGGAAGATGGTGCTGGTGACTGGTGCCTCAGTTAATCTTAAAAATCTTATTTTGCAGAGAAGCAATTTTAGACTCCTGATAATGTTGAGAAGCCTTAAAATACCAATTGAAATAAGCATTCCACTAAGCTCTGGAAATTTTTGAGCTATTGCAGTCCAATTCAGTTTTAAGGAAATTAAATTTAGAGATTCCGAAAGTTCTCCATAATGGCCATTGATATTCTAAATTGCCTTTGGTCAGGTGGGTCCATTTTTTTGGAAATGAACATGAGGAAAAAGCACAGCTTTTAAACATAAAATTGACCAGAGACCTTGTAGGGGGACACCCTCAAAATATTTAGATAACTGGGATCCTATTCTCAGAGGTTTTTCTCTCGAGTAGAGAACAATTTTCAAACAGCTTAAACAGCTTATAGCACAAACAGCTCAATTCAAACAGCTTGCAAGCAGTACCAGCCAATTCTAAGGAAACAGCTTGGTCCCAGAAGAGTGAGGCCAAAGGCTTTTTCAGCCAGTTTCCAGAGAATAGCCCCTTCCAAAGGAATAGGCCAAAGGCTGAAAACCAGCAGTTTCAGAGAAGCAGACCCTGTTCCCAAAGGAATTAGCCGAAGGCTTTTTTAGCCAGCTTCAGTTGAAACAGACTGATCTCAAAATCAAACCAAAATGCCAAAAAGGTACTCATATACAGAACAAGGCTTTAACCGGAAAGACAAAACCTTAAAATAGATTTCAAATAAATCCTGGAGAGCTTCAAATGCAAAGAGGATGTGAGTTCTGATCCAGGAGAAAGAAGTGCTTTCAAACTCCAGGGTTGGCAAGAAAGGAGTGAGTGACAATGGGCTCTATTGTGGATACTGCACCTGTTTGCTAACCAACCCCAGAGCTATTGGAGGTCTTCTCTGGTCCCAGTACAGGTCAACATTTTGGTAGCTGGAAATATTTATTTGGAAATAAATAGATTGCCAGATATTTCTATAGCAAAGATAGGTTCATTCAGGATCAGTAGACAACTGTAATTCAGGATCTGCAACAATGTGAGCCACATGCAAGTCCCCGCACAGCAAAAGAAGAACTCTTTTACAGAGGGGAAAAGGAAGTTGGGAGGGCTATAGTAAACAAAGAGTCCATGGCTTTTCATTGGCCGAATCCTTGCCAGGAAAGAAGAGGAGGCTTTCTTCTTCCAGTTGGGCTCTGCTATCCTCCAGGGCATGAGAGCTCCCCCTTGTGGCTCCCCAACTGTACTTAATTGAGGTTTCTGTTTATTAATTTTTTACACCAGCAACTTGTAGTTTAAAATATATACATATAATAGTATCAGAATATTATAATTAATTATAAGAGCAATCATTTGATCAAATTCTAGAGAGAGAGAAAAAAGTCTGTGGAGTTCATGTGCCACATTTGTGGGACTTCAAAAACTTTTTATTGAGGTATAGTTGATGTACAATATTATATAAGTTTCAGGTGTATGACATAGTGATTCACAATTTTTAAAGGTTATACTCCATTTATAGTTATCATAAAATATTGGCTACATTCCCTGTGCTGTTCCATGCTCATGGTGGATGACTTGGTGTAACAATCGGTTTGAATGGCAGGGCTTAGCTAATGTGGTCAAGGAGTCGTATGGGAGCCTGTGGGATCCAAAAAGACTGTGGGCTGTCTGGACCATCTGGTGGCTAAGGGATTGTGCTTTTCCTCTAATTAGCACCGACTCTGATGCAGCAAGTTCTCCCTTTCATGCTGCCTCCTCAGAGCTCATACTGATGAACTGTCACAGGGGAGGAAGTTGTGAAGAAGGATAAAGGAAACAGCAGGCAGGAGAGAGGAAAAGCAGATGGTGGACTCTGTGGAAACACGCAGTCTGGTCAGGCATGAATTTGTTGTCCTATAATGTGATGCCACAACTGGTTACACTGAGGCATGAGTGCAAACCCACAATTTCTCTCTTGGCGAACACTGAAGGTCAGAGAAATTACTTTTGTTGTGATACAGAGGCATGGCCTTTTATTCTGTTGTTACCCTGTTCCTACTGTAACAGGAAAAAGGAACAACAACATTGCCTTCTCCCATATAAACTCCCATTTCCTGATGGAAGGTAAAAGAAGAAAATCCCCTTTGTTGAAAACAGGAGGGACCATGCTTGACTGCATGAGGACTTGCTCTAGTTTTGCTTTTATTCAAATAAAATATCCAATGTGCATTACTCGATATTTTCAAACGTAATCTTACAGCCTGAAGTACTATTTATGCCAGGATCTCCTTATCTGTATGATGCACACAATTTGTCCTTCGCTAAATGTAGGGTCCCTCCTTTGAAAAATCCATAGTCACTGACCTCTGGGTGCCATTACAGTATCAGCCTAGTGGTAAGCCTAATATTTCATAGAAGCACAGAGACTTCTATGGTTTCAGTATTTCTAACATGGTCATATCTTAGTTATAGACGAGATAAAAATACCCAGAAAAAAATATTTTTTTCATAATACTTCAGGAAAACATCCACTTGCTCTAAAATTCTTTTCTACCACCCCTCTGAATGTTTCCAGGACCAAAGAGGCAGCAAGGTTTTTGAGGAAAAGACACACTGTCGACCTTGTGTAAGATTTTATCCAATCTTGAATTTGTGGGCTAGAAAAGATTTGCAGGACACAAAACACTTTTAATCATTATTTTGCTACACTCTATTTAACAATTAGGTAATAGAATACTCCAGACATTAAACCAGTCACAAAAGCTTTGGTAAGAGAAAAAAATCAGATGGAGAACCAAGAACTAAGTACCTCATCTTATTTAGAGGACTTGAGGTATAGGGGCGGGGAGGGGAAAATGATGGGAATGATGCCTTCCTTCTTCCACTTCCCTAGATCATAATGGTCTTCTCTGTAACAATAATCAATTGATTATGACTTGGTGAGATCTGGAAGAAAGCCATCCGAAGTGCTGTGCAGAACAAACTGTCATTAACCTGGACGAGTGTGTGTGTATGTGTGTGTAAGACAGAGATATGAAGTCATCCAAGAGGGCTAAAGGTGGAATAGTAACAGCCAACAATCTCCAGGAGAATAAAATCAGATGTTTGCGAGTCACAGATCTGTGTGGCAGACAAGCCCACGTTTTAAGACAAGGGAGATCTTGATTTCCCCCTTCAACAGGATTGATTTCCCCTTTCTCATGCTTTGACCCAGTGCTGATTCATCCCAGTTTTGACCATACCCTTTACTCAGTTGTCACTTTGGCCTTTGGGAGACAAAAGATACAGGAAAAAAGATAATAGGAGTGAACAGACGTATAGAGAGGAAGGGTCAGAGAGGGCTCTAGCCTTGTTCACCTAAAGGTTAAGTCTAGTTTAGTACCCGGATATCAATCAAAGCGTGCCTCCTGCTTTTTCCTCACTTCACTTCAAACAGTGCCTATAATCTTGCTTTTGTAGAATAAAGATGACTTTATCTTCTCTCTTTACCTGGGTTCCCTGGAAACAGATTCTGAGATGGAGAGATGCAAGCAAGGTTTGTTTTGGGGGTGAGATCGAGAGCAGAAAGATCTCTCAGCAGATCCACCAGTAGGCAAGTGAAGAGGGCAGGATGGGGCAGTGAAAGATGCTGACCAGCAGTACGATTGCAAAGGAAGCCTCAGGAACTTGGATGGCCCTTCAGAGTGTTCCCAAATGAAGTAAGGGAGGAGAGGCTTGTGTTCCCTCATTCATCAGTCATTGGGTTCAGGCCACCCCAAAAGGGCATAACCTTAGGGGAGAATGTTCCCAGGGCCTAGGGTAGTACCAAGTGAGGGAGGCAGCTGTGGGCTCTTGGAAGCCATATTCCCAGGGCTGGGCCTGGGGGTATCCCCATCCTGAAGATGGGATCTGAGCAGAGAACTATGGTGTCCATTATGTTCTCTCACAAGTAATTGTTTTACCAGATTAAAAAAATATGCAAAACCAGGAAGATAAGACTTCGGAGAAAATAAGAGAATTCAAAGTTGGATAGTAACTTGCAAGGAGCAGATTGGAACTTCACATTTAAGCTGAGTTTTATCTATGTCCTTCTTAAAAAATAAAATGTCTAAAATGACACTATCCACTATAATGACAACTAGCCACATGTGTCGATTGAGCCCTTGAAATACGGCCAGTCCAAATTGAGATGTATTAGACGTGTAAAATGCACGCATTTTGGAGACTTAGTGGGAAAAAAATAATGTGAAATATCTTATTAATAATTTTTACATTGTTAACATCAATATAATATTTCTGTTGTAGTGAGTTAAATAAAATGTTATTAAAATTAATCTCACCTGTGTAACTTTTTCAATGCAGCTATTGGCAAATTTTAAATTAATTATGTGTATCATATGTGTATTGGACAGAGCTGGTCCAGAATAATCTTAAATCTTGACAAAGTGTCATCATCTCAAGCCACAGCCTAAGACAGAGCAGCACCAAAAGGGCCACAGAATGGGGAGTGCAGAAACCATCTCCCCCACTTACCAGAAATTCACTTCCCGCAGCCGCATAGCACAGGGAGATGAGCTCGGTGCTTCGTGACCACGTAGAGGGGTGGGATAGGGAGGATGGGAGGGAGACGCAAGAGGGAGGGGATATGGGGATATATGTATATGTATAGCTGATTCACTATGTTATAAAGCAGAAACTAACACAACATTGTAAAGCAATTATACTCCAATAAATATGTTAAAAAAATAGATAAATAAATAAAACAAATTCATTTCCCTGGCCTTACTAACACGGGAACTCCAAAGCGCCTTATTTAGCTCTTGAGAGACCAAGATAGCACCTGGATCATACAACCAGTTGGGCCTCATTTGTAGAGTGGGAGTGGATGGAGGAAGTAAGCAAGATTCATTGTGCCATCCTCTTTGGGAACCAGAGCCTCTGGCAAGTAAAAGGTTTTGCTTTATTCACAAATCAACAGATTCTGACTCATTTCAAACCTTTTCCTCAGGACAAAGGAATTGTATCTGCCACAGCTCAGTGATCAGTTTGGGTGGACCAGGGAACAGCTGGAGCCCAGTGAGCAAGCTCTTGGACGTAGTGAAACAATTACTCCATATGCCAGGAACATGACCACATGCGGCACTAGATGACGACCAAACAGAACTGAGTCACACTGAGAGCAAAAATAAGGTAATGTAAAGAAGTGACTTGTATTTGTTTCTATCACCAACTGTGCAGCAGTCCTTTTGTACTGATTTTGTTGATTGCCATCAATTCTATGCCAGCCGTGTTTTCCCCAGCTCGTGATTTTATTTCAACATCATCCAGAACCACTCATTTCTCTCGCTCTCACTGCCAAAGACCGAGTCCAGATTTTCATCACCTCAGCCCGAATGACTGCAACCAGCTCCTTCCTTAATCTTTTTCCTTCCAAGTTTTCTCTCTTCAGTATGATTTAGCTTGTTAACTCCTTGTAGACCATCTTTTCTAAAACGCGTCACTCCACTGCGCAAAAAACTAGAATGACTTCATTTGTATTGGTCACCCAGTCAAACCCAAGCTCGGTCTGGCATTCCAATAGATGTGCAAAGCACATTCATTTCTCTTCTTCCTTCTTCCTCATTACCTCCGTTTGTAATGTATTTCCTACTCTTTCCCTTTTAAGATTATTTTAAAGAACTATGAACATCTATTATACACAAGGTATTATTCAAATTCCTTATTTACTCTAATTCAGAAGCTTTTCTCAATCCCTGGCTTTTCAGAACTCTACAATACCTATACCACAAAATTATTGTACACTCATATTTTTCCTGATAATTTTGTGCCTATAATCTTTGAACTCTCAACCTATTTAACTCCCCAAGGTTAGAGATTACTCCTTATACTTCAATTCAGGAAAGGAAATTAATATTTATTGAATGCCTTCTTTGTGTCAGTCACTGTAAAATGTGTCCAACATTTGTTATCTGCAATTTCTCTGTATCCACTTTTCCTTGTATGTGTGCTTTCCCTTCATTGTTTCCGTATTTCCCTGCCAGACTGCCCCAGTGCCTGATGCCAAATAACACCGACTCAAGTAAGAAGCAGATTTACTTGTGTTTTGGGACAACGATGGTAGAATTTCCACCGGTAATTTCTACTTGGGCTGCAGCCTCCTGCCTTGCTTCCGGGATTCCCTCTCTCTTCGACATTTTCTCCCTTCCTCTTTAGCCCCTTCTAAATAATTCTGTTTTATGCAAAACATTTAAGCTATTTCTTTGCCTCATTACCAATGCCGTAAAAAGGTCTCATCTTCAAAAATAAGCACACACATTAGTGGGGGCATTCTAAAACCAAGGTATTTCTCTCTCTCAGAGTTATTCTGCGAGTTTTAGTTATTTAAAAACATGTATATATCATACACACATTTTCTTGTTTCATCCTCTCAACAACTCATTTCATGGTCTTTCATGTAAGATAGGAATTTGGGGTTCAGTTACTGGTATTATAAACCTGATTTTTTGGATTCAGAAAATGAAATTATTTAGTGATAAAATACATTCTGTCCTTTTTCTAAATTTTTTGGTTAGAGAATTGGTCAGATGCATTTGAATCATTTCCTATGTGAAATTCAATGCTTATACACAAGAGAACATAGTTGGATATTTGAAAATTATAACTTCTTATGACTAATTCTCATATTCCTTTAGATATTACTGTATGAGTCTGAGTTCAATCTAGTTGGAGAAACCACAGAGTAATTTGAACAAGTAAATTTTAATATAAATAATTATTAACTACGATGGGATTGGAGTAACAGAGCATTAGCTAAGAAGAAGTAAAAAGAACCCTAAAGAATATCGAAATAGCAGACATAGGAAGCAGCCACTTCCCTTGTGGCTGAGATAGGGCACCCAAGGCCGATTCAGACCTTATTGGATAGGGCAACTGCAGGTTACCGGAAGCAAGGAAGTTGCCATGGTGCCACCAGAACTTGCCGGAAGTCTGTCTACCTTTTGGAGCATGCTAGAAATGTGCTCTCTAGGGACCAGGGAAAGCTGTTCAAGGGGAGGTGTCTTACTGGAGGTGCTCTACACAAAACTGCCTGGGAATATGCGGTTGCTGGCCACTGAGTGCTGTGGGCTGCCATTCAAGATCCTGGTGCTGGAGAAAGCCATGTGTACTGCAGGAGCTGGGTGCTAGAGAAGCCACTCAGGCTGCCACTGCCGAAGCCTGAACCAGGAAACAAAACCGTTTCTTTCTGCACTGCCTCTCCAGCACCCTCTACAGGCAAACTTTAATGTCATGCCCACAGGCAAAGCAAAAATGTTTAAAGGGCCCAGATGCATCTTTAGGGAGCAGATAAAAAGGTTGAATTTGGAGATCAAAAGCAATAAATTGATAATTGTCACTGTTATTTTCTGATATTCCAGGGACTAAAAATGTTAGTATGGATATTCACAAAAATACCCCACCTCCCAGTGCACACTTCCAAGGTGGAAAAACCCTTTGTGGTTCAGGCATCCATCAAGCCTAGGATAATGAAGGGAGAAAAAGAAATGAACACAGTAAAACAATACTAATTTACATTAAAAGGAAGAGACTGGGAGAAGGAGTAGGGAAGATAAAAAGCAATACAGGATGATATAGGGAGGTAATTTTGAGGAGTTTTGAAAAGAGAAAAAGAGGTGGTGAAGTAGTTCTCATGCATAATGTTTTTGTTCTCATGTATAATGTATAATGTTCTCATGTATAATGTGTTTCTTTGGGAAACAGAGTTTAAAAGATTTGAAGATATTTTTATAATATGCAATTTCCATTTGGATTTTTTTTTGCATGCCAGAAAAAATATTTAAATTAATTTTTAATTAGTCTGGCTGTTGATGTTAGGTTTCTTGTAATACAACTTCATGCTGAGAGAAGCTATAAACAGAGCCAGCTATATTTGGGTTACACTGACCATAACATTTTAAAGCCTTGTGAGTCCATCAGATTTTTAAACATTCAGATTTTTTTCCTTTTACACAACAAGAATAAACATAACAGAACTTAGTCTAATATCCTGCACATAAATATTTATTAAAGTATTATTTCTACATTTATTATTTCCAGTTAGGTTAGTCCTGATACTGTGTGGCAATCTTTTTCTCTGTTTCTAATTAGTCAGTTTGCCTTCATCAAAGCATGTTTAAAAATCTTTACTACTTTCCTTATGTCCCCAATGTCCATCCTCAAATCCCAAACCCAACTCAGCAGATAGCCTAGTGATTGATGCCAGTAGAATAATTCCATCAGCCTCCTACTTCTGTACCTTTAAGCTGTATCTTTTATTCATATTTATGTTTCTCCTGCTTTAGAAGCAGCAGCAACTATCCTTCCACCAAACTTAGTCTTTCCTGTGCTCTTGGTTTTATCCTCTTTCTTCTCCCCCACATTTTGTTTCAACAATTATGTCCTCATCTCTCCCTCTTGAATCTTGACTCTCTCCTTGTTTCTTGACTCTAACTCCTTGGCCTGTACACAGGCTTGAAACTTTGGATTCCCTTTCAAAATTTTTCCCCCATCTCTTTCCTTCTTTTGATTTATTTTTTTACAATTCCCATTTAAAGATCATGTATGCTTATTACATCCATTTCTTCACCTCCCCAAATTCACTCTCTGTTGAAGAATATCTACCAAGCTCACTTGGTATAGGTCAGTTTTCCTTAGCCCAAACACATAGTGCAGTCAAATTGAGCACTCATTTCAAAGCTTTCTAAAGAACATTTTTTAAGTATCCTAATCATTGGATATTGTGATTAAAGATGTACATGGCATCAACTATCCATCCCTCCATCCACCACCTTGGTTCCAGAGCAAACTATGATTGTCTAGGCATTCTTTTCTTCACACTGTTTATGAGGTAATGACCTTACCTGGGCCAGAAGATGACTCTGCTGGGCCAGTTGCTAAGGCCTTTGTCTTGCAGAATGTTGGAAAAAGAGGATTGTGTCTCAAGTCATCTTTTGAACAGGACGGATATGATCAGAGCACAGGCATCTTACAATTTTCCTGCTGTGTCTAGCTTCATTCAGAGAAGTCCTGACCTCTCCCCATGACTGTTACATCAAAAGTTGACATCTTCTTTCATCAGTCTAGTCCTTTTTCAAACCGTTACAGAGGAGTTGAATCTTTTTAATACTATTTTATAATTACTTAGGTAGATAAAATGATGTTTTTAAATTAAATGTTATGTTATCTACAAAACTCTCATCATTTGTTCTGGTCATTTTAGCGTGATAAAAATCCTTACATCTTAGTGAATTAAGATCATTTCCATGCCTGTTAAGAGATTCAGAATGAAAGAACTAACAATCCAACAATCCATTCATCCTATGTGTATACAATAAAATACAAGCACTCATTAAAACAAGCAGAAGGCAGAGTTTGAAGGAAATATTTAAGCTGAAAAAATGCTCATCTTTGGTTCATTATTATTTTATATATATATATATAACTGAATTAAACATTTAAATTTCTTTCATAAATGTCAAAATAATGTCCAGTTTTTAAATTAGTATGTAAAAATTAATATATTTCATCAAATATATTCAACTTAAATAGTGGTTCAAATGTATTCTAACAACTGCATGGTTAAATATTACTTCCTATAAACAGTCTGTTCCTCTTCTCACCTAGAATGTGGCCTTTAATTTGGATTTTAACTTATAAACTAATAGGGCTCAGCACTATCTAATGTCATCCTCAAATGAGATGCTTATGAGATGATTAATTTCCTGTAAAGAGGGACTTGGTAATACTCTGTGTAGAAAATATCTAAAAATTTTAAAGAATATCTGCAATGCTTTGCTTTCCATATATATTTCATATTTTATAACCTATGATCTGAAAAAAAAAGTTTAGAGATTTAGAAACAAATAAAAAACCACCACCATTTGTGCTGGACATAAATTACTGTTTATATGCTACAGTGGAATCTGTCTCTCTCTCTCTCTCTTATCATGCAATTGCTGGCCTGCTCAGTATAACATTATTATATTATTATTTTTTAAATTTGTATACAATTTTAAAGGTTACTTTCTATTTACAGTTATTACAAAATATTGGCTATATTCCCCGTGTTGTACAATATATCCTTAAGCCTCTCTTACACCCAATAGTTTGTACCTCCCACTCCCCCACCCCTATATTCCACCCCCATCTGCTGCTGGTAACCAGTAGTTTGTTCTCTATAGCTGTAAGTCTGCTTCTTTTTTGTTATATGCACTAGTTTGTTGTATTTTTTGTATTCCACATATAAGTGATATCATAGTGTATTTGTCATTCTCTGTCTGACTTATTTCATTTAGCATAATGCCCTCCAAGTCCATCCATATTGCTGCAAATGGCAAAATTTCATTCTTTTTTATAGCTGAGTAGTATTCCATAGTATATATATACACCACATCTTCTTTATCCATTCCTCTGTTGATGGACACTTAGGTTGCTTCCATTATTATATTCTTCTTGAAGATGAAGACAGACTCTAATTAAAATTGTATCTACATGACAGACCTACTTAAGTCCTACAGCCACTTAATAAAAAAGTGTTGATCTTTCTATTTATATTGATACCTATCTTTGTGTTGCACCTATAGAAGATCTGAACATTAAATCCTTCCTCTAGCTACACCGCATAGCATATTCATAGCAATCATGTTTCACCACAGCTACTACTTACTTCTTGAGATAAGCCCTCTAGGCTAAACATTGAGTGTTTATAATACTCATAATCAAACATAGGTCTAAAATTTACTATTATTAAGCTATACCCACAGCTGTGCTTCTAATACTGCTTCTGCTTTTCTGGAAACTCTTACTAATATATTCTATACATATATTATATTGGGAAATTACGCAAGAAACCAAATGCATTTGACAACTACTGGGTGTGTTTCATGCAGTATCCAAAGTCTCATGACAGTTCCTCAAGGCTGTTATTAACTTCCTATAGTCTCAGAGAGATTAAATAACTCAAGTCACAAAGCTGGTGGGGATCCAAACCCAAGTTTGTCTCACTTCATGCTCTCCCCATAAAAACAAAGATATAAAATTGTATATCTAGTACGACTAATTAAGGAGAAATTCACAAACTGAAAAAAGACAAGCATTCACTTCAAATTAACTTCATAACTCTTAGAAGAAAATAAAATAATTTTCTTGTTTTTTCTTTATTGCTATGATTCATGTAGTTGTTTACCAGATTTTGGAAATGAGCACTTTGTTATGCTCAGGGTGCGTGAACATTACTTTCCAGGGATGTGCTCTCCGTTCTAGTTCTGAAAACATGAACTATGCTAGATGCTGGGAAGTGACACATGGATTTTGTCTTTGAAAAACAAAGGATGTCTGCTGAAGAGGTGGCAAAGAAGGACTTATACCTCTGTGGAAAAGCATCAGGGTGAGAAAGGATCAGGGTGACCAGAAAATTCTGTAGCAAGAATATTTGGTAGGAAATATCAGTAACACCCAATAAGCAATTGACTTTGGGGCTGAACATTGCTAATTTTCTCACTTCCTGTAGTTCTTTCCCATTAGCACCTAAAAGTGTTCAAGTCTCTCACAGCTTAAAAGCAACGACAACAAGAAACACCAAATCAATCCTCTTTGGCTTTGGGTTCAACCAATTGAAAACAATGCCAGAAGCCTTCCTTTCCCTAAGCCTTCCTTTTCTGCTCTGATATAGGGACTATTAAATTGCAGGGAGGAAAATATTCACCTCTCTTATAGCGTTTTTCACTTTCAACAATTGCTTGTGACTTGCACTGATCATCCTGTGGAAAACCATTTCTTACCCATTTTTGTGTTGCCTCAATGCCTTATATTCAAAATATCGGTATAAACTATAAGTTACTGTATCTTAATTTCATATGGTCTGAAATGATTTCAGATTTTTGGTAGTAAGCCTTTACATTTCTTATGCCCAAGGTTGGCCAATGATCTATTGGCTTGGAAATGCTTGTTGTTGTAAAATTTCCTGACCCCTTTGGGCCTTTCAAACCTG